>NC_137892.1:124381784-124840012 GCF_963455335.1 Martes martes | reverse complement strand
AAGAGAAATGCAGCTTTGGAACTAAGCAGGTTCTGACTACAAGAAATCAAAAAGTGTTTTCCATATGAACATACTGGTTTGTGTATATAGACATTATGGAGAGCATTTGCTGTTTAAAGAACAGAATATATACATGTATATGCTAGTGTATGCCTTCAATATCTGGGGAAAGATACATAAGAAACTGGCAAGGAGCTGGGTAGTCAGGATATCCGAGATAGAATGAGGCTCACTTTTCACTAATATACTCTTTCATGCCTTTTTTTTTTTTAAACCTTGTGCATGTATTGCATTTCCAGAAAATACATATCATTTTAGAATAATCATGCTATGGGATTTCTTCCCCCTGGAAAGTTGGGCAGCAGAGCAAGTGAAGAGGTTAATCAAAGGAAGTTGTTCTGAAGACAATTAACACCTTTTCTGTCACCAGCAGCTTATTTGTAGGACCTGAAGCAAGGTAAGTGTTAGAGCAGGAAAGGTTTCATGAGAGTAGACCAGCAGGCAACTTTTATTGAGTCATTATCAATGAGCAAGGCTTATTATTTAATTTTTAATAAAATACATGCTCATTGCGAGGTGCCTGGGTCATTAAACGTCTGACTCTTTTTTTTTTTTTTAAGATTTTATTTATTTATTTGACAGACAGAGATCACAAGTAGGCAGAGAGGCAGGCAGGGTTGGGGGGGAACAGGCTCCCCGCTGAGCAAAGAGCCCGATGCGGGGCTCGATCCCAGGACCCTGGGATCATGACCAGAGCCAAAGGCAGAGGCTTTAACTCACTGAGCCACCCAGGTGCACCTAAGCATCTGACTCTTGATCGCAGCTCAGATCTTTATCTCAGGGTTGTGGGTTCGAGCCCCGCTGAGCGTGGAGCCTACTTAAAAGAAAAAAAAATGTATGCTCATTGCAACAACTCAACTGCCTATCTGAAGCAAAACTAACACCCTCCAGTCTACCTCCTTTGACTCACTGTAATTAAAAATTTGATTTTCCTACTTTTTCTTTGCTTAAATGAGTGTTCAGGGTGGTTTGGATAGGCTTACTCTGTTTTCCATGAAACTAGATGTTATTCTTTCTCATTGTTTTTCGTTTCATACGTTTTGGAGAGAATTATAATCTGGCACACATGAATCTACCTCATTGGTTTTATAGATTTTATTTATTTATTTGACAGACAGAAATCACAAGTAGGCAGAGAGGCAGGCAGAGAGAGAGAGAGGAGGAAGCAGGTTCCCCGCCGAGCAGAGAGCCCGATGCAGGGCTCGATCCCAGGACCCTGGGATCATGACCTGAGCTGAAGACAGAGGCTTTAACCCACTGAGCGATCCAGGTGCCCCTACCTCATTGGTTTTAATAGCTATGTAATACGCAACTGTATTGATGCAATCAGGGTGTTTCTAAGTTCTCATTATTGTAAAAATGTTGTGATGTCTATTCTTGAGTCTGTCTATTTCATTATGTATTATTGTTTTCATGTTTGAAAATTGCCACTTTTTTGTTTTTAAAGTAAACTCCATGCCCATTGTAGGGCTTGAACTCACATCCCTGAGATCAAGAGTTACACATTCTACTGACAGAGCTAGTGCCCCACACATTTATTTTTTGTCATAACATTTTTGAAAGTTTTTCCTAAAAGGCTGTAATTTTTTTTTTACAGTGAGTGTAGTAGTGTTGGTTTCCTTCTGCCTTCAACACCCATGAATGTTACCAGTATTTTTCATGTTTGCTAATGTTAGCAGATATGTGGGGTCTCACTATTTAATTTTCATTTCCCTGCTTATACATATGTGTGCTGACCATTTTTATTTCTTTTACTATACACCTTTTATGTTCTTTGCCCATTTTCCCACTGGGTCGTTTGTATTTTTCCACTTTATTTGCAGGAGCATTTTCACTCCAGGGATAGTAAGCCTTTGTTATGTGAAGTTTAAATATTTTCTCCCACACTCTCATTTATCTTTTGACCTCATTTGTAATGTCTTTTGTTATACAGAAGTTAACATTTTTTCCTGTAATCAGATCTTTCTATTTTTCCCTTCACAGTTATTAATAACCACAGTTGTTTCCATAACCCAGTGGTTTTCGTACCATACTCCTGACCTTGGAGTTCGGTGGAGGGGGGGATCGGGGGGATGAATGGATGTCAGGGGTGGGGTGAGTGGGGCTGCTTGCTGTGAGGGGCTCGCTGCTTTTCCTTCCCCCTGTTGTCACTGATGGTTCATATGCTACCTCCTGTCCTGTAGTGGAGGAGGGTGTGGAATCTGGAGCCAGAGGTATTGGGCAAAATACTGAACTTCCTAGGGCTTGAGTGTAATATCCTGAGGATTTAGAATAGCACTCGCCCCAGTGGTTGTGCTGAAACTCCAGTGAGCTGATCCATGGAAAGCTACTGCTTCATTAGCACTCACCATGTGCCCCCCAGTGTGCTAGGCAAAGGAAGTGCCTATGTTGTCAGCTCATCCTTACAAGCTGTCTTAGAGGCCAGCAGGGTCATCCTTGCCTCACAAAGGAGGAAACTGAGGCCCACACAGCTTAGGTTACTTGCCTAAAGGCACAAGAGTAGCAAGTAATGGAGCCAAGATTTGTACCTTGGTTTCTGGGTGACTTCAAGGTCCTTCTTCTTCTCTTACCTACTCTCTACACCGCATAGATATTGACTGAGCACCTACTCTGTTTGCACCCGGTGCTGGACATTGGGGAGTCCAGCAGTGAACATGACAGCGTCAGTCTCTTGTCACTGACAGTCCACTGGGAGAGGTAGTCGTGAACAACTAGACAACTTCAAATTGTGGGTCTGTGCCATTACGAGCTTTGTAGTGAGAGACAATATGGTGATCACTCTTTTTGACTGGAGGATCAGAAGAGGACTTCCTGAGAAAATTCTATTTGCCCTGAGACATAAAGAATGAATAAGAGCTGGCCAGTTGGAAACTGCACCGTATGGAGTGGGTGCGCTTCTTGGCAGGCTTCAAGCACAGAGTAGAAGGTCCATATGGTGAGAAAGCAGTCCGTTCCAGGTCTGAGGTGGAGAGGGAGAGGTCAGGGGATGCCACAGTGTGTGAGGCCTATGTGGGTTGAAAGGAAAAGTTTGAATTTTATTCTAAAGGCATTGGGAAGCCATGGAAGGTCTAAGTGAGGAAATGGTACAATGTGGCCATGCCCTAAATAGACCACTTTGCGGATGTGTGTACGCTCTGTGATGAAGTAATTCTAATCCTGGGTAGGTACCCAACAGAAGTGCACAATTACATGCACCAAAGACAAAAATACTAACAAGTGCACCTTTGTCATAGCTGCAAATTATAAACCACTGAATTGCCTTCTGGTACTTGATTGAAAAAATGTTGTTATAAGCCGATGCTGGAATACTATACAGCAATGAAAAGGAACACATTAGGACAGTATGAGATGCTGTGGGTGGGTCTGACAAAAGCAGGATGTGTGAATTAATGCAGATATAAAATAGTACCTGAGGTATCAACGCATGTATAGAGTGCAGAAGCAGGCAAAACTGCTCTGCGGTGCTAGAAGTCAGGGGAGTGGTTATCCTGGAGGAGAAATGTGGGAAGAGGCACACAGGGGCTTCTGGGATGCCGGTGGTGTTCTGCTTTGAGCTGTGTACTGGTTACCCAGGTGCATTCAGTTCATCAAGCTTAGCACTTATGATCTGCACACAACTCTGCATGGGTGTTCCACTCAGGCCAGTTTATGTGCCTTGAACTTGGAAAGGGGCAGGTACGGTCTGGGGGAGATCAGGTAGGGCTATTGCAGCAGGATTCAGGTGAGCGATGGCTAGTCTGGAGGCATGGCAGCGGTCATGGAAGCCCCAGGATGGGTCGGAGACACGCACTGGAGAGGAGCCCACAGGATTGGTGATAGTGGGGAGAGTGGTGCCCCCAGAGCACCTGGGGATGGGGGTATATCAAGGCTGACTCTCCAGCTCTGAGCACGAGCACCTGGGTGGGAGGAGGTATCAGACTAAGATGAAGAAGGCAGGCAAGGAGCAGATTGAAGGAGGATGGCAGACTCTAGGGCTTCGTTCTGGACGCATGAAATTTGAGACGTTCCCCAAAGGCAACATCACGGGAGCAGATGGATATATGGGTTTCATTTGGAAGAAGAAAAGACCTTCTGCTGCTTAAGAGAATGTCCTTTTACAAAGCACGTTCAGTTTCCTTACCTCATTCCACTTAACTACATGACAAAAATTCTTAAAAAAATTTTGTTTTGAGTAGAGTTGACACATAACGTTACATTAGTTTCAGATGTACAACAGAGTGATTTAACGTCTCTATATGTTACGCTATGCTCACCACAGGAGTAGCTACCATCTGTCACCACACAACGCTGTTACAGTATCATTGACTGTATTCCCAATGTTGTGTCTTTTATCCCCCCCAACATCTTATCTGTATGTGAGGCATAGTGGGGTTGGGCGGGGGGAATGCTTCTTTATGCAGAAAGCAGAGATCTATTTATGTGTCTGCTGCTACACGAGTCTGCTACATTTATCTGTTTCGGGAGCAGGCCCTGGACGAGGAGCCCGAGCTGGCCCGTGGAGGGCATCGGCCATGATGCAATGGCGGCTTGAGGCCCTGGATTTGGCTCTCCCTGCAGGGAGACTGAGCTCAGAGGTCTAAGACCCAAGTGTCGTGCAGAGAAAAGCTTTCAGAGAGCCTTGGGGCTCTGAGACAAGCCACAGTGCCAGAAACATGGGTCCTGTTACCTTTTGATTCCATCTCTCCCTGCCTCCTCCTGAAGAATGTGGGTCACACCTTTCCCCTCTTGTACCTTCCGAAGCTCCCCCATGACCCTCAGGCTAGAGTTCTGGGCTGGCCAGGAAGAGGCCTTACCATTCCTGCAGCCTTGTCCTTCGCTCTTTCCTATCAGATTCTCCACATTCCAGGCCCGAGGGACTTTCTTTCCTCCTGCCGAACTCTCTACATTCTCTGCTATTTCCAGGCTTTGGTATCATCTGTTTCCTCTGCTGGGAAACTTGGCGGCTCTCATTCAGTCTTCATCGGACAGAGCACTACACATCCTTCAAGTGTCAGCTTCATTGATTTTCTTCCGGAAGGCTTCCCCATTGTCTGAACAGGATGAGCCCCTGACCTGTTCACCCTAGGGATCCAGCGCTCCAGGATGCGACCCTCACTGCTCTTCATGGGAGGTCTCATTCACTGTCTTGCCTTTGTCACCAGGCTGTGAGCTCCATGGTGGTGGGGACTGTGTCTGCCTTGCCCCCTGTAACCAGGAACCAAGCTCGGTGCTCAGCGTAGGGAGAGTTGACTGATTTGTCCCACGACCTCCCAGACCGAAGACCATACCCCGTTCCCTGGCTGCAGGTGTCAGACCTCTCCTCACAATGACGTTCTTCCTTTGCCTTCCGGGATAAACCTTCAGGACCTGGCCAATGACTGTGAAGCTGGGCATCCTCCATCTATACCCCCAGACCCAGTATCCACTATGTACTCAGCGACTTGTCCTTGTGTTTACAAAATCCTCTGAAAATGCTCATGACCGTGACTGACCCACACCTACTTTTTCCAACAGAAAGCTTAGACACAGTGTATGAGCAAACTGCAACCCCAACCTGGACCCAACCCATTGCAAGAACCACTGAAAGTCAAATTCACTGGGGCCAGTTCAGTCTGAAATAATGTAAAACCCTGAAGGCGTCCAACAACCCATTGGAAGGACCCTGGAAAAGGCAATGGTCACAGAGCATGAAGACAGGAAAACACTGTGTCACAAAGCCTTAAGAATGCAAACACCTTTTGCTGTAGCAATTGTACCTCTAGGAGTTCATTGTAATAAAATGCTGCATGGAACAGAGATGAATTTATGAGGATGTCTACTACCGTGTTGCTTGCAACAGTGGAAATAATCCAGAAAGCCAACAACAGGAGATTCGTTAAAAGTAAAAACTCAGACAGTTCCCTGCCACCGTTAAAAGTGATGTTGTACACGTGTGTTACTGGCATGGAATCATGTCCATCACACATGTGTGTGCCAGGAGCTATTCAGTGACAAGTCATAGAAATCCATCTCAAGGGGCACCTGGGTGGCTCAGTGGGTTAAAGCCTCTGCTTTCGGCTCAGGTCATGATCCCAGGGTCCTGGGATTGAGCCCCACATCGGGCTCTCTGCTCAGTGGGGAGCCTGCTTCCCCCACTCTCTCTCTCTGTCTCCTTGTAATCTCTCTCTTTCTCTCTCTCTGTCAAATAAATAAATAAATAAATAAAAAGAAATCCATCTCAAAATGGAAAAAGCAAAGGGAGGATTTACTGGTTTATAGAATCCAAAGGAGAGGTAGACAACCGAGGTTTGGGAAGGACACGGTGTGACCAAACCTTAAAAACAACAGGAAGGTGGGACTCAGCTCCAGGGTTCCCCATCTGTCTGCTGTGTTTGCCTCTCCCCATGTCCAGACTCACTTTCTTTCTGCAGACCAGATAGGGGGAAACAAGTTTTGGGTACAGGGAAGAGTCTACCCGAAGCTGTCTCTAGCCCCAAATCCAAAAAAATCTTAAGCAAAGAATATATTGGCCACTTTAGGTCAAGGATCCAACCCAGAACCAGTCCACTGTGGGCAGGGTCCCTTGGCACTGTGGTTGACCCAGCTGGGGTCAAGACCTACCTCTGGGCCAAGCAACTAAGACCAGGGGAGGGGACTCCTTGACCTAACAGGAGAGCTCCAGAATTAAGCAGGGAATAAGAGCGTTCCTAGGAAACGGAACTGGCTGACAATCTCGGTTAACCTCTCCTTAGTGTTCAAGGAAATGGTAACAAGACAGGAAGCACAGTGAGGCCTCATTTCTGTAAAAATGATGGGGGCTGGGCAATGGGAAAAAGGAGTCTGGAAAAGTATTCTAGTGTTGAAAGTGATTTTCTTACAGCTGTGCTGTGTTTTCTATAAGGAACACCAATGATTTGTGAGATTAAAATTTTTTTAAAATTTAAATTCAATTAGATTTTTAAAAATTTACAAGAGAAAAGACATACTGACTGAGTATTCAGAATGTTGACTCCATCTTCCCTGCCTCTCCCCTGCAGCCAGGCCACGCTGGATTTGAAACAAACAATTCTGTGACCTGCACACCTCCCTTGTGTCTCCAGTCACCCATCCATCCAACTAAGGGGTATTGACGAGGGCTCAGTGAGTGCCAGCTAGCAATGCCTACTGGAAATGCAGTGACCAGTAAGGGCCAGACCCTGCCTTCAAGGAGCTCCCAGTCTGGAGGAAGAAACAGAAGAATGTATATCAGTTATGTTTTAAGAAGCTCAAAACTGGGGCGCTTTGGTGGTTCAGTTGGTTAAGCGTCTGCTTTTGGTCATGATCCCAGGGTTCTGGGATCGAGTCACGTCGGGCTCCCTGCTCCGCAGAAAGCCTTCTTCTCTCCCACTCCCCCCTGCTTATGTTCCTTCACTCGCTGTGTCTCTGTCAAAAAAAGTAAATAAAATCTTAAAAAAAAAAAAAAAAAAGAAGAGGCTCAAAACAAGGGCGCCTGGGTGACTTTGTCAGTTGACTCTGACTCTTGATTTTGGCTCAGGTCATGGTCTTGGAGTCTTGGGGTCATGGGATTGAGCCCCTCTTGGGGCTCTGTGCTCAGTGGGGAGTATGCTTCTCTTCCTCTCCCTCTGCCCCCCACCAACTCACTTGCTCTCTCTCTCTCTCTCTCTCTCTCTAAAATACATAAGTGAATCTTGGGGCACCTGGTTGTCTCAGTTGGTTAAGCGTCTGCCTTCGGCTCAGCTCATGATCCCATCAGGGTCCTGGGATCGAGGACCACATCCAGCCCCACCGTGGGCCCCCTGCTCAGTGGGGAACCTGCTTCTCCCTCTCCTCCCAACTCAGCCCTCTCTTGTTATCTCTCTCTGTGTCTCTGTCTCTCTCAATTAAACAAATAAAATCTTAAAAAAAGAAGAAGAAGAAAAAGACGCTCAAAACAGAAGTGTGAGCAACGTGTCAGGAAAATACAGACCAAAGAACAACACCTTCTGTTTATGGGGATCTTGAAAGGTGGTTTGAGGCACTTGAGGTCTCTGGGCGTGTGCAAAGGTACAGGGTTCACCAGCCGTTGGCCAGTAGCTGGGTGCGGCCAGAAGTCTGAGGGGACAGGCAGTGAACACCACTAGCTAAGCATTTAGTGAGCATCTATCCTGTGCTGGGCTTTTGCCTAAGGGCTTGCTGAGGAGATAGGAAAAGCATTTGGGATTCGATTCCAGAGGACCTTGAATGCCCTTCTATGTCTTCCAGTAAAACAAAATGGAAATTAAAATGTGGGCTTATCAGGTGCCTGGGTGGCACAGTGGGTTAAACATCTGATTTCTTTTTTTCTTTTTTAAGATTTAATTTATTTATTTGAGAGAGAGGGAGATCACAAGTAGGCAGAGAGGCAGGCAGAGAGAGAGGGGGAAGCAGGCTCCCCGCTGAGCAGAGAGCCCGATGCGGGGCTCGATCCCAGGACTCCGGGATCATGACCCAAGCCGAAGGCAGAGGCTTCAACCCACTGAGCCACCCAGGTGCCCCAAGCATCTGATTTCAACTCAGGTCGTGATCCTAGGGGTCCTGGGATGGAGCCTGGTGTCCTGTCTAGGCTCTGCGCTTAGTGGGGAGTCTGCATGCCCACCCCTCTCCCCCCTCCCCTGACTCCCTCCGTAATAAATAAATAAAAATCTTTAAAATGTGGGCCTGTCCCTTCTCCCCCAGGAAGGACAACGATCCCGCCCACCCTGGGCCCCCTGGAGTATCTTCAGCTTGTGCACCTCCACATTTGGGAAGGAACTGGGTGTGTTTATGGTGGGGAGGGGTGGTGAGGGCTTCCCAACACCCTGCTTCCGGGATCTGTAATGATGTCCAAGTGCCAGGGGCATTGGAACACACTATCCGGGGAATTCTCTCAGGAAAGGTTACAGAAGTTGAGCTGTGTTCAGAAGGTCCTTGCTGGGCTTTGCAGTGGAGGCCTGTCACCATCACGGCACTCAGCTCCAAGCTCTGGGTCCCTGGAGGGGCTCTGGGGAAGGGGGATCACTGCCTCTGAAGTGTCTTTCACGCACTAAGCCAAATGACCTTGGCCTGAATCGCTGAGGGTTATGTAAGATTAGGTAGCCACTTAGTCAAAAATAGCTCTCATGCTGACACCAGCCTACGGAACAGCATCCAAGCAAAGGGGGCACAGATGGGCCAGAGCTGGGCATGCATGGGGAAAGTCCCTTCCTGGTCCTCACCGCTGGAAAATCGTTGGAGGGTGTCAGATGGAACTTCAGAGCTGCCGACAGGTGATGTCACGTGCCTGTCTGTTGGGCAGCAGCAATGTGGCCGTTTTGCTGAAGCCCGGAAGCCAAGGACCACAAAGACAGAAACTCAGAGCAAACATTAGAATAATTTGAGTAAGAGAGGACAGCATCCAGAAAGAGCACTGAACTAGAAGTCTTCAGATCTGCTACGACCACTGACACTCTAGAGCCGGGCACTTTCATTTACTCACTCAACAAATACTGAGCAGTCACTACATGCCAGGGACTGTCCCAGCACTGGAGACACAGCAGCAAGGACAGATCCGTTCCTACTCTCATGGAGCTTCAGTTTGCAGTTATACCATGCTGTCCCCCGTCCTACCGAGAGCTAACATGTTCTGAGATCTTCCCTGTGCCAAGTGCTTTACAAGACATCGCCATTCCCGTGAACAGTCCCTGGGTACGCCATAGCTTATAGTCTAGCAGAAGAAATAGACGAGTAACAGACAAAAAACAAGGACCACAACACTCAGACAAAGTATCTTTATAAGGACAATTCCAAGATTTGCCAAGGGCCCTTCCAGATCTAAGAGGAGGACCTCTCTATTGAATGAATGGGCCTGTTGCTGTGTTCTTCAAGGGTTCTGGCTGGGGAAGACGCATGCCAGCGCCCTTGCCCTCTCCCTCTGGAAGTGACACTGGGGAGAGGTCATCTGGACTGTGCTTGAGGTAGAGACGCCTTGTCCACTGATGTTCAGGGTGGCTGTTGCTCTGAAACTTTCAGGGGACGATTTGGCAACAGTCATCACAGCTTTAGAAGTATAGCTCTCTTCTCACCTCGTAAGTCCACTTCTGGGGACAGATCCAAACGAAATAATTGGATAAGTGCACAAAGATGTACATTATAATGAAGCTCACTGCATCTTTATTTATGGTTAAGAATTTAAAATAACTGGGGCGCCTGGGTGGCTCAGTGGGTTAAGCCGCTGCCTTCGGCTCAGGTCATGATCTCAAGGTCCTGGGATCGAGCCCCACATCGGGCTCTCTGCTCAGCAGGGAGTCTGCTTCCCTCTCTCTCTCTGCCTGCCTCTCTACTTGTGATCTCTCTCTGTCAAATAAATAAATAAAATCTTAAAAAAAAAAGAATTTAAAATAACTATGATAGCCAATACTAAGGGATTGTAGGAACAAATTGTAGGATAGCCATTAAATGTGGTAAAATAATTACATGGCCCTCTATGACACAGACATGGCAATGTGGCCATATGTGACGTTTAAAACGTTGTGTGCAGAGATCAGACTCTTGTCCACTGTTGGTGGGAATAGAAAATGATAGAGCCCCTGTGGAAGACAGCATGGCAGGTCCCTAAAAAATTAAAGATAGAATTGCCATGTGATCCAGCAACCTCACTTCTAGGTGTGTACCCAAGAGAACTGTCAGCAAGTTCTCAAAGAGAAATTTGTTGGGTTTTTAAAAAATTTATTTATTTGACAGAGAAAGTGCACAAGTAGGTAGAGCAGCAGGCAGAGAGAGAGGGGGAAGCAGGCTCCCCACTGAGCAGAGACCCCGATGCAGGGCTTGATCCCAGGACCCTGGGATCATGACCTGAGCCGAAGGCAGACGCTTAACCTACTGAGCTACACAGGTGCCCTCAAAGAGATATTTGTATACTCTAGTTTAGAGCAGCATTATTTATGATAGACAAACCATGGAAACAACATGTGTCCATTGACAGGTTAATGGATAAGCAAATGTGACACACAGACACAATGGAACATTACCTGGCCTTAAAAAGGGAGGACACTGTGGGACGCCTGAGTGGCTCAGTGGGTTAAAGCTTCTGCCTTTGGCTCAGGTCATGATCCCAGGGTCCTGGGATCAAGCCCTGCATCGGGGTCTCTGCTCAGCGGGGAGCCTGCTTCCCCTCCTCTCTCTCTGCCTGCCTCTCTGCCTACTTGTGATCTCTGTCTGTAAAATAAATAAGTAAAACCTTTTTTTAAAAAAAGGGAGGACATTGTGATATGTGTTATGACATGGATGAACCTTGAGGATGGTAGCCTCTATGAAATAAGTCAGTTACAAAGAGACAAATACTGGGTGATTCCATCTAGGCAAGTCACTTAGAGCAGTCAAATCATAAAGACGGAAGGTAGAGTAGTGGTTGCCACGGCCTGTGGGGAGGGGAGAATGAGGAGATACTGTTTCATGGGCCGAGAGCTCCAGTTTAGCAAGAGGAAGAGAGTTCTGGAGATAAATGGCGGTGGTGCTAGCACATTTTGAATGTATTGAATGTCACAGAACTGTGCACTTAGAAAGTATACACCTACAGTTATGTGTAATTTACCATCATAAAAAAATTAGAAAAAAAATGGGTATAATAGCACTGGAAAAGATTAAAATACTTTGGAATAAATTAACCAGAGTGATGCAATATACTGAAACTGCAAAATGTTACTGAAAGAAATCAAAGATATGAATATGCGGGCATCCATGTTCATGGGCTTAAGACTTAATTTTTTTTAAGATTTTTATTTATTTATTTGACAGAGAGAGAGATTACAAGTGGGCAGAGAGGCAGGCAGAGAGCGGGGGAAGCAGGCTCCCTGTCAAGCAGGGAGCCCAATGTAGGGCTCGATCCCAGGACCCTGAGATGATGACCTGAGTGGAAGGCAGAGGCTTAACCCACTGAGCCACCCAGGTGCCCCAAGAGTTAATATTGTTAAGGTGACAGGACATCTGAGTGGCTCAGTCAGTTAAGTGTATGACTATTTTTTTTAAATTTTTTTATTTTAAAAGATTTTATTTATTTATTTGACAGACAGAGATCACAAGTAGGCAGAGAGGCAGACAGAGAGGAGGAAGCAGGCTCCCCGCTGAGCAGAGAGCCTGATGCAGGGCTCGATCCCAGGACCCTGGGATCATGACCTGAGCCGAAGGCAGAGGCTTTAACCCACTGAGCCACCCAGGTGCCCCTAAGTGTATGACTCTTGATTTTGGCTCAGGTCATGATCTCGGGGACCTGAGATCCAGCCCCTGATCTCAGGGTGGGCTCCACACTCAGCTCAGAGTCTGCTTGAGAGTCTCTCTCCCTCTCCCTTTGCCCCTCCTCCAGATTGTGTGCATATGCTCTCTCTCTCTAAAATAAATTAATTTAATTTATTTTTTAAGATTATTTATTTATTTATTTGATAGACGGAGATCACCAGGAGGCAGAGAGGCAGGCAGAGAGAGAGGGAGGAAGCAGGCTCCCCCAGGAGGAGAGAGCCCGATGTGGGGCTCGATCCCAGGACCCTGGGATCATGACCTGAGCTGAAGGCAGAGGCTTTAACCCACTGAGCCACCCAGGCACTCCAATTTAATTTAATTTTTAAAAATTGTTAAGTTGACAATAATTCCCAAAGCAATTACAAATTTAATGCAATCCCTATGAAAATCTCAAAACCCCACAAATTCTACTTTTCAGAAGTGGGGAAAACCAATTGTGAAATTCATGTGGAATTGCAAGAAATCCCAAATACCCAAAACAATCTTGAAAAAGAAAACTAAGTGTGAAGACTCACACTTCCTGATTTCAAACTTGCTACAAAGCTACAGTAATCAAAATAGCACAGTATTGCATAAGAATAGTCTTACATATAGAACAGTGGAATAGAATCAAGAGCCCAGAAATAAATCTACATATCTTCGACAATGGGATTTCAATAAGAATGCTAAAACCATTCAATGGGAAAAGAATAATCTCTTTAATAAATGGTGCTGGGACAACTGGATATCTTACATGCAAAGAATGAAGTTGAACCCTTACCTCACACCATATGAGAAATAAACTCAAAATATACAAAAGTCCTGAATATAAGAACTACAAGAAGAAAACACAGAGTAAGTCTTTATGACCTCAAGCGCAAGCTACAAAAGCAAAAAAACACAGATAAATTGGACTTTATCAGAATAAAAATCTCTTGTGCATCAAAGGATACAATCAAGAGAGTGAAAAGAAACCCACAGAATAGGAGAAAACATTTGCAAATCACATATGTGATGAGGGTATTGTATCTGGGATACATAAGGAAGCTGCACAAGTAAACCAGAGAAAGGCAAACAGCCCAGTTTTTTAAATGGGCAAAGGATTTGAATAGATATTTCTCCAAAGAATATATGCAAATGGCCAAGAAACACATGAAAATATGCTCAATGTCATTAGTCATTAAGGAAATGTAAATCAAAACCACGATGAGATTTCACTCCACATCCACTAGGATGGCTATAAAACAAACAAGTAACAAAGAAACAAGTGGGAAGTTGCTAATGTTGGGAAAGATGTGGAGAAACTGGGATTTTCCTACATTGCTGGTAGGAATATAAAACAGTGCAGTACAAAATAGTTTGTACAATGTACAAAATAGTTTGGTATTTTCTCAAGAAGTTAAACACAGGTTGACCATTCAACCCTGCAATTCTACTTTTTTGTTTTTTTTGAAGATTTTATTTATTTGACAGACAGAGATCACAAGTAGGCAGAGAGGCAGACAGAGGAGGAAGCAGGCCCCCGCTGAGCAGAGAGCCAGATTCGGGGCTCGATCCCAGGACCCTGAGATCATGACCTGAGCCGAAGGCAGAGGCTTTAACCCACTGAGCCACCCAGGTGCCCCTGCAATTCTACTTTTAAGTATATATCCCCCCCAAAAAAATCAAAACTAGGTGTTCAAACAAAAACTTACACACGTGTTCATAGCAGCACTATTCACGGTAGCCAAAAGGAAGCTATAACCTAAATTGATGATTGATTAATGGATAAACGAAGGCTGGTATATCCATTTAATGGAATATTACTTGGCCATAAAAGGGAATGAAGGTCCTGATAGAAGCCACCACATGGGTGAACCTTGGAAATATTATGCTAAGTGACACAAAATGCCATCTAGTATATGATTCCATGTATACGAAATACCTAGAATAGGGAAATCCATAGAGACAGAAAGCAGATTAACAGCTACTGAGGGCCGGGGGAGGGGAATAGGGGGTGACTCCTTGATGGGTACAGGGTTTCCTTTTGGGACAATGAAAATGTTCTGGAACTAGGTAGTGGTCATGGTTGTACGAGGCTGTGAATGTACTAAGTGCTACTGAAATATACACTTGAAAATGATGAAAAAATATGGTGTGCATTCCTGAAAAATAACAGCAAGAACAGACACTAAAATGCTCACAGTGATGATTTCCGGGTAATGGTGAGTGACTTTCCACTCTCCTTTTTTTTTTTTCTGATCATTTTACGATTAAGCATGTTTTGCGTTAGTAATCAGAGTGAATGAAAGCCACAATGAACTGTTTCATTTTAGAAAGCAAGAAGAAAAGATAGAAGCGGGGGTGGGGGGTGGTGGAGATGGAAGGAAAGAAGGAGGGAAGTTGGGGAGGGAGGGAGAGAGAGAAGAAAGAAGGAAGGGAAAGAGGAAGGGAGGGAGGAGAGAAAGAAGGCAGGAGCCTTTGAACCTCCAGTTCCTTGTCTCTCCCATCTACTTGGGGCTGCAGGCCTTGCTGGAGGGGCTGAGAGTTGTCGGGATTTCTGGTTAGACACCAAGAAGGACACTTTAGGTCAATAGGGGTGAGGTCACAGCTAATAGAACTCTTTACATGTGCTGTAGAAAGATCCCCCAGATGTATTGTGTAAGAAGCAAGGTTTAGAACAGCCTACTTCAATTACTGTAAATACACACACAATCACTAAAGAATGTAAACACATACATTTGCATTTGCAAAGCTACTCTCTGCCAAGATGAATTAAAAAAAAAACAAAACAGTAAAATCCAGTTTTCCTCTGAGAAGGGAACTGGTTTGGGTGCTCGGGTGGCTCAGTTGGTTAAGCCGCTGACTCGTGATTTGATCTCAGGGTGGTGTGAGATGGAGCCCTGCTTTGGGCTCTGTGCTCACTGGGGACTGGGGACTTTGCTTGGGTTTTCTCCCTCTGCACCACCACGTCCATCCCCTCTGACTCCCTCCACCCTGGGCCCTTGCACACGCTTTCTCTAAAAATAAATAAAGCAAGAAAATATTTTTTTTTTAAAAAAGGAGAGGGGAACAGGGTAGCTCAGAGTAGGCAGGGAAGAGAGCTCACTTTTCACTGTGTTACACGTTTTCATCTCTACCTTTTGAATTTGGTGGCATGTACTTTCAAAGACATACACTTATTTCTTGAACACTTCTTTGCATCTTAAAAACAAAGTTTTGGGGGTGCCTGGGGGGCACAATCAGTTAAGCCCCAGACTTGGTTCAGGTAATGACCTCAGGGTAATGAGATCAAGTCCAGTGTCTGGCTATGGACTCAGTGTGGCGTCTGCTTGAGACTCTCCCTCTCCCTCTGCCCTTCCCTCCCCAAACTATCTCCCTCTCTAAAAAATAAATAAATCTTTGACCAAGAAAAAAAAAAGAAAGAAAGAAAGAAAAAGCCCCAAACTAAGAAAAATAAAAAATAAAAACAAAACAAAAAAAAAACAAGTTTCTAACACATAAGATAAAAGATATTCAAGTTAAAAAAAAAGTTTGTATGTTGTTTCAGCCCTGTTTTGTGTTTACCAGATTAACAGCAGACATTACTTAACATGAGTAAGGCAGATATTCCTTAAACATTCAAACAACACAGGAGTGTTTAAGGTCAACAGAGAACTTCTCGATTACTTCCAAAGAGAAAGTATACTTAATGATAAAATATACTTTAAAATAAAAGAAATGTTTCAGAAAAATGGTCATTTTTTAAATTTACTTCCTTTTCTTTTTTGTCTGAATTTTCTCTTCTTTTTTGTCTGAATTTTCTATAGTGATATCTATTATTTTATTTTGGAACAGATCTGTAATTAACCAAATTCTTGAACATAAAGCCACTGGCTTTAGGCGGCTGGTAAAGCAGTTTTGGCCTGACCTTGACCTCCCAGCAGCCCCAGACCCTTCCCTTTGGCCCTGTTCTCTGCAGCCTTCTTGGCCCAAACCCTGGGCCTTCCTCTCCTGCTGCCCTCAGATGGCCTGGCCTGCCTGCCAAACCGTTCACTCTGTCCCCACCTTGGGCTTCCTTAGCCATCAGGACTCCCTTGTGGAACCAGGACATGGCAGAGGTCAGGTTGCTTCCAGAGTCCTCTCTAGGAGGGGCGTGGGGGCTGATTTGAAGGTGTTTGTCCAAAAAGCATAGCATTTTCACTTGGATAGTATCTTATAGACAAAGTTTCCAGATAATTTATTATTCCTCCTCTAAGTTAAGTAAAGATTGTCCAGTTTTTAAAAGTGGGCAGCATGCGGGGCACCTGGGTGGCTCAGTGGGTTAAAGCCTCTGCCTTCGGCTCAGGTCATGATCTCAGGGTCCTGGGATCCAGCCCCGCATCAGGATCTCTGCTTGGCGGGGGGCCTGCTTCCTCCTCTTTCTCTGCCTGCTTCTCTGCCTACTTGTGATCTCTCTCTCTCTCTCTCTCTTTCTGTTAAATAAATAAATAAATAAATAAATAAATAAATAAATAAAATCTTTAAAAGTGGGCATGCCTACGTTAGCAGACAGACCTGATGGACATGGAGAAGTGGCTCCAGCTGGGACCATTTTCCCCGGCCCCCTGGTGTGGCCACGATGGGGAGAGCTTGATGTCTGCCTGCCTATCCCCACGCTGCAGAAGACAGAGGGAAACAAAAATGCCTCCAGCCTCCTTGTCCCTAGACTTGTCATTGAAAATTCATCCTGGGCTGCCCCCATGGTCTGGGACCAGAGGTTTGGAAGTTTTCTCCTGAGGTTTGTTTTCTGAGCCTTACCCCTGCTTGGCTTCTCTGCTCTACTGTTCCCTGCATGGTTTTGAGGTAATTCGAGGTCAGACCAAAGTGGGCCGGTCAGAAACTTCCAGCCTTCTCTGGTGGCTGCTCTGGCAAGGTCCTTTTTACCCCAGAGAACTCCTCCATTGCTTAAAATCCTTCCATTTGAGCACCATCCTCTTGCATTCTCAATTCTAAATACCTACTCAAGAACAAACAAAAAGTTCATTTTCTCCCCTGAATTATGAAAACATATAACTGCGTAAAATAGAAAAAAGTAGAACCTTCCCCACCAAAAGTCACAAAATAGCCACACACCCACCCAGTACCTAAAGAGAACCGCTATAATATTTTGGAGTATTTCTTTGAAGCCTTTAAAAATAAATCCCTGAGTCACGATGATGATCATTATTGCTTTATGTAGTTGTGATCGTCAATATATAAACTTTGATCCTTTTTAAAAAAAAAAGATTTATTTATTTATTTATTTGACAGACATCACAAGTAGGCAGAGAGGCAGGCGGAGAGAGAGGAGGAAGCAGGCTCCCTGCTCAGCAGAGAGCCCCGATGTGGGGCTCAATCCCAGAACTCTGGGATCATGATCTGAGCTGAGGGCAGAGGCTTTAACCCACTGAGCCACCCAGGCACCCCAACTTTGATCCTCTCTAATACAAACCATTTCAACAGAAGCATTTTTTTTCTTGTTATTGTAAATCCTGGCTCTGCTGTGCTTTTAACGATGAAATCTTGGGCACCTTATTTAATCTCTCTGTGCCCCGGCTTGCTTACCTGCAAAATGGGGGTAATACTACTATTTTACCTTACAGGGCTTCTGCAAGGATTCAGTGAGACGATGCAGGCAAAATTCTTTGCCAACAGGGAAATGCAATAAAGGTTAGCAATTCATCTATTGCTAGCATAGACATGGTTGATTTCATTTTTCAATGATCATGAATAACGCTACTATGAACACCTCTGTGTTTGGAACCTTGTCCATATTGAGGATAAATTCCTAAGGAGAGATTCCTGGAAATGGAATTCCTGGACCAAAGGGTTAAGATCTTTTTCAAGTTCCTGATCCAGATTGTTATTGACACTCCTGCCGGGAAAGACAAGAGTCCTGGTTTGATTTACTCTTCATTTATTTACTTGCTTATTTATTTCTAGCTTTCTGGAGATATAATTGACACATAACATTGTGTAAGAGTAAGATGTACAATGTCATGATTTGATGCACTACCAGTTTGCAAAATGTTTTCCACAATATGGTTAGTTAACGTGTCCTTTGGCTCACATAATTACCATTTTGTTGTTATGGAGAATCCTGGTTTGAAGTGAGAATCTGTGCTTGGCAGGACAGGTAGGCAGGGCATGAGCTCCCGTCCCCTACCCCAGCACACACAACTTTAGTGGGTGTGAGTTTAGAAGCCTCTCTCTGAACAAACCTGACTGCAAAGCCTGGTGAGTCATCTTGGAATCATACGGGGACCTGGTAGAGTAACCGTCAGTCGAGCTCTTTGTAAAACAGAGGCAAGGGGAGCGCCTGGGTGGCTCAGGGGGTTAAAGCCTCTGCCTTCAGCTGAGGTCATGATCACAGGGTCCTGGGATGGAGCCTCCCATCGGGCTCTCTGCTCAGTGGGGAGCCTGCTCCCTCTCTCTCTCTGCCTGCCTCTCTGCCTACTTGTGATCTCTGTCTGTCAAATAAATTTAAAAAAAAAAAAACAAAAAAAAAACCCAGAGGCAAGGATCTGGGGATCTCACCCAAGGTGTGGTGAGGAATAATCAATGGCTAATGGCTGGACTGGACTTTTGTCCTGCTGGTCATAAAAGACCTTTGATTTGCTTGGCCACTTTTGAGTTTCTCAGGAAAAGTGATAACACGAGGCCAAAGTTCATGCCAGTTGGTCAGACTGCCTCCCTGCAGTACCCACAAGGCTGGGAAGAGACAGGGAGGATTGCCGGCCCATGAGTGCTGGGCCAGGTTCACTGTTCACTGGGGTTGGGGTCACCGGGGTTAGGAGACGCTTCCCCATTGACCCTCCCACACATCATACCACAGGAAATACCCCATGTTTCCGTCAGTCTACACCCAGCCCTGACACAACAGAAGGAGGTAGGTGTGACACACAGTAGACAGAAGACTTAGAATGAGATGAGGCTCTGTGGGGAGCCTGCTTCTCCCTCTCCCTCTGCTCCTGTTTGTGTTCCCTCTTTGTCTCTCTCTCTGTCAAATAAACAGATTTTATAAATCTTTAAAAATCTTATATAATATTTTATATTATATTTATATTATATTATATTTTATATTATATATTTTATATTATATTTTAAAATATTTTATAATATAAACAGATTTTATAAAATCTTTAAAAATATATCTAGAGAGGGACTAGCCTCAATACCCATGGGTATCCAGTCCCATGGATCATAAGGTAGAAGAAAAAAAATTTTTTTTGGGGGGGGGGTAGAAGAAAATTTAATGACATGGAAAAATGTTCACAATATGTTGTTAAAGAAAATAATTGGGTGCAGGAGGAAACGTGTAATTGCAATCCCATTTTGGTCAAAACAGGAAAACATCTGTTTTGTCGAAATGTGAGGTTAAGGAGGGGCGCCTGGGTGGCTCAGTAGGTTAAATGTCTGCCTTCAGGCGAGGTCCTCGTCTCAGGGACCTGGCATCAAGTCCCACGTCCGGCTCCGGCTCTCTGCTCAGTGGGGAGTCTGCTCCTCCCTCTCCCTCGGTGCTTTCCCTCTCTCAAACAAATAAATAGAATCTTTAAAAAAATTTTTTTTAAAGTAATGTAAGATTAAGGAATATATATACATATATTTAATTATTCATGCTTTATATTTTCTCTAATGAACATGTATTGGTTGGGAAGTTTAAAATACTGTGAAATGTTTGATAAGATGATCTGTTCTTACCATGATTGACTGGTTGGTAAGGAAATGCTAGAAGTGAAGTGACATTGTCAAGGTCAAGCCAAGACTGAGTGGACCATTGATTCATGGCCAGTTCTGTGACCTTTCCATTTGACAGGGAAGCAAACACCTCCCCAATAGCGTATTGGGTGCTTTCGACACACACCATCTGAAAGATCTGATGGACTGGACTATTCTCTCTCCCACTCAATCCCTTTTACTGGATTCCAGGGACCGGCTATTGTCTGGAGAGTGTCAGTGGCTATAAGTGCATTCTTTCTCCCATTTCAAAGTATGCTCACCAGGTTTTCTTCCGCACTTCAGGTCAGTAACATGACCCTCGAGCTCTTCTGGGCAGAGAATCATGTCAGGAGGACGGGCTGTGAAGCCTCCTGCAGATTGAGCCAGTAATAATCTGTGACTCATATCTGCAGATAACAATTTTCTAGAAAGGTGTCTTTGGAGTGAGAGGGACACACCGAGAGACAGAGACAGAGGGGCAGCAAAGCAACATGCCTAGACTTACAACTCTGGGACTGGAAGGACCCCTTCCGATCACCTTTCTCATTGCTGCCTGATCTGGGAAACTGAGGCCTGGGCTGTACAGGCCAGCAGTATAGCCAGGGCCAGAAACAGCTGGGTTTGCTTCCTGAACATCTGTCCATGCCGTCCTTTGCTGTCCTTGCTCCCCACCACAGTGCACAGGGATGACACCACTCCTCCCTAGTGATCTTCCTTCACCCTACAGCTATGTCACCGGGAGCCCTGTAAACCTGTTGGCGGATTTGCATGTTAATCTGGGTCAATGAGACCCATGGGAGGATCTTTAGTGGGAGAACAGTGGGGTCAGATCTGCATCTCAGGAGGTCCCTGAAACCCTCTGACTGCCATGGACAGACAGAATCGGTCCATGGAAGCTAGAGTGGGCTCAGGGAGCTGCTGTGTTTGGTCCTGGTGGGAGGCAGGGCAGCCTGGGCCAAGACTGGGGCAGTGGAGATGGAGAAGAGTTTGTGGTCTCCCCACGTCCATTGAGCTCTCACTGATCTCCTCCTTCTGCATCTGTAGTCAGTATCAGCTAATGTCATACCCATTTATGGGCTTCTATTTGTTAGGACTCTTTTAGGGTATATTGCACAGAAACCTGACTTGAACCAGTTCAAGCTCAGCACCATTGAGCAGGGTCAGGCACACGGTAGGTCTTCAGTAAATGATGAATGAATGAGTGAACGAATGAAGGCGTGAATGGCTCTTGACTCCTGGACCATTGTTCTTTCTACTACGCATTAGGCAATACTGACCTTAAGCCTAGATTCTATAACCCTAAGTACTCCAAGGCCCTCTCTTCTGGGCTTCCGCCCAACTCAGGAATCCCCTCTACAGCGAGCCTGACACATATCCATTTGGCCTGTCTTTGGAATTCTCCAGGGACAAGACACTCACTGCTTCAAAAGGCAATCCATGTTAGCAATCAACCAACCAACCAAATAGTAGTTTAAAAATCAGCTATTTGAATATAATTTATATAAAATAAAGTGCACCAACTTAAGTGTAAAATGCAACAAGTTGGACAAACACACAGTTCAATCACCACCAGCACAATGCCGTTTAGAATATTCCTAGCACGGGGCGCCTGGGTGGCTCAGTGGGTTAAAGCCTCTGCCTTCGGCTCAGGTCATGATCCTGGGGTCCTGGGATCGAGCCCAGAATCTGGCTCTCTGCTCAGCAGGGAGCCTACTTCCTCCTCTCTCTGCCTGCCTCTCTGCCTACTTGTGATCTCTCTCTCTGTCAAATAAATAAATAAAAATCTTAAAAAAAAAAAAAAAAAGAATATTCCTAGCAGGCCAAAAAATTGTGCCTGTCTTCTTTTATGGCCATTCTGGTCTCCGCACCCCTGGTCTCAACTTGCTGTCACTGTATTTTTGCCTTTTCTAGCATTTCGTTTAAATGGAATTACAGTTGACTCTTGAACAACATGGGTTTAAACTGTGAGGGTTCACTTTTTTGCAGATTGTTTTTTTCGATAAATACAGTACAGCACTGTAAACATGTTTTCTCCACTTTACGATTTTCACTGAACACTTTCTTTTCTTACTTTTTAAAGAATATGGTATAGGTTGCATGTAACAAACAAAAAAATGTCTTAATTGACTCTTCATGTTATCGATAAGGCTTTGGATCAACAAAAAGTTATTCATAGTTAGGTTTCAAGGAAGTCCAGGGTTATATGCAGATTTTCAACCACACAAAGAATTGGTGTCCTTAACTTCTGCATGGTCCAAGCGACAGCTGTAGATGCTGTTCAGTTGTTTGAGTCTGGTATATTTCACTCAGTATAATGCATTTGAGATTCATCTATGTTGTTGCATGCATCAGTGGTTCGTCCCTTTCTATTGCTGAATGTTATGCCATTGAATGCATGTTACCATGATTTATTTGTTTACTCATTCAATGGGTTTATTCAACCCACCCTTTGGGTTGATTCCAGCTTTTGGTTATTGCTTTTTTTTTTTTAACATTTTACTTATTTATTTGACAGACAGAGATCACAAGTAGGCAGAGAGGCAGGCAGAGAGAGAGGGGGAAGCAGGCTCCCTGCTGAGCAGAGAGCCCGATGCAGGGCTCTATCCCAGGACCCTAAGATCATGACTTGAGCCGAAGGCAGAGGCTTTAACCCACTGAGCCACCCAGGCGCCCCTGCGTTTTTTTTTTTTTGTTGTTGTTGTTGTTTTTGTTTGTTTGTTTTTTAAGATTTTATATATTTATTTAACACAGAGAGAGAGAGACAGTGAGAGAGGGAACACAAGCAGGGGGAGTGGAAGAGGGAGAAGTAAGCTCCCCACTGAGCAAGGAGCCCAAAGCGGGGCTGGGATCATGACCTGAGCCAAAGGTAGTCGCTTAATCACTGATTCATCCAGGTGCCCCCAGCTCTTGGTTATTGTTAACAAAGCTTCTATGATAAATCACATGTGCATCGTTATGTGGACATATTTTTAAAAATGTCTCTTGTATAAATGTGACATCTGGGTTGCATGGGAGGTGTATGTTTAACTTTTTAAAAAGCTGCCGAACTATTTTCCAAAGTAGTGTCTTGCATTTGTATCATTTTGCGCTCTTATCAATATGTTATGAGGGTTCCAGTTGCTCCACAGTGTGGCAAGCACGTGGTATGGTCAGTTTTTGAAATTATGGTCACCATGGGGAATGTGTAGTGGTTTTGCATCGTGATTGCCATTTGTGGTTCCCTGATGACTGATGATACATGGGCTTGTTTGCCAGACACAGGAAATAGACGAGGTAGGGAACAATACATAGGAAATAGATGAGGTAGGGAACACGGGAGATCTTCCATGTTGGCTCTGAACTCTGCCTTCACAGAGATACAGGCATGTTGTCATTCGTCCATTACGCACTTATTGAGCACCGACTGTGGACCGCACGCTGTGCTGGCTCAGGGAATGGCCGTGAACCAGACAGACATGGTCCCTGTCTCATGGATCTTACAGAGTCAGGGTAACACATTCACTTCTTCTTTTTTTTTTTTTTAAAGATTTTATTTATTTATTTGACAGACAGAGATCACAAGTAGGCAGAGAAGCAGGCAGAGAGAGAGAGAGGAGGAAGCAGGCTCCCCGCTGAGCAGAGAGCCCGATGCGGGGCTCGATCCCAGGACCCTGAGATCATGACCCGAGCCGAAGGCAGAGGCCTTAACCCACTGAGCCACCCAGGCGCCCCAACACATTCACTTCTTTTCCTCAAGGCAGCTTATACCAAAAATAAGTATCTACCTGTCAAAGAATTGCTGAGTGATTAGGAAAGATCAAAACAGATAGATTTATGCTAATTGTATATATTATATAATTTATGTTGATGTCTCATTAAGGTGTCTTTCATTCGAGATACAGGTACTTATTAAATATTTGGTTCTTTCACGTGGGTTACCTTCAGGGAGGGATTCCACGTGGTCATGAAGGGGAGTTAGGATTTCTACTGTCTTTGGGAGTCAGAGGGCTAGAAAACTGGCCCAAAGTCACTCAAAAGGAGAGCCAGTCTTTGAACTTAAATCTTGGGACTTTAAGTCCAGATGATTGCTTTGAATAGTATCTGAGTACCGTTGGCATATTTTTAGTACGTTTTTAGGACTAACATACTAACTATAATCAGTTAAAATTAAAGTCCAAAGGATTATGGTCTGGAAATATCTCTCCAAATCCCTCCTTTAGCCTGTGAGTCCCCCGAGGTCCAGAGGGAAAGGCCACAGAGTGAGTGGGAACCCAAGTCCATGCTGTTGTTTTGTGAAGCTGCTGCCTCTCGGTGCTCACCTGTTTGCTTGGTCAGTCTCTGTTTATTTTATTTATTTATTTTTAAAGATTTTATGTATTTATATTCGAGGGAGGGAGACAAAGAGAGAGCACGAGCCGTGGAAGAGGGAGGGACAGAGGGAGAAGCAGACTCTCTGCTGAGCAGCGAGCCCTACATGGAGTTCCATCCCAGAACCCCGGGATCATGAACTGAGCTGAAGGCAGATGCTTAATGGACTGAGCCACCCAGGTGCCCCCGTCCCTGTTTATTTAGTCCATAAACAATTAAAGCAGTCTGTGCTGCTGTGGGGAGAAGGGGGGTGGAGAGAGTTTAAGAGACCGGATTGCAAACCTCAGCTCTGCTATTTCCAAGCTGAATGACTCTGACAAGAAACTAATCTCTGAGTCTCAATTTGCTCATCTGTGAAATGGGAATAATAACAGCACTGACATTAGAGAGTTGCAGAGAGGCATCACACTGTAAATGCATGGAAAGCCTCCCACCTTGAGCTCTGGATTTTACTATTTGTTGAATAAATGAAGGAATACAAGCACTTAGCTCCCCGCTGAGCTCAGAACAGCACTGGATAAATTACACAATGGCCAGCTTTTCTATTTAATAATTGCACTGAAATTATTTTTTATGAAGATGGAATTAAAGGAAATTTTAGTAGAGAACATTTTTGCTAAAATCAAAATTCAAATACACTGTTTCATTTCTCTGTGTTTTCTCCAAACCTTTATCCCCTATTTGGAAATTGCATTAAAGTGATTTATTATTAAGAACCTGACAACAGTAAAAAGGAAATCCTAATGGTGCATTTTTATATAAAACCCATGACTCAAAACACTAACACTTTTCATTTCTCCACATTGCCTTTCAACTTTTATTCAGAAAATTTTTACTGAATCAGAATCAGAATGGCTCTCTTTGTGTCACTCTTTTTTGAAGACATTTTATTACTTGATATTTGCTTCAAATTATTTAATAAATAAATCTGTTCGTGAACTTTATGCTGGTGATTTCTAATGGTTCTGGATGATTTTACCCAGTAGAGTGCATCCACTAACCTACAGAACCTCAAACCCTGCGGGAAATTATATCATATTGTCATATCATTATATTCCACAAAATCACTAAATATGTACTATGTGACGTTTGAGCATCACCACAACCCGTAAAGGTTAAGTGTTAAAATTAGCCCAGTTTATTTTATTTTTTCAAAGATTTTATTTATTTATTTGAGAGAAAGAGGGGGGAAAGCACAGAGGGAGAGGGAGAAGCAGACTCCCCACTGAGCAGAGAGCCCAACGTGGGGCTCGATTCCAGGACTCTGAGATCATGAACTAAATGCAGAGGCTTAACCGACTGAGCCACACAGGTGCCCCATCCCACTTTACAGATGAGGAAACTGAGGTTCATATAATTTTAATAATGTGCCAGAATTCATACAGCTAGTGTTGCAGTAACCTATTGCTGTGTAACAAATTGCCCCAAATGCAGGGGCTAAGGCAATGACAGCAGCTTTTTGGTTCATGATTCTGCAATTTGGTCAGGGTTTGGTGAGGTCGACTCATCTCTGGTCCAAATGGTACTGACTGAGGCCGCTTTACTGGAGCTGGAGGATCCATGATGGGTTTATTCAGATGCCTGGTGTCTCTGCAGGGAGGTGGAAATGGGGGTAAGGGGCTGGGTAGGCAAGCTGGTTTCTCTCCTCATGGTCAGTTGTCCTCTAGGGCCTCTTTGCTTGCACGAGGTGTGTCTGGCAGGTCGGCTGGACTTCTTTAGGGGTGTGTGGCTTCCTAGAGACCGAAAACAGAAGCTCCAAGGTATCTTAAGTCCTAGGCGGGATCTCATGAAACACCCTCTCTGCTGCATTCTTTTCGTTAAGACAAGTCACAGTGCCAGTCCAGAGTCAAGGGGAGGAAGACAGCCCCCACTCCTGCTTGGGGATGGGGGGGGGGGGACTGTTGGCTGCCATCTTGATAGCTATGGAGCAGAGCTTCCAAACACAGACCTGCCTGACTCTGGGCTCCAAACTCAGCAGCCCCTTCCCGGTTCTACCTCAGCGGATGTTTTTCCCTCACTAGCTCTTTCTCTTACTTTCACTCATTTTTAGGTTGAATTCCTAGGAATGGGGAGATCTGGTTAAGGGACAGGCACATTGTTGGGTTCTACGTTGAGACAAGTCACCATCTGCAGAGCAAAGCATATAGCTCAAGCCCCTCCCCTCCATCTCTTCACAAAGGGGATCTAGGTTTAATTTTGTTCATTCTGTTGTTGCATCTGCTTTGATGGAGGAAATCTGGGTCCTGCTATGGAGAAGCTCCTCGGGACTTCTGGGCAACAAAGAAGTTAACAAGGAGTTGTGCCAATCAGCTGCTCCTGAACCATGCAGGATAGTGTTATCCCTGTAGGCCAGGGCCCTTGGGGGAAAGTGATTCGCTGACCTCGACTTTTCACAGAACTTGGGATGTGACAGAAAGAACACAGCTTACACTCGCCAGAGTTTAGCCCCCTTCTGAAGCGCGACCTATGTGTCTTCGTTTGCTGTCTCAGTGTACACCTGTTGTCACATATCCTGTCCCATTTATCATTTGTCTGGGGCCCAAACCTTCCAATGTGGACAATAAATTTTATGTATACCCTATCTGCCACAGAAACTGGGGCAAGTATTTCTCTTCCCCAAGCCTCAGCTTCCTTATCTGTACAAGAGGCGTAGTTCTCAATCTCAGAGATGTAGGCCACCCTTCATCTAACCACCCTCCATACAACAGGAGCCGTCTTGGGCTCTGGGGGACTCTGTGGGCATCAAGACACGGTTCTTGCTCTCTTGTCTTGCTTGTCTTACAAGTTGACAAGCAATACAATTTCAGAGATTGAATTTAGATCAGATAGCTAGGGAGGCCCTTTCTAAGAAGGTGCTATTTGGGTCAAGACATGAAGAATGGGAGCAGAGCCCAAGACGAGGTGAGGGTAGAACATTCCAGGTCAAGAGAACCGCAAATGTGAGGGTCCAGACTCAGGAGATAACTCATTACGAGGAACAAAATGGAGCTCCTGATAGGGTCATGTTCTAGAAATTGTGAAGAGTCCCAACAGTAATTATTCTACACCGGAGGGCTTTAAAATGCTCTCAACAACATTATGATCCTTAAGTGATCCTCAAAATGATTCTAAAAATGTCGGAGAGGAGGGACAGCAAAGTTTGACTACTCCTGCTTTACGGAACAAAATATTCTCATGAATTGTCTTTGCATATTTTCCCAAAATGATTCCACTATACTTCTATGCTTAAATTTAATTTCATATATCACCATTATGTCATATTGCTTTTGATGATGGAAATCTTCTGGGAACTAGAGACATCTTTATAAATCTCTTCCCATTATATTTAATTCTGTGGTTAATTCCTTAAGTGTACTGTTTTTGCATCTGTATTCCCAAGAGATATTGGTCTGTAGCTTTCTTGTGATGTCTTTGTCTGGTCTTGGTATCATAGAACGAGCTGACAAGTATTGCTTCTTCTTCTACTTTTTGGGAGAGTCTGTAAGGAATTAGTATGGATTCTTCTTTAAATGTTCGGTAGAATTCACCAGTGAAACCACCCAGGCCTGCCTTTTCTATGTGGGTAGTTTCTCTGTTACTAATTCTACCTCTTTACTTGTTTCAGGTCTGTTCAGATGTTTTATTTCTTCTTAAATTAGTTTTAAGAGTTTGTGTCTAAATCTATAAAGAACTTATCAAACTCAATACCCAAAGTACAAATAATCCAATCAAGAAATGAGCAGAGGACATGAATAGACATTTCTGCAAAGACGACATCCAGATGGCCAATAGACAGATGAAAAAGTGCTCCACATCACTCGGCATCAGAGAAATACAAATCAAAACCACAGTGAGATACCACCTCACACCAGTCAGAATGGCTAAAATTAACAAGTCAGGAAACGATAGATGCTGGCGAGGATGTGGAGAAAGGGGAACCCTCCTACACTGATGGTGGGAATGCATGCTGGTGCGGCCACTCTGGAAAACAGTATGGAGGTTCCTCAAAAAGTTGAAAATAGAGCTACCCTACAACCCATCAATCGCATTACTCAGTATTTACCCTAAAGATACAAACGTAGTGATCCGAAGAGCCACGTGCATCCAAATGTTTATAGCAACAATGTCCACAATAGCCAAATTATGGAAAGAACCTAGACGTCCATCAGCAGATGAATGGATAAAGAAGATGTGGTATATATATATATACAATGGAATACTATGCAGCAGCGAAAGAAATGAAATCTTGCCATTTCCAACGACGTGGATGGAACTAGAAGATATTATGCTGAGCGAAATAAGTCAATCAGAGAAAGACAATTTTCATATGATCTCCCCAATATGAGGAATTTGAGAGGCAATGTGGGGGATTTGGGGGGTAGGGAAGAAAAAAATGAAACTAGATGGGATTGGGAGGGAGACAAACCATAAGAGACTCTTAATCTCAGGAAACAAACTGAGGGTTGCTGGGGGGAGGGGGGGAGGGAGAGGGTGGTTGGGTTATGGACATTGGGGAGGGTATGTGCTATGGTGAGTGCTGTGAAGTGTGTAAGCCTGACGATTCACAGACCTGTACCCCTGGGGCTAATAATACATTATATGTTAATAAAAAATAAAAAAATTAAAAAAAAACAAAATTTTAAAAAAAGTTTGTGTCTTTCCTGGAATTTGATCATTTCACCTGAGTTATCTAATTTACGGACATACAATTATTCATAGCATTCACTTATAACCCCTTTTATGTCTGCGAGGTATTAATGTCCCTTCTTTCATATCTTATTTTAATAATTTCAACCTTTTGTCTTTTTTTCTAGATCCCTTTAGATAAAGTTTTGTCAGTTTTGTTGATCTTTTCAAAGAACCAACCATTGGTTGTATTGATTTTCTCTGTTGTTTTATTTTGTTAATTTTGGCTCTAAGTCTTATTCTTTCCTTTCCTTTGCTTGCTTGAGGCTCAGTTTGGTTTTCTTCTTCCAGTGTCTTCAAGCAGAGGCTTAGATTATTGATTTGAGATCTTCTTTCCTGACACAGGCATTTAGTGCTTTATATTTCCTTCTCTGCTGTTTGCAGTTGTTTCACTTCGAGTCTGGGGATCCCTCTCACCTTCTCCACCGACCCTGAAGGGGCCAGAGCAAAATAACCGGGCCTAGAGTCAGGAAGCCTTTGCCTGGTCTGGATATTGACACTTGTTAAGTGACCTGGGCTAAGGCCCTGCTTCTCCTGGGTCTTAGTTTTGTTTTTATAAGACTTTATTTATTTATTTATTTTTAAGATTTTATTTATTTACCTGACAGGCAGAGATTACAAGTAGGCAGAGAGGCAGGCAGAGAGAGAGAGGAGGAAGCAGGCTCCTCGCTGAGCAGAGAGCCCGATGCGGGGCTCGATCCCAGGACTCTGGGATCATGACCTGAGCTGAAGGCAGAGGCCTCAACCCACTGAGCCACCCAGGCGCCCCAAGACTTTATTTTTTAAGTAATCTCTACACCGAGTGTGGGGCTCGAACTCACAATGCTGGGATCAAGAGTTACACGATCTGCAACTGAGCCAGCCAGGCCACTTGTTGTTTCTTACCTATAAAATGATGAGGCTGGACCCATAACATTTCTGGGGCTGCTCTAGTCTAAACAGCTTAGAGGGCAGCCTCATATCTGACCCATCTTTATAGGTTTTTGGAGTGGATATGTCAGCATAGTTGGTCTGATACCTACCATATTTCAAATAATGATGAACATAAATGAAACTTTGAGATACCAATGACAACTGGGATGTGGTATGAAATGCCCGTGATTTTGACTGGTGACAAAGTTAAAGATACTTTTAATGCTGCTGTGATTTGTTTGCTACATTCATAACGGAAGGAAATGCTAAATTTCAATTAGAGGCTAGTGAAAAGAGAGATATAATTTTTTCCTATGCAAATTAACGGTCCCTTGTTAAGAAATCTTTGTTTAGAAACTGGTTGACTCCCAGATTCAAAGGTAAGCATGTAACCCAGTACTGGCCCGTCAGAGCAGAGCCTGGCTTAGCGATAGGGATTTGAACCAAACTAATAGAATCCGAGTGAATCCTGGACTTTTGCTGGAAGACTGGGACAGTTCCTTCTGCTGGATTTGCTAAAGAGGCTTGGGTACAGTCCTGGATCATACACACCTTGCTTTCATCGGGAGAACCTGCCTCAGAATGAAGCCAATACAGAGGAAAGCAAAGCTGAGAATGAACATTCACAACTTCCTGGCAACATTCCTCCTTTTAATGTGTTAATTGCGGAAGCCAATACATTATCTGTTAAAGCTAGTTTGAATAGGGCTTTCTGTTCATTGAAATCAAAGCAGTCATAACTAATACAGTCCCATAAAGCTTAGCAGAGTGCCTGGCACAAAGGAGGTTGCTCATGAAGGAATGATGAATGAATTTCAAACAACGTGGCAACATGATTAATATTATTTGCTAAATTCATCTGTACAGATCTGGCTTGATTGTGTATAAAAAGATGAAGGGCATACTTAAAGTAAGCATTCCATAGGCATTGGTCGGCTGAATGAATAAAAAACTCATCCATTGCCATTACTTTCTATCTTTAGCGTTGACTATTCTTCAGTGATGTAACTGGGACCATATAAACACCAGGAGACCACAAGTCTAAAGTCATGATGGGGCACAGTTACAGATCAAGTCTGTGGGCCACTCACTCTGGGGCGATACAAAGGAATAAGGTAGATCTATATTTGATGATATGGAAGTACATCTAGACACATTAAGAAGGAAATTACAAAACAATAATTATAGTAAGATTCCATTTTCATTAAAAACAAAGTCTCCCAAATAAAACTTTGGGGTTCTCTGTGAACATAACGAGTGCATAAATCAAAGAACAAAGTCTGGAAGACCTCTCATGAAACACTACTATTGGGCACCTCTGGGGAGGGAGTGGTATTGGGTTGGGGTGGCCACAGAAATGTCTTTTCTCTCTGTTGTTTCCAATTTTTGTATAAGGATAACATAATTATGGGTCACTTGTGTAATTTAAAGTAGTTTGCAGGGGCTCCTGGGTGGTGGCTCAGTTGGTTAAGCTTCTGACTTGATTTTTGGCCCAGGTCATGATCTCAGGGTCGTGGGATTGAGCCCCGTGTCGGGCTCCACTCTCAGCTTGGAGTCTGCTTAAGATCCTCTCTCTCCCTTTTCTTCTGCCCCTCCCCTCCATCTCTCCCCTCCTCTCCCCTCCTCACTCTCTTAAAAAAAAAAAAGATTAAAATAATATTCATTTATAACGAAAAAATAATAAAACAACTGTGACAGAAGGTGGAATATTTCCTTTTAATCTGTTTTCTCCCCTGAGGTGTCTTTCAATATTCTCAGGGAAACCGAAGATAGCAGGGCTGCGCCCATGATGCTGTGCCCATGATACTATGTCCATGATGCTCTGCTGTGCCCATGATGCACTGCTGTGCCCATGATGCTGTGCCCATGATGTATTGCTGTGGCCATGATACTATGTCCATGATGCTCTGCTGTGCCCATGATACTCACTGTGCCCGTGATGCTCTGCTGTGCCCATGATGCCATACTGTACCCTCTCTACCTTGCCATGTTTGTGAGGCCATGCCCTTTCCCTGGACCTCTGTAGTTCTGGCTGCTCCAAGAGCCAAGGAGATTCCACCCCATATAAAACCCTCCTGGGGTGGCCTACTGACCTGGATTCTCTTCTCAGTATCCTGACTCCAACTGCCTTTGCTGCCAAACTACACACGGCCAGGATGATTTCTCCCGCAAATGGGAGAGGGAATCAGAGCATCTCACAGTCAGGGCAGAGGCCCCCAGGGGAGAAGCCCATCCAATGAACGTCTGGGATGGCCAATCAGTCTATGTCTGTTGTGCAGAAAGGGAATCTGAGTCTTAGAGTGGGAAGAGATTCCTCTGAACGTGAGTTTCTTGCCAGAGGGAGACTGACCTGCCTCCCAGTTCCGAGCTCAGTTTAGGGAGCGTGCCAAAACTTCCACCGTCATAGTTCTCCTTTATGCAGAGATCTTGTCTCCAAAATGTCCCCGTCACAATGCACATCTGGTACTTAAAGAACACATTCAGCACTTGGCAACCTAGTTTCCCAGAGAAGCTGGTTTTTCGGTGTAGAAAGCAGATAGCTAGTTACATTTTATTTATTGTAAAAACAAAATTGCAACAGCAGAAATGAAAATATTAAAATAAGTGATTTCTGCCAACCTAATCCTGTTTCATGTGTTCAGATTTCTTATGTCCCTCTAACATATAGATTTTACATGTGCATTTTTGCATAGAGCTATAAGCATTTCAGAAACATTTTTATAACCTTGTTTCACTTAATATTATACATTTTTCCCCATACATTTTCCATAAGGCTTTCTTCTGCCTTCTGCAGAGTATTTCATCATGTAAATAAACTATATATACATAAGTGCCTCTTCAGTGTTGTTATAAAATATTTCAAATATACAGAAAAGCATAGGAACAATACGCTGTGCAGGTTTAACCAACACTGACACTTTAAAAGTATACTTTGAGATTTTTTTCAAGAAAATAAACCATTACAGGAATAATTGGAGCTCTCTTCTATGCAATGGACTCTAATCTCCCAAGACAAGCTACAGAACCTGCAAGGCCCAGTGCAAAGTGAAAATGCAGGGACTTTTATTCAAAAATCAGAATGAATTTTGAGACTGCGACAGCGGCGCATTCAGCCAAGTGTGGAGTCTCTCTAAGCAAGTGGCACAGTAAGACTGCACGTGTCGCACACTCCTGAACCCAGCCCCGATGCCCCCTGATGCCCCCCGTCACTTTCCTAAAAGCCATCAGTGTCTTTGCTGTCCCCTGTTTATGCTCTCACTTCATATACATGTATTGACCAACATTATGGAGTATTATTTGATGTACTTCAAAATATTATGTAAGAGGCATCAGACTCTATCCTTAGGCTGCTTGTCTCCCTTATTGTTTTTGTGATTAATCTGTGTGGATTCATGAAGACGTTATTGATTTTCACTATCGTGTAATACTCCATTATGTGATCTCACCAGCGTTCATTTTTCTAGAGCCCTTCTCTTTTTACCATAATTACCAATGCTGCAGGGAGCATCCTTGGCCACAGCTCTCTGTGCATGGGTGAGCTTTTGTCTACTCTTGGTGATGGCGATGTAGAATTGAATAGATCCCCCCAAGTCCCCCCTTGGGAGACTTTCCCTTTCCTGAGTTGCCTCTCCTCTAAGATCCATCACCCACTGAAGCCAGAAACTGGGCATCCTACAATTTCCCCATCATTTCCTACCTATGACCGAAGCCTATTGGTTTAAAATAAGGCTTTCACCCAACCACTCCTTCATATCCCTCTTGCTACTTTCATTGCCTTGGTTCAGGGCCCCAGCTCTCCCCCAGGCTCTTCTCCCAGCCCCTCCAGTCTCCAGCATTCCTATTTGTTAAAGAACCTATTACACCCTGGCAAACTGCATGTTGACTTCTCTCCCCTGCATATGGTGGAGTTCAGAGCTGTGAGTTATACAAGAACAAGGACTGTATCATGGTTCCCATTTGTGGGCCTGTAGCACAGTGCCTGGCCCCTGGCAGCTTCTAAAAATATCTGTTGAATCAAAGTATATGTAAACACCTTTCTGTGGTTTTCCCAGCTTTTGAATCAGACCCCTGGAATAAATCCCAGAAAGACCCCTATTCATGACTCAGGATAATGAATGTAACACACAAAGTCCTTCGTAAGTGAACTTGATCTTCACAAAATTCTATGTCAGGCAAGATGGATAGGATGATCCTCACCAAGGGGTCATTTTCACAAGGTCCCAAGGCCAGTAAGTGACAGAGTATAAAGAACAGGTCCTTGGGTCTTGCCATCTGCTTGCCTTATTTGAGACGGATACTAAATTTAGATGGTGCCCTTTAGTGTTGGGCGGCTGCCTCTTTAAATGTTGCTGTTCTGCTACACATATAACAAGCTGGCAGAATTTACATCTCTGTAAAAACAAAACAAAACAAAGTAGCCTTCACATTTATGAGCCTTTGTTTTAACATCTAGCAAATGGGCGTAAGGATCTTTTTACTCTGTGGGCAGATGAGGAGGAAGCACATTTCTATCCCTCCCCTGATCTGTTGTTCCCATGCTCAGTGCCTATTTACAAGACTGAGGAGGGTGAATGAATGAAATACAGTCTTTGCACACGAGAGAGACAGCAGTAGCTGACAATACATTGGCTGTTTAATGCCCCACACTGGTTGACCTGGAAGCCCTTTAATCATTGTAACACACGAAAGAGAGGTCCAGGCTCCTGGGTGGCTCAGTTGGTTAAGCAACGGCCTTTGGCTCAGGTCATGATCCTGGAGTCCTGGGATCGAGTCCCGCGTTGGGCTCCCAGCTCCATGAGGAGTCTGCTTCTCCCTCTGAACTTCTCTCCTCTCATGTTCTCTCCAACTCTCTCTCAAATAAATAAATAAAATCTTAAAAAAAAAAAAATCCTCTTAAAAAAGAGAGAGAGGTCTGCTAAACGTAGCCCCAAAGCCTACTGGTGAGTTCACAGGCTACCCCTACAGGAAGAAGAGGGCATTGACTAACGCCAGAAATGCCTTGCTTATGATGGATTTTCAAGTGCCAAAGACCCGCACCCCCAGCTCTGAGACCTGAGAATGACACCATCTGGGTGAGGTCTTTATAAGTCCCCCCGAGGAGAAACCCCCTGGGATACGACATACAATCCGCAGCCCTGGCTTCCAGTCCCGGTTCTGCCACTGAAGGGCTCTGTGGCCTTGACCACATTCTCCTACCTGAACAGTGGAGCAGGTGGATAACACGCTCTCCACTGTCCTGCCGCAGCTCTAAAGTTCTATTTTCAGTGAAAGTTCTATGTTCAGTGAAAGGTGGAGATGGTTCTCAGAACTAACAATACAAAGCAGGTGCCTTTTTAGTTCCTGTTGGCTCGAGTTTCTGCCTCCTGGACAGAAACTGGGAAATAGGTGTGTTTCTAACTCCCTGGTCTGGTTCATAGAATCACAGAGTTGTGGGTGGCAGGAAACCTCAGTGATTATCAAGACCCACGTCCCAGCTCCCTTGCTCTTTCAACAAAAATTCACTACGCACTCATCGTGAATAGAATACAACCAAGTTCACGGATTTATCCACGGTGCCCAGCACAGTGCCTGGCACATAGTAGGTGCTCATTAAATATCGGTTGAGTGATGGGCAGTTTCTTGCAGGGAAGTCATCTAGGAGAGCCTCTTAAATGCAGATTCCTGGGTCCATGGCTGACCTACTATATTGTAATCTCTGGTAACAGAGCCCAGGTGACTGTCATGCCCTCCAGAATTTGAGACATGGTTATAGCATCCGAATAAAGCATTCTTCTACTATCAGAAGGGAGAAAATACTGATATTTTTAATTTGGTGCATTTGCTAGTAGTGACTGTAATAGTCAAGAGAAAAAGGTTCATTTTGGTGGAGCCATTTCTGTGGAGCCTGGACGAAACTGGGCTTTGCCTGGTGTGTGTGTAAGGCAAACTTTCACTTATCTCCGGAGAGGCAGGGCCAATAAAAGGCAGAGCAGATAGGAGTGAGCCACATGAAGTCCAAGTTTGGCATTATTATTGCCCTTCATTTGGAAGTCATAAAATAAGAAATGTGCCACTGTTCCAGCTTCTTGGGAGTGGTTAGCTGGTGGTGGTGGGGGGGGTGTTTCTCAATTCCTTTCAAGGGTCTGTGGCTTGGACCAGATACAGGCTTGGGTTTAGATCTCAGCTGTGTCCCTAACTTCTTGGTCTTGGGCCGATCACTTCAGTCCCTCATTAAGCTTTAGGTTCCTCTGCTGGAAACTGGACACGAGAAGGTGGGCTCCTCCGGGCTGTTGGAAACAAGCTGAGACCATACACACTTTCACACTGCAGCTGTGCAGTGTGAAAAAGCTCGGTTCGGGTTGATACCTAAAACTACGCTGTATTTGGGCTGGAGGGTTTAGTAGAGGTTCATTTAGCTCAGCTCTTTTGATTTAAAGGGAAACAGCCTCCTTTGCTTAAAGGAAACAGCCTGACAGAGGGCAAGGGAACTGCACAAGATCACACCTAGCTCCTTAGGTTTCTGGAGGACTTCTATATTCAATGAAGAACTTGACATTCCTCTGTGGACCAGAAAGGGTGAAGAGGCTGAACTCTGTAGGTGGCCTCTGATGAAAGCATTTTGAAATACTTTTGAAAAGAAAATGTCATTATGTCAGGTGGGGCGCCTTCTCACCTGAGATGCTTGCCAGCCAGAAGCCCGTTCTGAGGACACAGGGATTGGTGAGAAAATCCCTGAAGCTGGTCCATTTGTGGTTGTTCCTTCAACACCAGAGTTTTAAAGACAAAAGCTGCTCTGGGTGAGCGCTGTTGAGGCCTTCCCTGGGAGGCCCTGTCTGGTACTGCAGCTTTGCAAGGCCAAGGCCTTGGGGACTCTCCAGGTCTGGCTTCTTAGCAATAAGGGGCTCAGTAGTAGTCATGGGCCATACTGGATCTGGTAGGGACATCTCAGGAAACAGGCCTGCAGGGCTCTGACTGGGGTCCACGGGCAGCAGCAAAGCCCATCGTGCTAATGGTAATGACCTTGGTGATGGTGGTGATGATGATGAGGGGTGAGGAATTCTCCTAGTCGCAAGGGGCAGGGCCCAGCTGCTTGTTTTATGTGCACAGATTCTGGCCACCCTCATAGGAACCGTACAGGGAAGAAACTGTGGCCCAGAGAGGTTAAGCAAATAGCCAAGGACACATTTTGAGGGGAGCGCCAAGATTCAAATCTGGACTTACTGGAGTCTAAGGCAGCCCGCAGCCCGTGAGTGCTGGAAGAAAGGAAAGGAACACTGGCCAGACCCTTCAAGGGACATGCATGTTACCCTCATTTTTATAGACAAAGAAACAGAGGAACAGAGTGTAGCTCTTTTTTCCGTGAGGTCAGGCACTGGGCCAAGCATTTTGCATATATTACCTCTTCAATCATCATAACATCTCTATGAAGTAAGTAATTCTATGATCCTCACTGATGCAGATGAGGAAATCGAGTCCTGAAACTAGACGACTCGCAAAGGTTCAAAATTGGGCAGGGGGGCCCAATGCTCTTGACTTCTTGAGTTGCCCAATATGGAGACAAAATATAGCAGGGCTGGCCCAGGATCCAGGACGCCTGACTCCCAGGCCAGTGGTCCAAGGCTAGATGGAGGCTCTCTGTTGGGAATCATTGTTCCTTAAAAGCCCGCTGGCCTAAAGCCCAAAGAGTGAAATCACACCCTGCGGTTCTGGGAACCTCAGACTGGAAAAGAAGGAAGTTCTTGCTCTGGTGTTCAAGTCTGAGCAGGTGGACTGAGGACTCTCCCCGTTTCCTCCTCCGGCTGGGAGGGAGCCCACGCAGGGTGGGCCGGGTGGGGCAGCCCTCCACAGTGCCAGAGGGGAGGAGAGCAGGAGGCAGGCGTGCCCAATGAAACAGGCCTAAATCTTCCCGCCTTTATGCCTTTATTCAGGCGGTGCCCTCATCTGCTGCCTGGCAAACAAACAGGAGGGCATGATGGTGAGAGTTCAAGGTTGCAGTCAGGAGTCTGGTCCTGGCACCACTGACTCTGGGCAGTTTTCTTATCTGTTCAGTGTGTGGTGCCAGTGGTGGGGATCCTAATCCTCTGGGTTTTACAGTTAGCACAGTATTTATTAAGCACCTACTATGTGCCAGGCACTGGAGACACAGCAAATGCAAAGCAGATTCAGTCCCTGCTTTCATGGGTCTTAGAGTCTAGTAAGATCTAATCTTCATGGGAACAAATGTAAAATGGCAGCTGTGGCCTATGTTTTAAGGGAAAGGCCTGCAGAGCTAAGGGAGCCCATGACAGCGGGTGGGGGTGGGGGAGAGAAGGAATGGGTTGACTGAGTGGCAGTGAGGAAGGATGCGCTGAAGATGTGGTTACTAGGTGAATGGGCCCTGCGCAGGGGACAGAACTCTGCGTGTGTAAGCCGGTTGTGAGATGGTTCATCGAAGGAACTGGGAGGCCAGGGGGCCTGGGGAAGCCGGCACGAGCCTGGGCACCTCAAGGCATTGTGGGCCATGGTAACAGAAATCATTGAAGTTTGGTGGGGGATGGGGGGGGCGGTAGGGGAGTGAAGGAAAACTTGAGGGAGACGGTCAAACTTAATAGAATATGGATCAATGCGTCCTTCGAGGTAAAGAAAAAAAAAAAAAGGCCACCCCCTCTTTGAGCCTTCCCTGATTTCTCCACCTTTGACCTATGGTGTTCCTCCCTCTCTGGGCTTGCAGCTCAGGTAGAGAAACTGGAATCGCTGGGGCAGTCAGACCTGAGCTTCGTCTTCCTGCCACTGACATGCACGGTGACTTCACACAAAGTCTACCTTCTCGGGCCTCAGTTTCCCCAGCTGTGCAGAAGCAGGTTGTCTCAAAGGACCCGCCCAGCGCTAACGCAACGTGATTCGCTCCGGCAGGAGCAGGGGGCTGCCCGCATTGCTGCGCAGGCATCGGGCTGCTGTCTGGGGCATCGTCACCCGGCTGCGGGCGCTTTCCTCCGCCGTGGGCTGCGGGCGAGGACCGCGGAGCCAGACGTGGTGCAGGAAAGTGGGGGCGCGACCCCCGGCTCGCGCGGGCACCGCGCGGCCCCGCCCCCGCAGCCAGCGGCCCTGCGGCAGCCCGGGCCTGAGCTCCGCCCTCCGCCTCCCGCCGGCCTCGCTCCCTCCTCCCGCCTCCCTCCCTCGCTCGCTCGCTCCCTCCCCCCGGCCGGCTCGGCGCTGACTCCGCCGCACGCTGCAGCCGCGGCTGGAAGATGGCGGGGAACGACTGCGGCGCGCTGCTGGACGAAGAGCTCTCCTCCTTCTTCCTCAACTATCTCGCCGACACGCAGGTACGGCCAGCAGGGGCCGTGGGCCCGGGGCCAGGGGTGCTGAGCTGCGGGGGCTGCCGCCGCAGCCGCGGAGGCCGGCAGGCAGCGGTGGGCGCATTGGGGGGAACGGGGGTGCCCGCTGCAGAGCCCCCCTTCCGTGCGCCCTGCGATGCTCTGTTACGGAGGCAGGGAGTCGGAGTCCCCCCCCCACCCCCCCGCACCGCGCAAGCCGGAGCGTGGGGGCCGCTACGGCCGCCGGGGAGGGTCTAGCCTCGCTCGCTTGGAGTCCGCTTCCCCCGCCGGCAGAGGTGGGGGGTACCGCGTTTCCTTGGGGAGGTGGAGCAGCGCCAAGGTGTGGGGGACCCTGAGGCTGGCCCTGGGTGCCGGAGGCGCGCCCTCAGACTCCCGGCACTTGCTGCCGTACTTTCACGTGGACTTGGGGCCCGGGCTCAGGCGCCTGTCCCCGTCCCCGGAGTGCCCTGGTCCTCGGGTCTCCCGTACCCCGCGTGCTGCTGCTGGCCCCCCGCGGCTCCCCGTCGGCGCCCGCAGCGCGGAGTTTCCTGCCAGTTGCCGGCTAAGGGCTTAGGGGGCTGCGGGGCACGTGGACATGCCGGCGGAGATAGCACCTTCCTGGTTTCGCTACCGGCGGAGCCCCCGGGAGGAAAGCACGACAGGATGGGGGTGGAAAGACTGTCTGGGGGCGCTTGGGTCCCCCTGCGGCGCGCGGCCCCGGTGCGCGCTCGGCGATGCTGGGGGAAGGGAACGCGAGGCGGCGTCCCGGGCTCTGGCTGCGCCTGAGAGCCCCACCGGCGACACGCGCGTGACAGGAGAGGGTGCTCTGGTGTGCCGGGGCGGGTGTGTGTGTGTGTGTGTTTTCGAGGGCGCTGATGACTTAGAGGCGGGGTGGGGGGGCTGCTCCTGGGACAAGTCGCCACCGAACATGCCCGCACTAGGCGTGCGCGCCCCCCACCCCTTCCTTGGTTTTCCCCACCCCATGCCTGTTGCAAGCATAAAGTTTGGCCCCATAGTTAGGGTTTTTTCTTTGGGCGCCTGGCTGCGGGTGGCCGGGAGGCTGGGGGTGCGGCGGAGAGAGAAGGAGACCCCGGATGCGGGCGCTCAGCTGGGCGCGGAGAGGGGCCGCTGGGCGGAACCGGGCGCGGCTCGCGAGGGCTGGTTTGGTACCTGGAGTCGGAGCGCCGGTGCCGGCTCGTTTTGCATAACACTGGAAGGGAGGGGGAAGGCGGAGGGGGGGCGGGCGGTGGGAGGAGAGAGAGGGAAACTTTGCTTCTTGTTATAATCTGCCTGTCTTTGGGCGGCAGCAGCTGTCATGGGACCGGGTGGGCGGGGAGAGGCTTGCAAGCTGACTCCAAGCCGTGAGACGCGACTTGGAGGGGACGCAGCAAGCCGAGACGTTCAGCTCCGGGCGGCGACTCCCGGCTGGCGGCTGGGACGGCGCGGCGTGGCGGGTGTCGCCGAGAGGAAGCCCGCCACGCGCCGGAGAGGGCCGGCCCTTGCTCGCTGCAGACATCCATGCGTCAGGGAGCCGCGGGGCCTCGTGGTCGGTGGCGGGCGTGCTGGGGTGGTTTCGGGGTGGGGGCCGAAGGGGTGGTGGCGTGTGATCGCGCATTCTTCGGGCCGGGGGGGTAGTGTGTGATGAGCAGTCTGCGCGCGCGGGTGTGTGTGTTTGTGTGCACACGCCGCGCGCGCCAGGCGCGTACCTTTACCTCTGACGAAACTGCAGTGGAGCTCCCGCGGCGGTCACCGGGCGCCGTCGCCAGCCCCGCGCCCACGTCTGCTCGGATGGCAGATCCTAGCCCCAGCACCACCACCGCCCTGCTGCCTGTCTCGTCCCGCGTCCCCTGTGCCCCCAGCCTTTACCCCCGGCCGGCAGCCTGGGGCTAAAGGAACCGGGTGTGGGTGGGACAAGTTTCCCCTGGGAAAGTTCTGTCCTCAGCCCTCCCACTTGCCTGGGGGCAGGAGTGGGGACCTCCAAACCTCTGGAGGCCTGAGATAGCTGGAGACTCGTTCAGGGACCCCTAGCAGGAGCTGTCCGTTCTGGACCCTGGTTTTAACTCCATCTTTGGTGTTCTTTGGCTCACCAATAATTAACTATTTGTCCTCTTAGGCGCCCAGCGGGCTTGCTCTGCAGGGATATTTCACCCAAGGAAACTAGAAAATTGGGTAATCAGGTGTCAGCAGAAGCAGCGCAGTGAAAGTTAATCTGGAACGTTTGCTTTTTTTATTTAACCACGTGACAGGCTGAGGCTCCTCCGGTGATCTTTGCCGGCCCAACTTGGGAAATGTAATTGATAGGGGAGCTTTGCAGCCACCCCTAGAAGGTTCATAGAGCCCAGCCGGAAGAGGACCTGGGCGGGCCATCACGTGCCTCCTCATTTTACAGCTGGGGATAGAGGCTGCGAGGGGTGAGCGGCTTTGTACAGGACCACGCAGCCAGCGGGTGACAGAGCCACCCAGGGCTCCTGACTCCAGGTCCTGTGTGTTACCTCGAAATAGCACTGGACTTGGAGTCAGAAGGCCTGAGTGGAGTCGCCTTCCCCACTCTCTGGCTGGGTGACCCCAGAGCAAGCCATTTTAACTCTCAGAGCCTCCTTTCCTCCATCTGTCAAATGGGGCTGGTGTTGCTGAAGAGAAGACCAGGTCGAGGTGGTGGGGGTGAGCAGTGCTTGCATGTGAGATGTCTGGGTGTCCTCCTCCAACTCCAGCCCCTCCCTGACCCTCCCCTCCATCTCCCCGTAGGAAGTGGTGGGGAAAGTGAATAAAAAGGTAATTTATTGTCTTTATCAGAAAGACTTGTCTTCCGTGGCTAATCCAGAGTCAGATAGAGCGAGGACTTCTGTTTAGGAGACTTAACTTTTACCCATTCAGGCCAAAGTTCAGAAATTATGCAGACCAGGGATTGTGAAAGTTTCTTGGACAGGTTTGGGGCATGTCTCCCGGAGGCCTTTGGGTTGGCTTCACCTTTGCCCAGCCTATGCCCCTTGCCTCCAGTGCCCTCACCCCCCATTCCTGCATGGCCTTCTCGAGCAGGCCTTCCTTTCCCGGCTTGCCCTGCTTTCTCTTTCTTTTGGTTTTCTTAGTCTATGTTATGCAACCAAGTACTTTTTTGTATGTGAGTCCTGTGGCCCAGTAGGATTCTGGAACTAGAGTTGTGCCTTTTATCTCTTTGTGCCCCCATGGCATCTGCCACCATGCTGAGTTCCTTTGCTCAGCCCTTGGCTAGGCATGTGAATTACAGACAGGGGAAGAGGCCAGGGTGGCCCCTGAGACAGCTGGGCAGTGAGTATGGGTAGAGAGGAATGCAGAAAGCTATAGCTGTGGGCCATGACTTTGGCTGCAGAGGCCACCCAGTAAGCCCACACTAAATATGGGTTGTTTGAAGTCACTTGGGACATCAGCCATAGATGCCCCAAATGTCAGAGTTGGCAGCAACTTTATAAATCATGTGGTCCAATCTCTTATCGCTGAAAAATATTTAATAGTAGAGTTAGAAAATACTGGCAAGCATAAAGAAAATATTGAAAATATGTAATCTTATCCAAAGGTAACCACTATTAATTTTTATATATATTTCCAGACTTTTCTTTCCTATCGATTCCTATGGATTCTGTTGGTCGCACAAAAATGAAGTCTTTCATTATATATTCATTGTAACTTGGAATCATACTGTTGTATTGCTTTTTTTCTCCTCCAGACAATATGCTGTGATTGTCTTTCCACATCAATAAATATTCTACTTCACGTCTTAATATCTGAATGGTTATATAGTATTTTATTGAGGGTTGAACCACAATGTATTTAATCAGCCCTTTGTTGTTAGTCATTTAATTTGTTTATAATTTCTGTTGTTGTGCTTATAAGCCACGTTAAATGAATGTCTCTGCATATGTCTTCTTTCCTTCATTGAAATTCCTAGAAGTGAAATTACTCTGTCAAAGGAACTTTGCAGGCGTTTGGTAAACACATTTCTGGATTGCCTTCTAGAAGGATTGTGCTAATTTACACACTTAACCAGTGTTGTGTGGGAATGCCTGGTTCCCGGTAGCCAAATAACTCTTGGTATTTTAATTGTTTTTCATTTTTGCCAGTCTGTTCATCAATAAATTCTTTTATCCTTTTGTTTTAATGTGCATTTCTTTGATCACTTGTGATGCTTCCCACCACCCCCTCTCCCCCGCCCCATAATTATGGGCCACTTTGGTTCTGTTCTGTGAAATGTTGTGTTTGTGAATTTGGCCCAGTTTTCATTTGGGATCCTGTCCCCCTATTATTCTAAAACTGGATCTGAGTACTCAGAAGGGGGCCCCATCACCCAGAGAACTGGGCAGGTGGCTTGAACATCTAGTGTCCAATTCCTGGGTCTGCAGTGCTGCTGTTCCCACAGGCCCTGAAGCCGGGGCTAACTGATTTTCCAAGCCAAAGTTCCTGGCTCTGGAGGGGCAGGTGGAAGGGTAGCCTTGGCTGGCTGTCTTTGCCCACCCTCCACCTGTGTGAGAACAGGGGGAGTAACTTCTTCAGACCTGAGCCCAGAAGGGGACAGGTTTGCTGGCCTCTTGGACCTGAGGCAGGGGCTCCGCTCTCACTGGGGCTCCCTGGCTGGTACTAATAGTGAGGATGAACCCAGAGAGGCGATGGCCCAGCAGCAGGGCCCTGGGGGCTCCTATTTCCCCTTCACCTTGGGGCTCTGCTCTCCCCAGCTGGTGCAGGCCAGCCAGAAGCTCCACCGCCATTGCTGGGGAATGAGTCACCCTTTTCCCTCTCTCTCTGGAATAATAGAAGGGATACTGGTTTGAGTCAGAAGCAGCCTTGCAAATGGGGGCTTGGGCTTGGGCGTGAGGTCATAACGTGAGCATTGCAGTGTTCACAGCTAGCTCCTCCTGCATGGTCCTCCACGTTAGAGCCCCCTTTAGATGCCATGCGCACCGCCAAGCCTTTTTGCATGGTTGCATTTTATCCTTGTAAAGATTCTACGAAGTGGAGGTGCCACGACTGTTACCATTTTAGAGAGGAGGATTTGACAGTTTCAGAGAACTCATTGGCTTGCTGAACATACCCTACTTGCTACCCTGCTTTGGAGTGAGTAGAACAGCCAGGATCAGAGGCCTGGTTCCGGGACCACATGACTCCAAGCTCAGAAGGCAGGGGCTGCTCTGTTTCTGTGCACCGTATTTCTAGCACCTCGAGCAAACGAAGGCACATTGCACAGAGAGACGACAACTCATAGGCCCTCTACTTCTCTAGGCCTCAGTGTCTCAGTCTCATAGGCGCTAACTCTCAGGGTTGAGACTTAAATGTATGTAAAATGAGGAGCAGCCAGTTGGCTGCTGAGGAAACTTGAAATTCTCTTTGAACGCCCTTTAGAAGGGCAGGATTAAGTATAATGCAAACTCCCCTTCGCGCAGTCTTTTTTATGCAAAGAAGGGAAGCATAATTCCTTGCAATCTTTTTTATGTAAAAATGGGAAGCATAATTCTTATTCTGTGAAGGTGAAGGAAACCCAGATAAAGTCATTTGGAAGAGAATGAGCTGGGCCATTTCCTATTTCTCTTCCAAGGTACTCAGGTGTCACTCACAGATGCACAATCAATTGGATTGAATGGCTTTTGGTTCCTCTCCCCTTCTTCCCGTCTAGGTCCTTGTCCTTTCACGACTATGGGAGTCCTGCAGTTACTGGAGTGCGTGTCTAATGTCACTCCCTTTCTCACACATCACCCATGGCTCTCTAGTACTTTTACATTCAAGCCTAAACTTGAACCCTGATGTTCAAGGGCCTTCGGGTACTTGAAGTCCGGAGAGTTAGGCACTTTATCCTGATGGGTCTGCTTTCTCTTTGGGATGTGCCCACCCCAGGGGTGTCATGAATATTCTTCCTGAAGTGTGGGCTCCTCTGTCTCTGTCCTTTACGTTGGCCTCCGCACTCCCTTGGAGGGCAGCCTCTCTGGGTCTGCTCTTTGCTGGCTGTGAGACCTTTGGTGGGTCACATAAACTCTCTGCCCTTCCCTTATTTAAAACTGTTGTGAGGGAACCTGGGTGGCTCAGTGGGTTAAAGCCTCTGCCTTTGGCTCAGGTCATGATCCCAGAGTCCTGGGATCGAGTCCTGCATCGGGCTCTCTGCTTAACAGGGAGCCTGCTTCCTCCTCTCTCTCTGCCTGCCTCTCTGCCTACTTGTGATCTCTGTCTGTCAAATAAATAAATAAAATCTTTAAAAAAAAAACTGTTGTGAGAAGTCCACGCACACCCAATGGCACCTGGATTTAAAGCGCCTAACAGTGCGTGCCGTGTAATAAGCACCAAATAATAGACATTTTTCCTGATAGAGGTCCCATGAAGTTTAATCATTTAGGGAATTGCTCAGGATTGTCAAGCTCCACAAGGGCAAGGGTTTTCGTCTCTTTTTGTTCTCCGTTTTTCCCCACAGTGAAAAGACAAGTGCCTGGAATTCAGTCATTCTACATCCTTGCTGAGTGAATGAGTGTGCTCCCCCCAGAGTCCCTTCAGGGCAGACACCGCTCCTCCTTTTGTTATCTGTAGCCGGCTGTGTTCCTGAGAAGGGGCAGTGTGATAAATGGTTGTGGAATGGCCTGGAATATGCGCCCCCCCCCCACAACTCCACCCCCACCATTTAAAGGCATTCCTAGCTCACCTGCACTTGAAGCTCCGCCCCCCTCCCCATCCCCACACCTGTCCTCTAGGGAGAGCCTAACCCCAAATGTTCTGCCTCTGACCCTCATGTGGAGGGCGCTACTTCCTGTCCCCCTGGGGTCTGCGTGCTTTTTCCCTACTGCTTGGTTGACAGCCCTGCGAAGGCAAAGAAGTAGAATTTTTATCCTGAGCTGACTCTGTGGTTACCCATTAAGTAGATGATTTTTGGGGCAGAAGAATGTTTTAGATGATTAGATGTCAGGCTCCCTGAAGAAGAGTTCGTATGTGAAACACGTTCCTGAGGCAGATGCCCAGCACGTAGAGAAGGAGCGGCGGCGGTGGGGTGGGGGGCGGTGTGCAGGATGGTGTAGTGAGTCCCCGCGCTCCCATCACCCGGCTTCAGCCATTTTGGACGCGTGGCCACTCTTGTTCATCCACCCACACACCACGTCGTGTTATCCGTGACTGTCTCGGCATGTATTGGTGGAGAGACTTTTTAGTACTAGCACACGGTTTCTCCCAACAGCCGGGAGGTGGGCTCTGTTGTCCCCATTTTGTAAGCGCGCGGGGATTGGGTCCACACATAGGGTTTTGCAGCACATGAGGGTCTAACCTGGGACACTGGCCCCTGAGCTGCTCAGGAGGCTGGCTGGAGAGGATCCGCTCTTCCCCTGCCTTTTCCAGAAGAGGGTCACTGAGGCACAGACGGAGAAGCCATTCTAGCTGGAGGAGGCCCAGGTGCCAGGCTCTCAGATCCTTTCTGTCCTAGGATCAGGACTTGGGGGTGGTGGTGGGGGTAGTCTCCGCTTTAGGGGATAGACAAGTGGATAGTCCTCAGAGAGACACTGTTGCCCAGGTGGCCCGGTCAGAGGCCTGGGTTCACAGGACCGAGAGGAGGCGTCTGACCTGAAGCCCACAGCCAGGCGGGGCACGGGGTCTGTAGGCCCATGATGGCAGGGCTTCCTGGGGTCCCCACCCTGCCCTTTCTTTATTAAAAATTTCCCCCCACCCTGCCTGTTCTCAGGGCAGAGACTGATTTGCTGCCCAGGGGTAGGGTAGGAGACCAGAGAGACTTTTATAAATGGGAGGCTAAGGTCATTGATTAATTATCCCCAAAGGCCTATAATTACTGCTCAGTCTTTTAGGTAAGAAAACAAACATTTGCTCTAATTATTTGTTTAGGTGGCTGAGAGGGCTTTGAGCCCTGGGGTCTGGCTCCGCTTGAGGCAGCCCTGTGGCCTTGGCACAAGGCTTCTTTGTGTCTGGGGTGTCCCTCCTGGGAAATGGGACTCAGGAGCGGAGTTTGGAGGGCTTCAGAGCTAGTTGAGATGGTGCCTTGTAAGGTGCTTAGGACTGTTCAGCCAGGAGGGGCCATTGTTAGTAAGAAAACCGACACACACCTCGTAGAGCCTGCCATTTATCTTCCCACTGAGCTCTAGGTCCTTGATCCTGTTGAGGCCCTGAGGTTTCTCGTTCAGAGTATTGTGTTTTCTCTCCCCCTGTGCTTCTGGGGGAGCTGAAGAGGAATCCCATCCAGCCTTAACAAGGACGCAATATTGACTTTTAGAAAACCGAATCCAGTTAGATGCTACTTGAAGAGAGAAGTATCAGAAAGTGGTTAAGAGCTCTCTTACCTTTGGAGTTTAACAGCTAAGGATTTAAATCTAGGCGCCTACCACTTACTGGCTGTGTGACCTTGAGCAAGTGTCTTAACCTCTCTGACCCCAATTGACAATGTAAACACCGATGTAAAATTGAGCTCTGGGGGAGCTGGGTGGGCCTTACAGACCATCTGACTCAAGTGCCCTTACCTTGAAGTGAGGAAACAGGCTGGGAGCAGACCAGGATTGGCTTCAGATCACCTAGCCGAGGCACAGGACTGGACTTCTAGCTCCTGTCTGCGTGGGCAGGGCTGGCTCTGGATGGCAGACACTCAGCTGTCTGGGACCCACTGTCTGGGAACTCAGCCGGGCGAGCCTTGCTCGTCTGAGATGGATGTTCCCCAGCAGCTCTGCGGCCGTGTTTTTTCCCTGTGCTTGCCTGGCAGAACACAGCCATTTAGCAGAGGGAGAGCGAGGAGACGTTAGAAACCAGGCCCTGAGCAGTCGCGGCAGCCGGCCCACGAGTGGCTCCCTGAGGTTGCCATGGCAAACAGCCTTGGCAACGTGGCTGCTGGAGCCTTTATTTCTGGTCCCAACCTCCTCCCAGGAAGAGTGGTACCCAGGACACTGGGGAGGGCCCTGTCTTGGCTCCTTGACACCGAGGATGACCGGGTCTCGGTGCTGCTGGCAATCCTGGGCTGCAGCCCCGACAGCAGAAAATGTCTGTAGGTCCACCCTGCACAGCCTGCTGAAGCGAGCTCCTAGGTCTGGCATTCAAGGCCTCAAATGCCTGTGCATGTCAGTCTATTCCTCAGCTAGTGGGAGACCACACAACACTGTATCCCCTGCTGCAGGGGCAGACCAATACCATAGTCTTAACATGGGCCTGGGATCAGGGGCTGGCCTCAAGGTACTTGGTCTGGCCCTGAGCTAAGTTATTAACATAAATTATTCACAGTCACATGTCATCTCCAAGGAACCCCACGAGGTAGTCCCCACTCTTCTCTCCATCTCACAGTTGAGTAGGTTGAGGCTGACTCTGGGCGTGCTGTTGTGCCATTCTGCAGTTCCTTTCCTGTACCAGGGGGCCACTAGGACTCCTCCCACAGGGTATCTGTCTCCTCTCCCCACCCCTTCCCGGCCCAGCACGAGTGCCGCGGCCTCTTCTCCTTACCCCTCTTGCAGGTGTGCCCTTTATGCTCTGCGATCCCGAAGTCTGTTAGAGACCTCTCGTGTGCCCTCCCTGTGTACTCTGTCCCCCTGCTGAGTTTAGACCTGCCCTCCCACCACTCCAAAGGATAGACAGGGAAGCTGACCCAAGGGGAGAGCTTTGACCATCCTGGTCAGGACTTTGCACCTGGCAGGCAGTGAGGAATCAGCTAAGGTTTTCATTAATAATTGTTATTAATTGCAGTACTCATAGAAGACAGCTCACGTTTGATGACCGCTTGGTACGTGCCAGGTGCTAGGCTGCGCCCTTTGGGGGCGTCATCTTGTTAAGTCCTCAGGTTGAATCCATCCGGTGAGGTTGGAACTATGTCAGAACAAAAATGAGTGACTTGCCCCACATCCCTCAGGCAGAGAGGGGCAAGGCTGGGACTTGAGCCTCAGGGCACTCTCTTAACCTCTCTGAGCACTCAGGCTTAACCACTGCAGTGTGGCTAATCCTGCTCGGCCCAGAGAAGGGGCTGGAGTAGGGGGCATGGGTGACATCTGCACTTGGCCTCAGTTGGGAGGGCTGGGCGGAAGTGATGTGGGATGTGGGAGAGAAGGCACGGAGTGCAGGGGGCTCTGCGGCACCCCTACAGTTGAGGTAGGGGTGCGGAAGAGGAGTCGCTCTGGGGGAGGATATTTGTGTGGGCAGTAGACATTTACTCATTCAGGGCCCACTGTGTTCCAGGTTTGTCCCCACCCCTGGCCTTCCCCAGAGCCTTGGTAAATGTGAAACTCTGGTCCCAGCTTGCAATAACCTTTGTTTATGGGTTTATTCTTGACTGTTCTCTTTTCTACCCACTAAGGACCGGAGATTGCTAAGGAAAGGAACCTCATCCATCTGGGTCGCCATCAGATCCACCCCCCCCCACCGGGTTTATGGTTGCAGGTACACTGTAGGCCCCCAGGAAATACTGGTCGACTGACTGTCTGAGTGAACAGAATGCTATTTGCTCTTTCAGGAAGTTCACCAACCATTTGCTTGGCCCCAGAGGCCTTTTCTCTGCTTGCAACAGTGCTAGGACATGTGGGTGAGGGGAGTTGGGGGGAGGGTTTTGTACCAGGCCCCACAAGGGGCCTACTGCCCTTGTCTCCAAGATAAGCCTTGCACACAAAGAAATCAAAGGCAAATATTTTTTGGAGCCTCCAGAACCCCCTATCAGAACATGCCTCCCGGGGATAGGTCTTTGTAGAATGTTAAACTGCTGTTAGGAATCCAGTCTGTTCCAGGGCATTGCTCTGGTTCAACTGGGGAAGGCCTCAGAGTCTTAGAATCTGCAGGGAGGTGTCTGGTCAAATTTTTCCACACCTTCCAAGGAGATTGAAACCAGCACCTTACACTGGGCCTTATGTCCCTTGCCCATCTGCTTATTCCAGAGGGCCTGGCATGGCTGGCCTCCATTCTGGAGGAAGAAAGGAAGAAATGCAGGGAGGTAAAGGACGGAGGGCATACTTGGGGACCAGTGACCACACTCTGTGCCCAAGAGGATTAATTAACTCGATGTCATATCAATCTCGCCTGGCTCAGAAACCACTCAAGGACCCTATTCTATATAATATCACCCCTCACACTTCCTACTTAGGGCCAACTCACTCTTAACTTACACACAGTTCTTACAGGCTTGGCGGTCCTGTCCACACCTCATGACTTCAGGAGCAGTAAGCCGGTTCTGTTACTGTGTGTCCAGGCAGGCATGGGATGGGCGGGGGGTAGGGGAGTAGAGTTCTACCAGAGGCAGAAACACGTGGACTGTAGCACTGGGGGGCAAGGAGGCCCCTTGTTGCTGAATATCCCGTATGAAGTTACAAATGAGCTCATGAGTCACAGAGACAGGGTCATCCCCAAGGACAGGTACATTCTGTTCAGTGTTCTCTTTTGGAGGAAGCAAGGGAAAGTGAAATAGATTTTGGTGTTACCATCTATAACAGGAAGTCAGTGAAAAACAGAAGGTTCCAGAGTTACGTACAAACTTCGCTTCCTGTGAGCATAAGTTATCCCCCCCCAATAACGCCAGGTGAATAAGGAGTTGGTCTAGCCATAAAAGCTTCTTTGAAAGTTAATGTCGTCTCTTAATGTGAGATGTTCTTTTTTGTATTTACAGGGCTGTACGGGGTAGCAGAAGTATGTAAGACTGGCTTCAAGAAATTATGTAGCCTTGGGGCACCTGGCTGGCTCAGTCAGTAGAGCGTGCAGCTCTTGATCTCGGGGTTGTGAGTTCGAGCCCTATGTTGGGTATGGAGATCACTTAAAAATACTTAAAAATTGGGCGCCTGGGTGGCTCAGTGGGTTAAGTCTCTGCCTTCAGCCCAGGGTCCTGGGATCCAGCCCCACTCAGGATACCCTTGGAGTCTGGCTCTGCTTGAGGCAGCCCTATGGCCTTGGCACAAGGCTTCTTTGTGTCTGGGGTGTCCCTCCTGGGAAATGGGACTCAGGAGCGGAGTTTGGAGGGCTTCAGGGCTAGTTGAAGTCTCCCCCCCCCCAACCTCCTGCCTCTCTGCCTACTTGTGATCCCTGTCTGCCAAATAAATAAATAAAATCTTAAAAAAAATACTTAAAAATTACTTAAAAATAATATTTAAAAAAAAGATTATGTAGCCTTGTGATTAATGAGAGCAAACTGCCTGCTTCAAATCTTAGCTGTGTGATCCAGGAGTTAGATGGCCTCTCTGTGCTCTAGTTAGCCAGCTTCCACATGGGAATACTAATACGTCCTACCTTCCAGGGTTGGTAGAACTAATCAGTGGTTCTCAACCATGAGTGCATATCAGAATCAACTGTGTAATTAAAAAAAATAATAATTATACGTCTGGAGCTGTCCCAGACTTGGTGAATGAGAATCTTCGAGAGCAGGCCCTTAAGCTTCTGTGTTTTTAGAAGGCTCCCTTTCATGATACCCCTGCTTTGGTCCTAAGCAATCAGATACTATTTGTAAAGTGTCTGGCATTTACTCTGTCATTCCCTCCCGTCTCTGTCCTTTCTGCTTAGGCCCAGGCCACAGGGTAGCACTTAGGATACAAATGACCCAGAAGCAGATAGAAGCCCCTTTCTAATGCCTGTATAAAGCAGGATGGCTTCCTTATCTGGCATTTCCATTTATCTTTCCATCAAATTCTGCGTCGTAGGCAAGAGGAGGAGAGTATTTCCATTTTACAGATGGGGAAATGGAGCCTCAGAGTGATTTGATAGGATCCTGCAGCAAATCTGCTTCCACATATTGCCTTCATCCCTGTATCTGTCTTCCTTGATCCCCAGCCACCTACCCACTCATGGGGCCAATTAGGGAGTGGGGAGTTGGGGAGCTGGAGGAAATCATGATTACTTCGAGAGGTGGGTGGGTTGAAAGAAGGAGAAAGGAAGGAGTTTGAGGGAGTGTAAACCATCTACAGACCCTCAGATCAGGGTCATTTGATTTATCAGGATGCTTAAAGATCAGAGTGTTGGTCATGGTCCCAGACCGTATGGTATTTAGGAGAAGCAGTGGGATTTGAACCCACTTCTTCTGATGCCCAGCTCGCTGTCCTCCCAGCTGTACATGCTGCTTCTATGGAGTGGACAGGATGTGGCTTGAGTGATAATAAAAGTAGTCTTTGAGTTAGTGTAGTGAGGTCTTTGCAAAGGCTGTTCCCTCCGTCAGGAATCTTCTTCCCAAGCTCATGGCTTGCTGTTCCCTCTCCTTCTAGATCTTCAGAGACATCATGTCCTCAAGAAAGACCTTCCCTGACCCTCCAGTCCTGTCCACTTTCTATCCCAGCACCATGTTCTCTTTTCTTTAAGGCATACACCACTCCCAGATACTTCCATGTTTATAAATTTGTACTTATTGGTGGCCTGTCGCCCCGGTGGGAATGGAAGGCTCCATAAGGCCTGGACATCGTCTGTCTGGTTCCCACTGTATCCCTAGCACCAGGACCCAGCACGTGATTGGCACTCACTGAGCATTTCTTGAATGAATGAATGAATCGATGGATGGATGAATAAATTTGTACCACCCACTGTGATAAGCTCACTTAAGTCTCCTAGCAACCCCTGGAGATGAAGCCCCATTCTTCAGGTGAGGGACCTGAGGCTCAGAGGGTGAGGGGTGGGGCTGGGGCGATAGAGCTCCTTTACTGATCAGGCCCTCCCCATCTGGGGCCAGCAGATAGGTGTGACCAGGGCCCTGTCCTGCAGGAGTCAAGCCTGGTGTTCCAGTGACCTCACACCACTTTCTCCCTAGGGTTGGGCAACAGCCCTTCTTTGTCCCATGGGTATGGCCATGTGTACCTGCTCAGCAGTGCCCTGGGCCTCCAGCCTTCTCCAGCACTTGTTCTTTGTTCCAGTGGCCGAGGGAATGGGCTGCCTGGCTTATACTTCGTGGACCAGCCACCAGCAGGAATGTGGCGGTCTCCCACCTCTGGGGGTGGGGGTGGGCTGGTCTGCACCCTGGGCAGTGTAGCAGGTGGGTCTAGAGGACAATGGTGGTCTCTTGCCAGAAACTTCTCTCCCTAGAGCCACAGTTGGCCCAGATTAGTGGATCAAGTCATGGGGAGAGCAGAGTGGGCTCAGGGATGAAATGAAAAGCATGAGAGGGAGGAGGGAGGTTTAGACTCCACCCCAGAACCAGGAGCAAGGCCCCCTTTGCTCAGGTGACCTCACAGTAAATTTTCAGTGATCCAGTTGTGGGACAATGAGAGAAGGAGCAGTACCAGCTGGTTCCAGGGGATGGACTCAGCCTGGGGTTTGGGTTTGGGGGTCAGCAGAAGGCAGACTTGAACAGAGGTTAGTTAAGACTACAATTTCGAGTCAGTCTGAGTGCAGGATCTTTAGCAGCGGAGCTACCTAGAGCATGTTCCTTAATCCGCCTGGGCCTCAGTTTCCTTACCTGCGCAATGGATCAAACTAAGCATTTCAGTGGGTGGTTGGAATGAGAAGGTGGTGATGTTTGAAGAGAGTGCTAGGCCTGGGTGGTGGTGGTATCAGTAGTAATGACAATCAGTGACAGATTGGTGGAGGAACCTGGAAGACCCTCTGAATTACAGACCGTAGGTTATCATTTGATGCCTCTTTTTCTATCAGCGCAGCAATCACTCCCTCTCTGTAGGAAGCTGGGATTGCAGATTTGCATAAACCCTGCTCCTTGGCCTGGGGAGAACTGATCTGCAGATGGCCAGTGCAGAGGGAGTGTCCAGACAGCCTGTGTGGCAGACGGATTGTGGAGGGGTGAGCTGGAGCTGGCTGACACGGTGGGGAAGGGCATCCCAGGGAGAGACCAGCCTGTCATAAGGCCCAGCATGTCCTGCGGCTGGTGAATGATCAGTGAGTGACTCGGGGGAGACAGGAGCTCCCTCCCCACAAGTGGAGGATTTGAGTTGGCCAGAGGACTCCTGGGAGGGTGAAGAGCATAAGGGATGGTCCAAGAGTCTGGAACAGTTAGAAGGAGGAGCTCCGAGATTTCCAGTCTGGAAAACTAGCAGGAGGCTGCTCAGGGGCATGGGGAAGGTGCCTAGGGTCTCCCAGGCAGGATGGATGAGCGGTCTCACCCTGTGGTCTGCAGGCATTCAGGCCCTAGGCATGGAGCGGAGACACAAGGCAGAGGCATAGCTTCTCACCTGGAGTCCTGACCAGAGGCCTTTGCCCAATAAAGCCGAGGTCCCCACCGTGGTGGGGCCAGGCCCCACACACCCACCCAGGTACTTGCTGGACAGGGAGAAGTTTGGTAACTTTAACACAGTAAACCTTGCATAGATTTAATGATGATAATGATAGATACTGCCATAGTAATAAGTATTCTTACTCCTCTTACCACTATTGATTTTTTTTCAAAGATTTTATTTATTTATTTGACAGAGAGAGAGATCACAAGTAGGCAGAGAAGCAGGCAGAGAGAGGGGGGGAAGCAGGCTCCCTGCTCAGCAGAGAGCCTGATGCGGGGCTTGATCCCAGGATCCTGAGATCATGACCTAAGCTGAAGGCAGAGGCCTAACCCACTGAGCCACCCAGGCGCCCCACCACTACTGTTACCCCTTTTAGCATATTGCTGTGAAATTCTCAGTGCATTTCACATGCTTAATCCATGTCCTCAGGAGGTTTTCGTTTCCATTTTACAGATTAACAGCCTGAGGCCAGGGATGTTGAAATGTCTTGCCCAATAAGGTCACCATTGCAGGAACTTGGCAGGAATATGGGACTTGTGTCCCCCCCAAGGGGAAGGTGGACTCAGGGGACCACAAGACCCACCTGGTCGGGATGGGATGGTTTTGGAAAGGGCCTCTCATCGCTTCCTGTCTGTGCCTTGTTTTAGACTGAGTTCCCAGGATTATTTTGAATTCTCCCTGGAGCAGTGATCCCCGGTCTTCTCGGAGTTGCAACATCCTTCCGCGGTATGATTTTGCAATAGTTGCAACTCCCCCAGAAAAGTGTAATTTCCATTGATTCCTCTAAGTTAGAGTTAGGGAAGAGAGTTGTTTGGAGAAGTTTGTACGGGTTCCCGGTTGGCTCCGTTGGTTAAGGTCAGACTCCATCTCAGCTCAGGTCTTGATCTCCTGGTTGTGAGTTCAAGCCCCATGTTGGGCTCTTTAAAAAACCCCATGTTGGGTTACTTTAAAAAAATTCTATATATATATTAAATAATTTAAAAAAATTTTAAATGAAAAATTATATATATACACATATATATGGGGAGAAGTTTGTAGCTGGAGATCAAATGCCATGGTGACAGCATTGTACTTGGAAAAAGGTCTGGGCTCCATCCATGCCCGTCCCTCTTTGCTGTGTGACTTGGACAAGTCTGGCCTCCTCTCCAGGCTGTGAGTTTCCCCATCTCTCCCATCTCTGCCGTGCTGTGACTCATTATTTTTCTACTGTGGGGGCTGTCTTACCCATTCTGCTTGGGCTGGAACTGCCAGGTACTGGAGAGAGAGGGAGAAGGTTGTTCCTGGAGACAGATGGAGCTAGGCGACTGTCACGGTGGGCAACATGATTTCCCTACATCCAATGAGCAAAGCCGGGGGCAGGTTCCTAACTTCCCAGGTTGTGTCCCCTTTCTGGGTGACAGGTGCTGACTTCTCTTTGAACTGCACATTGGAAGAAATTTATCATGGGATCATGTGCCTTAAATGAGTGGGTTTGGAAGGAGGAGAAGGCGGAGGAGGAGGAACTCTAGGCAAGAGGATCCCCGATTTCCAACCTCCCCAGTGAATCACGGAACATTGGGCTAAGTCACTCATGGGGGTGGAAAGATTGGGCGAAAAATTAAGGAACTTCGGGCCAGGTTTTTTTTTTTTTTTTTTAAAGGAGCAAATTATTCAGAATCCTTTACTGATAGATTATATCTAAAATTGATTTCTTCCTTTTTTCCAGAGTACTGTTTTATCCATCTTGAATGATTTTGTAGTCTATAAAATTGTCTTTTATCTCTCTTGGTTTCAGTTAAGAAATATTTTAGCAGGGGAGGGAAGGTGCTGGTGAGTTCTGAGATACTGTGGGGGTCTGCAGACACAGCCGTGGGTGCTCTTTGAGGCTGAGATGGCCATCTTTGGGCCCTGAGCCCTGGTGTCTCTCATGCAAGCTCTTGCCTGGCTCTACCACGAGGTCTGTAGTTATTTAAGGAAAGCTCACATCAAGTGGAAAAAGAGCGACCACACTAACCATACCATGTGGCCAATAGGCAATTCAACACCAGAGCTACCCAACCCCCTCAGGCCCTCACCAGCTGCTGGATTTTGCAGCCGCATGGATTAGGTGACTGCAGGCCTGACTGGCAGGGCCATATGCACATGCTGGGTGCCCGCTCGGGCAGCCTGGCCCACTGCATCCCAGGAGACAGGATCTGCCTATATCCAGGGGGTCTCTCTTCTGAGCCTCACAGAACAAGTTAATGTAAAAGTTATTTTTTTCAGGTCATAAAGGAAGCTAAAAATTGTGAGACTTAAAAACAACGATTTTATATTACTATAACTCAGATTTTTGTTTAACTGCTCCATAATTTGCTGTGAACCTCAGAATGTTACGAAGAGCTAACTTCCTGCCTTAAAATTCCTTTTTTCATTTTATATTTTGGTTGTTGGCTCAACAGATGTTTTATATATATATTTAAAAATTATTTTAAAATATGTATATTTATAATTCTTAAGTAATGTATTTTAAAACATTTTTACATATCATGAATTCATAAATTATTATATTAAAATACATATTTTTCAATGAACGTTAAAATTTTTTTACTTAGAATTTTTAAAAGCAATATTTAAACATTTTCTAACATTTTACTAACTTGTCAGAAAAAAATAAGGTCACCGCCATCCTGTAACATCCTGTAATCTCTTAAGAAACAACCAGTTTTAGCAATTCGGTGTGTTTAAATGCCTTTCAACCAAATATGAGATTATCTGTTTTAGTTTCATATAAATTGTATTTTCTTGTTCTGAATAAGCTGCAGGTGTTAATTTATTGAAACTTGAGAGAATACAAATAGGCAAAAGAAAAAAAAAGTAATCCCAGCACCCAGAAATAACCAGTCAAAAGCAGTGCCTTTTTTTTTTTTTTTTTCCCTTTAAAGTAACATTGTAGGTTCCCACCTCCAGCCAAGCTGCCCTCTTTGGGCACACTTTCCCTGCCTTTCAGCTGGCGTTTGTGAGCCAATTTCTGCCTGTGACCTTGAGAGGGGGAGAACCTCAGCTCCAGGCCTGGTGTGACTGTCGCCCACCATGTGACCTCTTTCAGCCTTTCATAAATGGGAACAGTCCCTGCATTGCTGTGAAAACACACATATCATGGATTTCAAAGCTCGTTGCAAGTGGTGGAGGCAGGCCACAGCGACTGCCTTTGTTTTAAGTGCAGACCGTGTCAGGTTTGGACAGTATCTGATCACCTCTAAGTATTTCACAGGACCAAGAGCTCTTATCCTAGGATTTGATCGCTCCTGAGGTCTGGCTCTTGGTCCACACGACGTGCGCCGCCTCTGTCTATCTGTACATTTGTTAATATGAACAGAGCACGATTAACACCCTTGCTGGTGTAATAAAGGTATTCCAACCCAGCCTTCCTGATTTAGAATCTATTACTCAGCTGGGCTGTTCGAAGTGTTAATCCCTGATCCCCCTTGTGATTCGGGCTGCAGTTGGATCCTGGGCGAGGAGAAGGGATTGGTGGGGGTCCCTCGGAGCAGGCCCCGGGAAGATCCCGCTCCTTGACAAGTTCATTTCGTACTTGACAAGTTTCATTTTCATTTCAACATACAGCAGTGTTCAGTGGGAAAGAGACAATAGATGTGCTTTTGTATTTCTTTTGAAAAGGTAATGCTCAAGCCTCCTTGAGGAAATTGTCAAAGTTACAAATGGAAGGATCGCTCCTGTTTTGGTGTTCCTGTGCCCTGAGGAGCCCCATTACCAATTTCTAACATGTTCTTCCAGAAAGAAACCTGCAGACACCAGTATACATAGGGTCTGGCTTCCTACCTTCATTTTTTTGCACCAGTGGTAGCAAGCTAAGTACATTGCCGTGCAGCTTGCTTGCTTCCATTTATTTTTTTATTTGTTATTATTTTTAAAGATTTTATTTATTTATTTGATGAGAGAGAGACAGGGAGAGAAGGAACACAAGCAGGGGGAGTTGGAGAGGGAGAAGCAGGCTTCCTACCGAGCAGGGAGCCCCATGCGGGGCTCAACCCCAGGACCCTGGGATCATGACCTGAGCTGAAGGCAGATGTTTAACCAACTGAGCCACCCAGGCACCCACTTAATATTGGATCCTGATGATCATTTCATATCAGTATATTAAAAAAGATCTGCTTCATTTTTTTGCCTCGAATGTAGTTGATTTAACCAGTTCTCGGTCGAGCATTGAAAGCATTCCTAATTTAGGCCTGCTGCTAGTCTGTGGGTAGCATCTTTGTGTGAGCATCATTTTGCACGTGTGTGATGGATGTGTGGGAAAAATATCTCCCAAGGGCAGTTGCTGGGTTAAAGGGTGTGTGCATTTAAAATTTGGACAGCTGGTAACGCATTCCCTTTCATGAAATTTTATCAGCTTTACATTCCCAGAGAGATGAATAAGAAATGCTTGTTTCCTCACATACCTTACGGCCTTCAACGTTTTTGATCTTTGCTAATCTCGTATTTCTTTGGAGTTTTAATTGCCGACTTTCTCTCCTGGTTAAGAGTCACTTGTGTTTCCTCTCCAAAGAACTGCCTGTTGTGTTGCTGATTTTTTTCTTGATTTATATAGGTCTGCTAGTTTCCCCTCACTTACCCTCACAATACCCTTGGGTCTTCTTGGGCTCCAGACTCCCTCTGGCAGCCTGGTTGGAGGAGAAAGCCCATTGGAGCAGAGTTGGGATCCGGACCCTGGTCCTGCTACCTTCCCGCTGTGTGACCCTGACGGAGTCACTTAAACTCTCTGAGTCACGGTTTCCCACTCTGTAAGTGGGGATGTTAGTTCCACAGCAGGATTGTTGGATGAATGAGATGATCAGTGTAAAAGTGTTTTATAAACCGTGAAAAGCCATAAAAACACAATCCTGCATTAATATTCACTTAGTTTCAAGCAACTGATTAGAGTTGAGATTCGTACGACTTGAGCGGCAAGTCATCTGGTTAAACAGGTGGGGAAGGGGAGGCCAGGGGAGAATGGACCTGCCCGAGTCATAAGGCAGAGGTGGGCCTGACTGGGAGTGGGGTCCCAGGTTGTCTTGCTGTTGTCAGAGCCATGGGCAACATGCGGTTTCTTGAAGAGCATTCTGATTTTTATAGGAAATGATCCCGACTTCCGTGGGAATGCAGTGTGGCTGAACCCTAAAAGGCTGCCCTTGAGAACTGAAAAATACCTAGATTGGACCCCGGTTCTGCCAGCTCTTTGCTGTAGGCCCTAACGCCAGGTGACTTCACTTTTTTGGGGCCGCCGTTACCTTCTCTGCAGAGGGCGGCAGAGGGATTACTGAGACCGCAGTGGTCGAGCCCTGCCCGTCTGGCGCCTGATGGGACTTGGTAAATGGTGTCATTATCTGTTGTTTGGCTTTGCAGGAGGCTTTGCAGGAGGCGTGGCAGCAGGGGAATCAGGGGGCCGGGCTCTGACGCTGGACACCCGGGTTCAAGGCCTTGCTCTGCCCTGCCTTGCTGGTTGGGCCGCTTACTTCACCTCTGACGTCATCACTAGAGTCCTCGCTGCAAAGCTTTGATTTGAAGAATTAGTGGACTTTGAATACAAAGTGCTTATCACGTAGGAGGCGTTTCTAAATCGATTATGAAGAAAGGACTTACTGAAGCGCCCGGATGTGGCGGGCATTGGCCCAGATGTTGGGGATGTGGCAGGAAAGAAGCAGGGTCGCTGGCCTCGGGGAGCTTGTGTCCCAGATTCTTGTTTATGCTGATCGTTGTTCTCGGTCATGGTAACAGCAGTCTGGTCAGTGTCCGTAGACGCTGCCTGGCCTCTGTCTAGGAGATGTAGAGCACACACTCCGAGGGGATCCGTGGGTTTTTCCTGCTCCCATAGACTCTGGATGACTTACTTCCTATGAGACGCTCTTTTTCCGTAACTCTAGGGAACTTGACTCAACCTGTCCCCCTCACTCCCTCACAAGGGCTGGGGGGCTGAAGCCCTGTGGTCCGGTGGCTTGTTTGATGTCCCACCAACCCTGGACCTGGCTTCCTGTCTCCTCAGCCTGGGTCTCTTTGCTTCATGCATTGTTGGGCCACAGGAAGCTCCCCTCTCATCCAGCCCCTATTTAAGTCCATTTCATGTGTGCCCGCCACTGGGCTTGGGTCTGGGACACAGCAGCAAGCTCAGTCCTGCCTGCCGGGAGCTGGCACGGGGCTGCAGGAAACAGACGAGATGATTTCAGCTCACGATGCTCCCCAAGAGAGAAGCAGTAAGGCAAGGACCTCACCCTTGCCTCGATGGGGGTGTGTGAACTCCGGTGGGAAGGGTGGTCTGAAGGCCTGTTTGAATGACATTCATGCTAAGGCTGAGAAATCAGAAAGAAAGCAGGTTGCTGGAAAAAAAGATATTCTAGGCAGTGGGGACAGCAAGGGCTTGTCACTCCCAGAATGCACTCGCTGCCTGTGCAAACAGGATCCAAGGGGAGGCCATGGAAAGAGAGCTGGCATGTTTGAGCATCTTTTCAGAGCAGGCAGTGAGGTTGGTATAAATCAGAGCAGGCCCCGCCTGAGGGCATCACCATGTCCGCCTGGGTGCAGTGAGTGAGCAAATGCATTCTAGACCACGCCTTGAGCTTCAGTATTTGGAGCTGGTAGAATCTGCAAGGCCTTCGGAAGTGGTAGAATCGAGGCATTCCTGGATTCAGAGCAACCCTGGCAGGCCCTCCTGACAGATGAGGACTTCCTTGCCTGCTCACCACCTCATGGTGTCCGCGCCCACAGCCACTGTCGGCAAAGTCAATTTCCACTCTTGGATCTGCGATTTAATGCCCCGCTCTGCAGAGAACTGAGGTCAGGGAGCTAATTGGGGTGCTTTGTAGGAGGGAGGTTCTTAGAATTGGAATATCTGGGCCCCGGGCAGGGTCACGGTGCAGAGAAACCAGCAGGGCTAGACCGGGGGCTGGGCTGGCCGGAGCCACTGGTAACAGAGCCAAAGTGACAGGGAATAACATGGAGGCTTTGGATTCCCCAGGGATGCCACTGCTCTGGGAGGGCGTCCTGGTGCCCTGGGAGTTTCTGTTCTAGAAAAAGGCCAGATGGGCAGCTTGGGGTATTTTCTGTCCTGGATTAATCTCTCCCAGCAACAGCCTGGGTGGTGGGGACTTCTTTCCCTTCCCGCCCCCTTAGACCATGACCCTCATCCTGCACACGTACTGTCTGTGGTCATCTCCAGCTGCTGTTGGGGATAGAGCTACCGCATAATGGCCACGTGAAGGTACAGTTCGTGGTAAGGCTGAAGGTCACTCGGCCAGCTCCTATCTGTATCTCTGTGGGAGGACTCTGTCTGGCCAGGTAATCCTGCCCTTGTTCTAGGTCAGAATTCACTTGTTCGATCCATTCATTCATCCGTTCCTCTGGTCCACCTAATCAGTCATGCATTTGTTCCTTTGTTTATTTACTATGGAGCCATAGTTCAAGTCAGGCTCTGGGTTGGGTGCTGGGGGCACAGTCTCGACAGGGCGGACTGCCCACTGTCTCAGAGCGTAGAGTCCATGGGCTGAGAAAGAAGCAGATCTGTGCCTTGCACACATCATCATCATCATCACGGTTACCCTTGTCACTGAAGCTGCATGTCAGTGACTGCTGGGAAATATACCTGCAGAGACCTGCTGTGGGGCCTGACCGGGGGATCTGAATCCATGTGGGGGATCTCCCTGTGTTCTTGTGCCCCGGGCAGCTGCTGCCTTTGGGGAGCTCATTGCCGTGGAATTCCAGGATGACCCCAGGCCGGTTCTGCCCATGGACTTGGGCCTTCCTTCCAGTACCAACGGTATCTTGTGTTTCTACTACGAGTTTATATCATGCTTAAAAGAAAATTCACCAGCTATTTAAGCATTATACTTTTTTTTTTTTTTGCATTTGACTTCCAGTTTTTACTTTAAAGCAGATATAATTAATTTAAAGAATTGGCTATTGGGGCGCCTGGGTGGCTCAGTGGATTAAAGCCTCTGCCTTCGGCTCAGGTTATGATCCTGGGGTCCTGGGATCGAGCCCCGAATCGGGCTCTCTGCTCAGTGGGGAGCCTGGTCCCCTCCCCCCCCACCTCTCTGCCTACTTGTGATCTCTTTCTGTCAAATGAATAAATAAAATCTTTAAAAAAAAAAAAGAATTGGCTATTAATTTTATACCTTCACACAGTTCCTTTGGGTTCACATAAGGGTAGCTTGCCCTGTTTTGTTTTAAATTTTATTTATTGATTTAGAAAATATTTTATTTTATTTTTATTTTTATTTTTTAAAGATTTTATTTATTTATTTGACAGAGAGAGAAAGATCACAAGTAGGCAGAGAGAGAGTGGAAAGCAGACTTCCCGCCGAGCAGAGATCCCGACGTGGGGCTTGATCCTAGGACCCTGAGACCATGACCTGAGCCGAAGGCAGCGGCTTAACCCACTGAGCCACCCAGGCACCCCATAGAAAATATTTTATTTATTTATTTGTCAGAGAGAGAGAGAGAGAGAGAGAAAGGGAGAGAGCGTGCTCACACAAGCAGGGGGAGTGGCAGGCAGAGGGAGAAGCGGGCTCCCCACTGAGCAAGGAGCCCGAGTACAGGGCTCCATCCCAGGATCCCAGGATTATGAACTGAGCCAAAGGCAGATGTTTAACCGACTGAGCCACTCAGGCATCCCTCCTGCTTTCTTAAATATAAAATAAAAATTTATGTGAACATTTTTTTTACAAAAGAATAAAATCTTTATTGAAGAAAATAACAGAAATAGACACACCCTCCCAAAGGGAACAGAAACCCTACCTAATTTCACTGTCTAGAAGTGACCACCATCAACATTTCTTTTTCCTTTATTCCCCTATACATTTATCCTTTAAAAAAAAGAAAAATCAGATTCTGTTGTCTTTGTGACATTTTCACTTAGTGTTATATTGGATAATGTATTTTCATTAAGGTCTTACTAATTTTATGAAGGTTTATAGAAGGTGTTTTCCATGGCCTTAAATTTTTTAACTCACCTGTTTGATGACAGCACTGTAATTTTCCTTGTGGCTTTAGCTCGAGATTCTGTTTTGTGGTTTGTTCTGTCTTAGAGAGCCTGTTAAGTTTTACTTACAACTTCAGGCAAGTGGTTGAGTTCTGTTTGCCTCTTTATTTCTTGGTCAAAGTTGAAACAACGGTTTCTGCCCGTTGGTGTGAACGTCCTGGTGCCTGGTGTGTGCCCGGACCACAGCTGCTATGGGGAGCGGGCGGAGGAGGGAGGAGGGCTTGGTGGCCGGGAGCAGAACCTGCCTGCTCTAGAGGACTGCTGAACTTGAACTTGAGCAGCATAGAAAGGGCAGTTCGGTGTAAGGATGGAACTCCTCCTCCTCCACTTGTCCTCACAAATCAGAGGAAGTGCGTTTAGTTAAGAATAACCCAGTACTGGGTTATTTTCTGTCCTGGCATGCTTCCAGCAGCAGTGTGGGGCAGCTGCTAGGCTACTCCTTGGGGATTGGTGAGGGGCCTGGCCTGCAGGGGCCCCTCAAACCCAGGGCCACCCACACCTCTCCTGCATATGGAGGCTCAGAGAGACTGAGCTGTCCAAGTCAGGCAGGAGGTTGGTGGCAGAGCTGGGATTTGAACCCAGGATTTTCCTACCATGCCTTCCATTTTAGGCTCCTTCACCCGCTGGGACGGCACATGTGTTATATGCAAGGAGCTGTGGGGGGACAGAACTGGCACACACATCACGCTGGAGATATGGCCATGGTCAAGGACCCAGTAGGGGTGTAGGCTGACTCGTTCCTTCAGCATGAGCCGTGCCAGGCCCTGTGCTCAGCTCCGCGGACATAGCTGTGAGCACACCGACGGCTCTGACCAGTAAGCAGGAACCTGTTAGCGGGTTGAGGCTGATGAGCCCAGGGAGGGAAAGAGCACTGCGTAGATGGCGGGAGGCTCTGGGCTGCAGTCCCTGGGAGGAATTGCTGGAGGCGGAACTTCAGCTTGGGGTACTCTAATGGCGGTGCCCCAGCAGCAAGGGGAGGACCTTGGCATTGAATGCCAGCCGGTGGTGGTTGGGTCTGAAGATTCTGTCAGCTGACATGCTGTGTCACGGTAGGCAAGTTGCTTGGCCTTTCTGAGCCTCCTACCCTGGTTTCAAAAGGGTGCAAGAATAAAATGATAATAAATGGACCCCGTGTATCTGCAGCAAGCATTCTCGTCATCTCCAGCTTCGTGGCCGCGGTTCCTCGTGGCCGTGGCAGCAGGTGTGCATAATGGACCTGCCACACCAGTAAGAGAGAGACTGAGGCCTGCTCCACTTGGCTGCCCCTTGCAAGATGAGGAGGAGAGGAGTCATTTCAGGAATTTGCCCTGAGGTCTAAGAGGATTCCAGAGGGTTCCATTTGACCTTGTCCCACAGTGCACACTGAGCATTCCAGGAGAGCCTGGCTGTCCTTGAAGTAAAGGGCAGGGGGCGGGTAGGGAGATGCGGGAAGGCTTCCGGAGCCAGGCAGTCTTCTGCTGCTCTGGTTATTAAAGCAACTCGGGGTCTGGGGTGTCTGGATGAAATCGTTAGGGACTGATGCTGGCGGGGCAGCCAGCCCCTACCCACGCTCCACAGCGCAGCTCTGCTCTGTGTGCCTGGGAGGGACCCCTCGGGGTCCAGTATTGCTTCTGTGGCCCACGCACTCGACAGACTGTGGGTGCCCGCTGTCCGGTCTCCTCACACGTAACCAGGGAAATGTGCGTTATTCCGGGGACAGCTGCAGACACATGCCGGTGGTTCCGTCCTCATCAGGGCATGGTGAAGCTCAGAAAGACGGAATTGCTTAAAGGACAGAGTTTAGTGCCTGCCTCCATGAGGCCGCGGGTTTGCTCTCACGGGTAGGATTTGTGCCCGGACCCTGCTGCTGCCCCACTAGCTCAGTCTGCTCCCCATTCTTACTCTGGCCAGACCCTCATCCTCCCTGGGTTCCCATGAGGACTTCTGTGTGTGTGGCGGGGGGAGGGGGTAAAGAATCCAAGGAAGAATTCAAGGCTCTCAGGAATGGAAGAGATTGTTTTATTTTATTCTATTTACTTATTTATTTGAAAGAGAGAGAGAGAGCAAGTACATGAGCAGGGCTGGGGGAGAACAAAGGGAGAGGGAGGAGCAGACTCCCCGCTGAGCAGGGAGCCAGAAATGGGGACATGGGACTCAATCTCAGGACCCCAAGATCGTGACCTGAGCCGAAGGCAGATGCTTAACTGACTGAGCCACCCAGGGGCCCCGATGGGCAAGATTTTAGAGGGCATCTTATGCAACATCCTCCCAGGCAGGGCTTGGATCTTCTAGCTGCTGCTTGCGCACGTGGAAGGACGGGGTGCTCGCTGTCTCTGGAGGCCCCTTTTTTGTTCGGAGGACAGTGTTGGTAATGTGTGGGTGGGTGCTGAGCTGAATCTGTTTCTTTTGTCCTCTGTCTCTCTCCATGGACTCTCGCCCCAATCCCCTGGGGTCCCTCTGAGAGGCGGATGGCCCTCTGGTCCTCCCTCTCCCTGGCCCTGCAGCCTCCCTCCCTCTGGCCCTTGGCCCTGGTCCTGTAGTTCCCATTCTGGGTTCGTGGGGGGAGTTGAGCCCTCACTGGGGCCCCCAGTCCTGGGGTGACTCTTGAACTTTGCTTCTTTTCTCCTATTAAGGATAACTCGCTTTGGCTCTTCTGTTGAATAGAAGGCCTCGAACACTTGGTGTGATTCTTTCTTTTCTTGTGGCAGGGGATGTTGGTCATGGAGTTCAGGGAGAGGTGAGGGTGCTTTAGATCTCTTATTGAGGCCCCCTGTGCTCTGGGTCCTGAGTGTGAGGATTCTGAGTGTGTGAGAGGGAACCAGAAGGCTTTCAGAGACTAGATCTCCACCTGGGGCTTTGGCTCTTTTGGCGGCAGAGCCCCTTTCATTCTTTAAAAACAGAAAGGTTGGCAAGTGATTTCATGGACCCTGAATGAATGTCACATACAAGCCTGAACTAAGAGCTTCCTTCCACTTTCATTGTGCAGACAGGGAAACTGAAATTCAGAGAAGTACCTCACACTTCCACTTATTAGTCGGCTGGCAGAGGGGGCCTGGGTGGGAGGAAGCACTAGGGGCCAGAAGTGTGGGGATCAGGAGCAGAGGGGAGGTGGGGGGCTCAGCTTAGCCAGAGGCAAGGGCTCGGGGGCGTGCGCACACAGGAGCAATGTTCATGGGGAGATGAACGAGGAGGACTCAGAGGGACGGAGGCCCCACAGAGGAGGCTGGGTCAATCCTGGAGGCTGGAGAGGGGTGGTGGGAACGGCTAGAGATGTGGAACCAGTGAATTCGTGGTGGAATCAAGACAGGCTCCAGTACAAGGATGACGTGATCCTTGGCCAGTAAAGGTGCCAGACCCAGGGAGACCAGGCATTGGGTTGGAAGACCTCAGATGCTACTGTTCAGAATTTTCCAGGGGAGGAGCTGAGGCCAGCAAGGGCAGGAGGCCGGGATGTGCCTGTGAACGAGTGAACTCAGAGTCTCAAAGTGTGTGGCATGGGTAGTCTGCTTGGTAATTTAGGGTGGCAAGTAAATCATGTTATTTCATTTTTTTTTAAGATTTTATTTATTTATTTGACAGAGATCACAAGTAGGCAGACAGGCAGGCAGAGAGAGAGAAGGAAGCAGGCTCCCCGCTGAGCAGAGAGCCCGATGTGGGGCTCGATCCCAGGATACTGGGATCATGACCTGAGCCGAAGGCAGAGGCTTTAACCCACCCAGGCACCCCTTTGTTATTTCATTTTTAGAGCTAGGGTACTTACGTGCACATTTGAGAAAATATAGCTAGTACATATAACATACTGCTAAGGATAAATTTAAGGAGGAAACAAATGAGTGGATGTAAAGACATACCAGGTAAGAAATAGTAGGGCGGTACAGAGACAAGTGGGACTCAGGCAGCTGGCGTGGGAACCTAGCTCTCTAGGATGACAGATGGATTTGACTCAGGCTGACCCCTGAGCCCTGAGGATGGGCTCCTCTTAGGGCAGAGGGTACAATCTAAGTAAGTACTCATGCTCCTCCTTTCTTTCAGAGTGGGCTGCTTCCCAAGAATGGTGCCGAGAAGGAGGGACTGGGCAGATTGGAGCTACTTAGGGGCTTTCCTCCAGGACCTGAGCCTAGGCCACTTCTAGCCCGTTGGTGCACAGTTGGCTCCAAGCACAGATGTGGGGGCTGGGGTCCAGTCTAGGTTGCCCCTAGGTCTGCTGCTGGGAAGATGGGAAGGATGGGGCCGCACCCCCTGCTGATCTGTGCCATCTGGTGGCTGGAAGAGCTGCCTAGAGCCTGTCCAGTGATGGGCTCAGGTTGGTCTCCGGTCGGTCTCCGCTGTCTGAGCGTGGAGGGCGCAGGCTGGCCATGTGGTGACCCAGGCACCAGAGGCTGCCACGGGATGGATAAGCAGGAGAAGGTGGAGGGGCTCTGCCTCAGAGGTCCGGTTGGTTCAGGGGACTGATTAGTTAATTAATCTTTAAAAAGATTTTATTTGAGGGAGAGAGAGTGCGCGCGCGCGCGCGCACACACACACACACACACACACACGCATGCAGAGGAAAAGGGAGATGCAGACTCTCCCTTTCCCCCACCCTTAGCAAGTAGTCCTATGCCCTGCTGGGTGACCCTGAGATGGTGACCTGAGCTGAAGGCGGAAGCTTAACCAACTAAGCCACCCAGGCAGGCGCCCCCAGGGTTTTCTTAATCAAAAAAATTACTAGTATATTTTGGTTTTGGCTTGAAAGGGGTTGGCAGAAAGAAGATCAGCTGGAAAATCTAAATTCTTAGGTTACAGGGTAGCCAAGAAGGATGGGCTGACGTATCTTTCCCAGGTTAACTACAGAATACCAGACCTGACAGAGACGTAATGATCCACTGATTTGTGTACTTAAAGGTACCAGTTATTATGCTTTCTCTTAATAGGCCAGGCAGTTTGATTCCAGTTTCCTTCAGACTTGGCTCTAATGGCACCTCAGAGAGCCCTTGCCAGGCCGTCCCTGTGCGCCCCTGACTCAGCCACATCACCCTTCGGGTCTCCTTCGTTGCTTCAGGATGATGTCTGACTCACTTGTGCGTTCCCTGCTCATCATCTCTCCCCCCACCAGAAGGGCCGCTTCAGGGGGTGATGGGGGAGGGGGCATGAGAAAGTGCGGGCGGTTGGGAGTTCTGAATGGTGGAATCATGGGACTGATAGCCAGACTGCAGGGGAGGGAGTTTCCTTCTAGGATCTGATAGAAGGAAACCAAGTCAAATCTTGATTCAAGAAGTAGGGAGGTACTAAGGGCGTGCCCTGAGATAATCCAGACATTTCTTTTAAGGCGAAGGAATCCTAGGTACAGAAAGGAGGGAAGAGCCTGCTTTTTCACCTCTGTTTATTAAGTAAGAGGAGACCTCCTTTGGACTGGGAAAGGACAGACACGGGAGGCCTCACATCAGCCTGGCCTGTGTTGCTTCCCACTGGAAGGCACTGAGGCAGCCCACCAGCATCTCCTTTGGTAAATGGCAAACCAGGAAGGCCAGAGGATCTTGCCTGGGGCGCTTGGGATTGGAGCCACCCAGAGCTGAGGGCAGACCCTCAGGGCAGGAGGGAAGGGGTGCTCTTTTTTACCTGAGTCCTTTAAACAACACAGGGTGTGTGGCCTTGGGCACGGCACTGAACCCCTCTGAGCCTTTAGTTCTTTATTTCCAAAAGATTTCCAGAAATGGCAATAATAATGCCAGCTTCTGCAGGATTGTTTTTAGGATTAAATGAGATTAAGCACCTGGCAGTATCTACCAAGAAGTTGCTGGGTATATTTAAGGCTGTTATATTAATAAAGATGTTTTAATGAATGCATGGAGAAATTTCATGATGACTGATCTGTGTTATGTGAGCAGAGCTTTACCTCTGAATCATCAAGCAAAGATTGGGCCTTATAGTAGACCTTGCCATTGAGATCTGCCACCTTGTGGCCTCTTACCCAAATTGCAGGTTCAGTGTTTTTTTTTTTTTTAATTTAAAAAAGCATTTTTTATTATTATCATTGTTATTATTGTATTTTGGTTTTGGTTTGAAAGGGGTTGGCTTAAAGAAGGAGATCAGATGGAAAAATCTAAATTCATAGGGTTACAGGGTAACTGAGAAGGATGGGCTAAGGTATTTTTACCAGGTTAACTACAGAATACTGGACCTGGCAGAGACTTAATGATCCACTGATCCGTAGACTGAAAGTACCAGTAATTAAGCTCTTCCTTAATAGGTCAGGCAATTTGATTAGCACTTTGCATACATCCTTTGTAGTCCGTTCTAGATGGCAAGGATCAGCATTATTGGTAACATTTTTCAAAAAGGGAAACTGAGGCTCAGAAGTAACCGAGTAACTTGCTTGGCAGCACAAAGCCCATATAGAGCAGAACTGTTATCTGAACCAGGCAGTCTGATTCCAAAGCCCTTGTGTGATCTGAGCCTTCTTGCTGTCTCTCAACCAAGACCAGGCCAAATCCCAGTAGTGCTTCTGGACCCTACAGAGGTCAGGGGATTGTGTTCTTGGTTTCTGCCCGCAGCTGACCTCAAGAAACAGTATGTCACCCCGGCACCTGGGTTTATACCCTATAGTCATGTCCATGTGCTTTACAGAACACCCATCAGGATTTCACTGGATCCCACGAAGGTGGATGTGAGACTATGGAATGATCTGTTCATCTACTCGCCTCCACTGCCCCCCCCCGCCCCCACCCCCAAGTCAGGTGGCTGTCCTCTTCGGGAAGGTGGATGTTCTGTGCAGGTTTTCTGCTTGCACTTTTGAGAACCTGAGTGTGGAACCCGCCCACCATCAGCGGGGATGTGGCAGGAGGGTGAGGAGGAAACAAAACCAGTGTGTTTCTTTCCAAGTCTGTTTGGCGGATGGTGCAGGCCTGGCATAGCCCATGTGGAGATGAGGACCGGTCCTGCATTGAGTGGGTGGAGAGCTGTCCTGGCAACTCCCTGGCCCCCGGCAAGGATATCCTCCTGGGCCAGGGGAGGAAGTCTGCCCCAGCTAGGCGACAACAGGCTTCTTTCTCTAAAGTTGGACGCCTCTGCCTGTTTCCCACGCTGGCTTGGCTGGCAGGGAAGGGTGTGGGCTGGGGTGTAAAGTTCATGGCAGTGGGCTGGGACCTGAGGGGGTGTTTGTGCAGAGAGGTTCAAAAGCCCAAGGAGGCAACCCTGTACCTCCAGCCTTTGCGCCTGCTTCAGGAGACGTGTCTGGGTGAGGCTGACTGGAGACTCCCCAGTAATAAAATAAATTATTTAGAAATGATGGTGTATTCAGAGCGCCCAGGGGAGGAGGGGTCATCTTCCTGCTATTGCTCTGAGTCCATGGGATGCTAGAAAGCTCTGAGGATGTGTGGAGAGGTGGTATGGGGTCTCGGACTTTATTGAAGGGGAGAGTCAGATTTTACAACTTCTGGGGAATCTAGAGCCTTGTTGTCAAGGTAAAACACCTAGAAATCTAGACCCTCTTAAGTCATGAATTTATGGATCTCCTGTGGTCTGACATTCCTCCAAAGTGAGAACACTTCTCTTAGCATTCCCAGAAGACGGTGTACCCACTCATCTGTGCGCCTCCAGGGACAGAACATTCACTCCCATGGCGGGGGGGATCCCGTCCTTTTTGGACATCTGACAGCTTAGCTCTTCCTTTCATGGAGCTGAACTCTGCTCCCTGGAACTTTCTAGCATTTGTTCACTCTGGTCCCTGGAACTTTCTAGCATTTGTTTCTAGCATTCTCTTACATAACAGCTCATACTCCACTCCCCCTCCCGCACCCCGCCACGTGGGGCAGGTGGGTTCTTACGGGGACCGGAAGCCCGTCGAAGATGAGGAAATGACTGTGCCTCTCCTCGGGTCCTTGTCCACAGCTGAGTGGCCCTGGGCCTCTTACTTCTCCTGGGCTTCAGTTTCTGTACTTGCACATGGATTGGGGCTTGAATTAGTGTTCTGTGCCGCTTTAACAATTTCACACCAACTTATGGCTTAGTGCAATACACACATAATGTCTTCTCATTCTGGGGGTCAGAAGTCCAGAAGGGGTCTCTCGGGGCTAGCATCGAGCTTTTGGCAGGGCTGTGTTCTTCCTGGAGGCTGGAGGACAGAATCCATTTCCTTGCCTGTTCCAGCTTCTGAAGACTGTCCGTGTTCCTTGGCTTGTGGTCGCATTGCTCTTCTTGCTTAATCACACCTTCTGTGACTGTGACCCTCCCCTGATTATGTGGGACCCACCAGATAATCCAGGATAATCTCCCATCTCAAGATCCTGAGCTTCTGTCTGCAAAGCCCCTTTGGCCCTGTGAGGTAACCACATTCACCGTTTCAGAGGAGGAGGACATGACGTCTTCGGGGGATGTTGCTTGCTGTAGGGATGGACTCTGTCCATCCTCTCCAAACCCTCCTCAGCTCTGCACCAGCTCAGCACTCCCCCTCAGCTGCTCCTTAGCTTTCTTCCTCTCTCAGGGTTGTGGGAACCCCCTTCCTTTTGCAGAGTCTGGCTTCCCAACGGGGAGAAATACTATGGTCCTGCCTTCTCCAGCTGTCAGATTTTATTCAATTTCTTATGACTCAAGTCAAAAAAGGACTGCGTTCTTACCTTCCTTCCAGGAGGCTGATTTCTGTTGTTTGGTAGCCCCTTGAGATTCAAAGAAATACATTATCTCTGCTCTCAAAATAAGCTGTTCATCCAGTTAGGAGGAGACGTAGGCCCCCATGCAAAGTCAAGGCCATTATTCGCTATGTGACCTTGGGAGGTAACTGACCATCTCTAAGTCTCAGTTTCTCCATCTGTTAACTGGGAATAGTAGCACCTTCCCTTCCCCCAAGGGCTGTGTTAAGATAAACATCAGAAAATATTATGGAAATAATAAGGGTTTATTGGAATGGCGTGAGGTCCTCGAGTGATATTGGAGCAGTTGTTAATGACTTAGTGATTAAATGTGACGCAGAATTAGTGTAGGGGAAGCCGGCTGTGGTTGAGGTTAATGGGACCCCTCTTGAAGATCATCATCATTGCCAGATTTCATGTTCTTGAACCTTGAAGAAACGGGATGGCTGGTTTATTGAGGCAAAGGCGAGAGTACAAATGGAGGCCCCCCGCCTACATATGGGGGGGTCTCGTGCACACACATGTGGTGCCCTTGTGTGTTCAAGCCCCCGTCTGCCTTTCTCCCCGTAGCCAAGCAGTGATTAGTCACCCCTTGGGCCTAATGCATGCCTGCCATGCAGGTGTCCCCTGGATGGTGGACCCAGGGGAGACGCCTGCACAGGGCCTAGAAGCAGGCTCAGTGCCATTTAGGCAGGGCATTTGGGGTCTGAAGGAGGGCCGAAGTGATGCCCTGTAAGCAGCAAAGCCCAGAGCAGGGCCCCTGATTGCCCTGGTCTGAAGAGCTATTCAGGGGGCAGGCTGGTGGGCCGAGGCGTAGAGGCGGGCACTAGCTGGGTGTGGTCTCGGGCCTGTGAGGTTGGATTTTGAGGGTGGGGAAGAACCCACACAAAGGCATAGAGTAACCACTCATCATGTGGCCCTGTGTGCTGCATAAATTATAGTAAGAAAAGTGTTTTCTTTTTCTCCGCCAGTTTTGCATAGAAAGACAGCAAGTTGTATTTCTTTTTCCTTGTTCTTTCTGTTTGCCTGTCTGAGAGCACCGAATGGACAGCCCTGTGCTTCCTCTACCTTACATTCACGGGTGTGCTGGGAAATGGGGAGCAGCCGGCTCTGGGGTGGGCTGGGGAGGCCTGAGTGTTAGGATTTGCCCATTTCCGTGATGTAAATTTCCCTACCGTGGCCGGTTTCGTGCTGCCGATGTGATGCCACTGAATGCTTCTCCACCCTGGCCCCGGCTTTCATCTACTTTACATGTCATTTTAATCTTTATAACAATCCTATGGGTAGTGCCATTGTCCCAGATTTGCTGACAGGAAACAGACTCAGAGAGGTGAAGGTTTCTAGCCCAGGCCTGCCAGATTCCGAACCCACGGGTGCTATACCGAGCCTTACCCCTGCTGTGGGCTTCATTCCATCCCCCCCCCCATCATTAGACTGAAGCCCTCAACCGCAGTATGACTGGGCCTTTAGTACCGTCATGAAAGTGGGCTCTCTGCTGGGCTGGTTATCCTGATAAGAACAGGATGAGACACCAGGGAAGAGGCTGTGCACGTACATAGTGAGAAGGCAGCTGTCCGTAAGCCGACTCCTCCCCAGAAACCAGCCCTACAGACACTGTGGTCTTGGACTTCTGGCTCCTAGAACTGTGAGAAAATAAACATCGGTTGTATAAGGCCCCCAATCTGTGGCCTTTTGTTATGGCTGCCCTAGCAAGTGAATCCGTTCTAAAGCCCCAGGGCCGTCGCCTGGTATCGTCCATTGATTCATTCTGCCAGCTTTTTCACAGGAGACTTGGCCTTGTAAGAGGTGCTGGGGAACATCTACGCAGCCGGGACCAACTGGGATGGGCAAGCCAGGATGGCTGTCCCCATTCTACAGTCCGGGAAACTGAGGTCACCCTTTGGGTCCCTTTCCGGGTGGGCGGTGCAGCCTCTGCCAGATGTCAGGCCTTCCCTCTCCCAGCCCACCAAGATGAGCGGGGGCTAGACCTCGCCCCAAAGGCACAGAGGGTTGCAGGGGCATTTCTCTCCCCAATCTACCACATGGCTCTCAGGGGGGTGGATTTAGTGTAGGAGACCCTGGGAGCTTTTTTTTTTTTTTTTTTTTTTTTAAACTCTAACCCTTCTGGTCTGCTGGCTGCTCTCTGAGGTCAGCCAGGGTGACAGACAGCCGGGTGTATTTGGAGAATGTGACTGAGACTTGGGGTGGGGGTGGGGAGGAGAGGGGAAGGCAGGTCCCAGAGGGACCAAGAGCGGCACTGGGGGGGGCAGCCAGACTGTCTGTGGCTTCTGACCTGTGGCCGTGGAGTGTGGTCAGCGTGGACATTGTCCAGCAGGAGTCAGGAGCCAGCAGAGAAACAGATCAGGGGTCACGCCAGCCCCACACCGGTGATTGGATGGAGAGCTCTCTGAGGGTGGCACTCTCGTCGGCTCTGGGTGGGGTTGCCACGTGACCTGTGATGCGCAGGGGCAAGGCTCGCTGTTGGGTGCAAGTGTGTTTCAGCAGCTTTGGTGGTGAAGGCCCGTGCTGTGGGCTTGCTGGGTTGCTGAGGGTGCCCTGTCGCTCTGAGGGTGTTTGGGGGGCCCATTACCTGCCTTTTGTTAACACAAACAGACCCCAAAAGAAACACAGCTGTGCCTGCCAAGCCTGATGCCCCCCAGTATTCCCTGCTATCCTGTCAGAGTCTCTGCCCTGGGGTCTTGGGTACGTGACTGAACCTGGCCGTTGCTGCCTACCAGAGGGAAAACTGCTCTGGCTCCTTCTCTGGCTCATGGGGGGTGGGGGGCAAGGCAGCTTCTCCTCTCCCTGCCAGGCTGCTCTGCTGTAGCCTGGCCCCTCCTGGTCCCCTCCCTATGAAGGGCAGCGCCCCCTCAGCCTTGGGAGATTTGAAATGACTGTTGAACTCCTACTCACTCTCCAAAGCCTAACTCCTCTTCCAGGAAACCTTCCCTGATGGATTTTCTTTCCCCACCCCTGATTGATCTCTGCCCATTTGGGTTTCTGTCTCCCAGCTCTGCATGTTGCCTCCCCAGTAGGATTTACTCCTTGCCTGAATAAGCAATATTTATTGAGTCCCCAGCATCCGCCTGCACTGGGCAAGTGAACAAGATGGCATCCCGCCTTGGTGGAAAGGGATGAGGTAGGGGGAAGACAGACAATAATCGAGTAAATCAGTGTGCGTGATGCGTTGAGCGAGTGCTGCAAAGCTAACAGATGTGGTGGCGGGAGACTGAACAGCCAGGGAGGCCCACCGAGGTGGCCCAGGCAGGGTGGCTTTTAGCCTAGTTGGAGGCAAAGGTGAGGAGGTGGAGGCAGGTGGCGTGGTGGGATCTGCCTTTCTGGGAGGGAGCTGGCTGTGAACTTCTAAAGGAGGAGACCTGATTGCCTGGGAGTCTCTGGGACTGGGTGACGGTGGACAGGGCCTGATGTGCCAGACCCTCCTGCCCCTCTAGGATGCTGGTGCCCTGTCCCCAGGATCCCCCGCAGCCCTGTGTGGGGCACTCTGGCAGCTGGTGCGCCCAGTCCATCAGAGAGGAGGGGTCTGCAGGTGTGACTCAGGGCCCTAGCCCGAGCTCTGCCTGTTTTGGCCATCTCAGCACCAGTTAGGAGAGCAAATGAGGGCTTTGTGCTGGGTTCCCCTTTCAGCTCTGACCTGAAGCCCTTTGTGTAGAAACTAGGATCAGTAGGAGCACCTGAGGCCCAGTGGGAAGTCCAGGGGTGGGCGGTCCCTTGTAGCAGCCATGAAGCGGAGAGCCTGGCAAAGCCCCCTGCCCCTCTCTGTTGAGAGGGCACCATAGTGTTGCTGCTGACTAACTGTGTGCACTGAGCCCCAATTTCCCCACCTACAGAATGGGGCTAAAAATATTACATACTTATTGCCGGCGGGGGGGGAGACATAGTTCTTATGAAGTTTAAGGGGGATGACACCAGAAAAGCACTCAGCAGGGGGCTTGGCCCTGAGTAAGGGCTCAAGAAAGATTGGCTCCTGCCATCCTCCCTCTGGAATCTGGTCCCATGATGACCTGGGTGACCACCGTTGTCAGAGCTGAGCATTACGAGGTTCTGGGGGTGATCTCTCAGACCCACAGCTTTGACATTGAAGCATTCATTCAGCTTGCAGGCTGCGTCCCAGGTAGAAACCAGGCCTTTCAGGGTGCCTGGTGTTCAGGGATACGCATGACTGAGGGCCTGCCCCACATGTGAGCTGACTGCTGGGCAGGGTCCAAGCCTCACCCCGTGTCCCCTCTGCCTCTCCCCTGCACCGCTTGCTCCCCTCTGTAGCTAGGCCCTGTTGGCTTGCTCAGAGAATGGGGTTGCAGGGTTGAGAGCTGAGGGCTTTGGCCCAGGGGTTGGGTTTTATGCCCAGGTCTTAGAGTCCTCTGGAGAACTGGTTTACAGTGTGGATTCCAGGCCCCCTCCCAGGTATTTCCTTGGTCTGGCATCGGGGTTGGCCTGTGTAGGTTCATAAGTCTCGTGGGTGGGTTGCTTTCATGTAGCTGCTGGTCCACAGACTGGCATTGGGAGGCCATGAATCTGCACTGAACAGAGAGGAAACTGAGGCCCAGCAGGGGAAGTGGGGACTTGGCCAAGGCCCCAGAGTGGAGATTGATTGACAGAGTTAAAAACCTCACTCTAAGACTTGAGGACTCCAAATCCAGTGCTCCTCACCGTCTAGCGTAGCCTTTTGGAGTGGTTCCTCCACCTTCACTCCTGACAGACCTAGGGCTGTGGCCCAGCTGAGCGACCTGTCGCCCAGGTCAGAGAGCAGGGTGAGCTGCGGCTGGTGTTTGCGGCTGCAGGGTGGGCACTGGTGATGAGCTGTTTACACGGCTTCCCCTGCACTGGCCTCCCCTTTCTCCTTTGGTGGGGCGTGTTCATGCATAGTAAAGGGTGTGTGTAGGAGTGGCTCCCTGCCATGAGGCGGCTGAGAATGCATTTCTGTGGGGCAGGGGCACGGGCATGGCAGCAAATGGGGGACAGATGGAGTCTCAGGTTCTCGCCTCCTTTATCACCCACTGACTCAGGCAGTGTCCCTGGCCTTCATTTCCTTATCTTCGAAGCAGCTCAATCATCCGTGCCCTGCCCACTGCCCAGGTTGCTTGGAGGATAGAGTGAGGCCTGCAGAGGCTTCCTGGAAGGGAGAAAATCATGTCTGAGATGTCACACAAGGGGAAACTCCCCTTGCAGCGCCCAGGGCAGACAGAACTAATCAATCACTACTCTCTGTCCTCTGAATCTGGACAGATTCCTTTGCCAAAACAGGGCTCTAGGCAGTCTTCCCAATCAATTGGAGCTGGCACTTGAGACAAACGGTTTCTAAGAGATCTAGAAAGGGATGCTGAGTCTGCAGCTGGGCCTGTCTTGTGTTGAAGGCTTCAGCTAATGATATCCACTTTTCTTCCTGTCCTAGGATGGGAGCCAGGAAGTACTCAGGGTGCTGGGTCGCTGTGGCTTTCTGGTCTGCATCTGTCTTTGGACCCCTTTCTTCCCTTCCCTTGTTCCCTCCCCCGTACCTCTTTCCACAGTTGGCACAGAAGGGGGTTGTGGTGCTAGGTGCACTAGACAGTCTATAAAGGAAGTAAGTCAGGTGAGATGGAGATCAGTTAATAAATAGAGATCTTTCTCTCCCCCCTGCCTCGCCTCCCCTTAGCGGTCTGCCAATCCAACCAAGCTGCCTGATGCCAACATTGCCCCCTAGTGGTCAGCAGTGAGCATGCGCTGACAGCATCACGTACTCTCCATCCCTCCCTTTCTTTGTGGCCAAGCCGTGACCCCACCACGTCCCCTCCGTTTTCATTGTTGGCTTCCTTTTTGACGCCTTCTATGCTTCCCTAACTCTGATGGGGATCACAGAAAAGACAGCAAGAGCATAGGCAATGAAGGCCACAAAGGGGCGCTGGACGGGGGTGGGGGTGAGAGGCGCTGTCGGCTCATTCCCATTGCTGGCCTTCTGTGTGGCCACGCCAGATCCCCTCTGCAGGCCTTAGTTTCCCCATCTGCACTATAAAAAAGTTGGCTTATGCTCATTGTTTCCCAAAAGGGGTGTCAAAGGCTTTTTAGCCTGGACAGTTTTTCACTGCACAGGACTGCCCATGCATTCAGGACGTTTATCATCCCAGGGCCCCAAATCATTGTGCCAGCCATGCTTGGCCTCCATAGACCAGGGGGTCTTGAGATATGTCAGAGGTGGACACCACAGCCTAGGATGCAGTGAATTCACTCGGGGGCCTTGGGAACAGGCCTCCCAGAGGCCAGACTGGAGAGTCACAGGGAGACTGTGGCTTAGTGTTCAGACCTGCGTTCATATCTGCGCTCGGCCACTTACCAGCCCTAAGTCATCAGGCAAGTTTGAACAAGACTGTGGTTCTCAGGTGAGGATGAAAATAGCCCAGTAACCTTTTCCCTTTGGTGGCAGATAGGGGGTGAAGCACTCTGGGCTCCCTGTGCTCTTGCCTCGTTCCTGCCCCTGCCTCCTAACCCCCCCCTCCCCCCCCCGCTGCCCTGCCCCTCTTCCACAGGAACGACCGTGTCTGGTGTGCTGTACTTCTTACGTGGCCAAGAGGGAGGCTGTTAATCCCATGTGCAGGTGTAGGACTTGAGGCTCAGGAAGGTGATGTGACTTGTCTTAAGGAAGCAGCAAGGTCAGGGCTAAGACTTGGTCTAAATTCATTTTTGTTGTTGTCATTATTGCCAAGGCAGTTGTGGTTTGTTTTTATTCCTAGTTATTGAGCATTGTGTGCCCAGGGCTCTAGAGTACTTTCCCAGTCATCTCAAATACACACACACACATACACACACACTTTCTCTCTCTCTCTTTCTCTCTCTCTCGTACTCTGCCCACTTTACAGATGTGGAAGTCTCAGATGCATGCCAAGGCCTCCCAGGTGGGCACAGCCAGGATCCAAGGCCACTTCCTCTGTCTCCAGAGCCCTCTCCCCTTGCCCCCCTCCCCCCCATGTTCTTCCTACCTCCTTCCCAAAGCCCCCCATCCCCGGGGCCATTGCCAGGCCACGCTCAGTAGTAAGGCCTGGCCTGAGTTGAGCTGACAGCCAGGAGTGGGAGGGGGCGTGCTGGGCTCTGTGCCCAGGAATGTGTTGGGAAATTCCTCCGCTGTCCCACGCTACCCTCCCACGCTGGAAGGGAAGAGTTAAGAGGCTGCCTCGTCCCTCATGGATCACAGAGGCCTCTTCACTCCTTTTACAGCCTGGGTCTCCTCAGGAAACTGCCTGTGGCCCCCCCTCCCCCTCCATCCTCACTTTTTGCCTTCTTTGGTCCTCTCTCCCCGTGAGTACTGCACCGCCCCACCCTCTCCCGGGGCTCTAGCTTCCCAAGAGGGGAACACTTGGAAGTAGGGATAGAGAACTCTCTTCTGAAAACACACATGTAGCGTCCAGCTGCTCACATGCATGGACCAGCCTCCACGGGCTCCCGGCACTTGCCTCGTGCTCATAAGGGATGGCATGAGGAAGGCCCTCCCCCGGACCCAGAGGGGTGAGGAGGCCCGTGTTCCTGGCAAGAAGGCTTTCACCTCTTTCTTACCCCAGCCTACGACTTGGCGGGAGGTGAAGGCTCCACCTGGACCTCCCGGGACCAGAAAGAACCCTGACGGCAGTGGGAAGAGGCTCAGAGCTGGGCTGCAGGCTCTCTGGGTCAAGGGCATTTTCAGGGCCATCTCACTGAGCCCACCCTCCAGCTGGTGCTTGCCATCCCACCAAGCAGGCTGTGTTTGCACATGCCCAGTCACAGAGCCCTCACTGCCTCTAAGGCTGTCTGGGACCCTCTTGGGGCAGCTCTGGCTGTCCCGGGGCTCCCTCAGGGTCAGTGAGCCACAGTGTCAGCTTCTACCCTGGGCCCTGGCTCAGCTTCATGGGATCTCACAGAAAGAAGCTTCCTTCTCCCGCTGCAAGTCACAGCCCTTCACACCCCATTCCTCCCAGCCCCCCCCCCCCCCCCCCCACCAACACACTGAGACCAGACATCCTGGATCAGTAACTGTCTGGCTGTGGCTGGCTAATCTCAGACAAAACCTGGCATTCGTGGCCTCAGTTTCCTTGTTAAAAAAAAGGGAATGGTGACTGTGATCTCAGAACCTTCCCTCCCCCATTTTCTAGGAGTCCATGGAAAGCGATTATCCAGAAGGTTCTAGAAACATCACATAGAGGAGATGGCTGGTGTCCGGTGTCTGTGTTCAACAGCGAGTCTGTCAAACTACTTGCAGACCAGTCTTCTGGGGACTGGTCCTCACAAGACCTAGTGTTTGTCACAGTTTAAGGGCCTTCATAGGCTCCTCCTCAGAAGGGTCTTCCCTAGATTTCTGTTGGCTACTAGATAGTTTCTGGTTCCTTCTCACGACACTAAAGGCCCGTCATGATCTGATCTTCACCAGGCTCCAAGTCTGAGTACTCTGCCGTGAGAGAGTCCTGAGTTTGGAATCCCAGCTCTGCTGCATCTTGACTGCACCCCGCAGACAGACCGGGAAGCTTCTCTGACCTCAGAGCTCGAGTCTCCCCAACTTTTAGATGGGGGGGGGGTCGGGGTTGCTCAGATTCCATGGGATGAATGCATGTTCCTTAGGTGCCCAGAAACTGGAAAGCAGCAGGTGTTCCTGGGAGTGGGGAGCAGTCTCTTCTGCCCTCACAGTCAAATTTTGGTCCCCCTTTTCCACCAGAGTGTCGCTGGATCACCTCACGCACCACACAGCGCTCAGGGCTTTATTTAGGTTTTATTGAGCATCTGCTGCATGCGGGGAGCTGAGGGTACAGTGATGCATTCACAAGCTCTCTCGAGGCCCAGAAATGAGGAAACAAATCAGGAGATTGCATGGGGGCAAGCAAGCGGTCAGGGGATGCGCTGAGCCCCTTTTGTTGTGGTGTCCTGGTTCTTTGGTGCTCTATGATGTTGCTGGAGTGTAGCTAGAGCCAGCTCCCAGGCCCTCTGCGTGGGAGCTGTCCCATTTCCATTGGCCTTTACTAATACTCTGGTTGGCAGCACAGGAGTGACCATTTCCCTGTCCCCAGGCTGAGAGGAGATCTGGGTGAAGGGCCTTGGGTCCCGGGTGGGGTGGAGGGGAGGGACCTGCAGTGAGTGCCTGCCTGGGCCTGCAGGTGGAAAGCCTGTACCTGCTGCAGACTTTGGGGGTGGGTAGGAGTTGGGGAGCAGAGCCATGTGAGGTTGGAACGTTGACAGTGCACATGCCCAGGAGGTCGAAGCCCCGAGCACAGATTCTACTACGGGAATGAGCTCTGTGCAGAGAGCAGCTGGAGCCAAATGTGGCCTGAGGCCTGGCCTCAAGCCTACAGGGTTCACATTTTCATCCTGGCCTGTCAACAGTTCTCAGTATGACCCAGGTTCGCTCGCCTGACCTTGAGTTGAGTGCAGGATTTCAAGTCAAACATTACCCAGTGTTTGGTGGGCAGAGTCCAGGACTGGGAGGAGGATACGAGGGTTCCGGTCTGGCTCTCTCTACTGTCTTGCCATTGAAGCTGATAGGACCCTTCTCACTCATCTGTACAGGAGAGGCTTAAACTAGAGATCTCTAAGCCCCTTCTTACTCTGATACCTTGTAATTCTGGTTTATTCTAGTTTTGCAGGTTGTTGGCAGAGGAGAGGTTTTGGGGGGAGGGGAGTATATGTAGTATGAAGCATAATGAGTCTCTAGAACTTAGTGATAGTTCTAACATTTGGATATATTAATAGAAGTCTGGGCTCTAGAACTAGGGAGGAGATGGTTCTGTCACCACCATAGGCAAACAGATATGCTGTCAGAGGAGGAACATAAAGCAAGATGACTTTAAACTGTGTATTCTTCCAAAAGGTAGGGCCCATAGCCGTGTGCCACGCAGAGGAAACAAGAGTCCAGTAAGGGCACGAGATTTGCCTGCAAATATTTGACGTTGGAAAGGGTGGTGCTGGTGAGTGGAGGTCGTAAGAGGTTACTGCTCAGGCTGAGGAGGAGCTTCCCAAACATCCAGAACTGCCCCCAGGTGGAGTGAGCTGGCCTGCCTTGGATGGTAGGGTGTTTCCTGTCATGGGAGATCCGAGAGAGCAGGTGGGACAGTCACCTGGCAGGCTGGCTGTCCTTTGTCCTTTGGAGGACTGGACTGGATGATTCCTGCCAGTTCTGGATGGCTGCCATTCTGTGAACTCGGTTCAGGTTCAGGTCCGAGCCGGCCAGCTCCTGTAGCATGACCCTGGGATAATCCCTCAACCTTCTCATGACTCAGTTTACTCACATGACAGGAGAGAGAATACCTGTGTACCTCTCAGGCTTGTTGTCCAGATCAGTTGCAGTGTAGATAGAGTCCCTTGTGTGGGGCCACCACAGATGTGAGCAAGAGATGATTGTCATTTTTTTCCCATTTGCATTGTCTGCTTGCCACCACGCTGACATTGGGCTGGGGGGCTGGGAGGGAGGAACCCCTCTCTCACAGCTTAGGTGACTGATCTGTATAACCGAGTTTGGGCTTTAGGAATCTAGTCTTCAGGGGTGACAGAGTGAAGAGTAAACACTGAAATGGATAGTAAAAGCTGATCCGAGAGCTGACATGGGCGCTAGCTGAAATAGACATCACCAGTCAGTCACCGCGTTCGTCCTACTGATTTTGGATATGGCCTCATAATCCTTACACACATGATGACGGCTAGTACTTTTAGGATAGGGCCTGTGAGCTAAACTCTATTTGCTACCTCTGAATAAAGGAAAGTAATTATTAATGCCGTTTTTGGTCAGTGCCAAGCAAGTGAGTCAGTAAATGCATTAAGGGGAGTGTGTGCTGGCAGGGAGTAGGGATTGGGACAGCTGTGAGCTAAATTAACTTAGGCTGGGATGGCTTCTTGGTGAAGGTGGTAGTGGGCTAAATCCAAGAGTGGTGAGAGTAAGCGAAGAAGAGAGAAGCAGCAGGGGCATTCCAGGCCATTGGCACGGTGCCAGCAGAAACCTGAGTGGTGGTGGGCTGGGAGTCCGGTCAATGATCTGCCACCCTTTCCTGTGTGGCCTTGGGTAAGGCCCATTCCTTTTGTGTAAGGTATGGAGCACGTGTTCGTCTAATGTCCTTCAAGCTGTTAAGAAGCTCTCAAAAAACATTTCTGCCAAGACCAGCATCCCTGACACACACACACACCCCTCTCCCCAAGCAGTGGGTTCCTAATGAATGCCTTGTTGGTGGCAGCATATTAAAGTGTGATCCAAATGACTCAGAAATCCGGGGGCTGGAAACAGTAAGTACACCAGGATAGTTACTGAGGAAAGAAGCAGGGTGTGGGCTGAGTGGTGCTTGGGCTTGACAGATCCCTGGATTTCCAAGGCTTGAGTATTTTCCCTGAGGTCAGCACCAGGTTCAGGTCCGGAGCAGCTGAGCTGGGTATCTGGGCCTCGGCATCATTTCAAGGCGCCCTTTCATTCTTGGCCAAGAGCGAGGGCAGGCTGGGTATGGGCAGGGGGGCTGACAGGTTCTCATCTATTTATAGCTGGGATTTGGGGTCACGCGGTCCTGGGTGCTGGGATGGCCTGATGCCTGGCTTTGCCAGCCAGTCACAGGGCGGCTGGCCCCAGGGTCCTGCACATTAGCAGGTGCCCTAATGTGAACCCACAGGGCTGGCCTGGGCTCTGGCCAGATGCTCAACATTCCCTTCTGACTCCCAGCAGGCCTCTGGGGGGCTGCCAAATGCCGGCTGGGGTAGAGGTGGGGAGCAGGGCAGAACAGAAGGGAAGAAGGGCTTGTGTGAAGGCAGCTGGTGGGGCTGTCCCAGCTGATGGTTCCAAGCTTGCAGGGTTGTCAGAAAGTCAGGGTGCTAAGGGCAAAGGTCCCAGAATGGGAACTAGAGCTCCTGGGTCCCAGTATGAGAGTCACCCTGGAATAAGAGAGAGAGAGACACCATTTGCCTACTCAGGCCTTCCTCACCCTTAGGACACATCTTTTCCCTTCCTGCAACACTGAGCACCTCAGAACCCAATTAATTAATTTCTGCCGAGACGCACAGCCACCAGCAGGATTGGGGAACTTGTCTTGGCGGATCAGCACATCTAACCCCCATCTTGCTGTTGGAAATTCAGTTAAGGTTGTGCAGAGATTTTCATAGAGAGAGTAGCATGTCAGGGTAAAGAGGGTCAATGACCTTAACAGTGACTGCCTGGAGCCTGGGAGACAAAAAGCATGGGCAGGAGTCGTGACCGAGGGGAACTCGTCCAACCTTTTTGGGTCATAGGCTCCTCATCTGTGAAATGGGGAGAACTCGCTAGGGTACTCTGAGGACCAGATAAGAGAGTGTGTGGATCTGCTCTGTAGCATTAGACCGGAGTATGGCTGCAGTCATATTCCTACCGGATGCCCATGCACACCCGTGCGCACGTGCTGTCAGGGGCTGGCCTACCTGGGCAAGGTGGGTGGGAGAGACTCCCTGACGTGCCTTCCCCAGGCTGGCTGCACTGCCCTCCTGCTTTTAGGTGCCCCACACTGAGCATGCCCAAAGCAGAGCTCCTTTTCCATTTCACTCCCTCCCCCCAGCCCTGAACCAGGGAGCCCTCCTCAACTTTCCCTTCTTCCTTACTCCCCACAGCCCAGCTGTCACCAGGTCTGTTCACCAGAACATAGATCACAATAGGTCCAGGCCATTTGCTCCTCTTCATTTTACTTCTGCCCAGAGGCCACTATGTCACATTGGCCGATAAGACAGTCCCTCATTGGGCCTCCTCCTGCCATTTTGTCCCTATCTCCACGTGGCAGCCAGAGCACAAATCTGTCTTGTCACTGTCCTGCAGAAGTTCCCCTCCACAGAGCCCCATGAGCTCAGGGCGAAGTCCAACCTTAACACAGTGGTTAGAAGTCTGTTAGCGTCTGTCTGTGAGGACCTCTGTCTCATCCCTCCTGGTCTCCCTGGACCCTCACTGCAGCCAGCTGGGCTTCTCAGTTTCCTCTCCTTGTGTTCTGATCACCCAGGCCCAGGTCTGGGAGCACCCCCATCTGACTAGATGGCAGGGACCCCATCTTTCTATCGCCGCTGTATCCCCAGATGCATGGCGCAGTTAACATTGAAATAACTGTTCAGGAAAAAGGAACGTGGTTATATTATATACTCTCAGGGCAACAGGGAGTTCGCCATACTGATATCCAGGGTCCGGAGGTCTGGGGAGAAGCCTCACCCAGGGTAGCAGGAAGCCTGGGTCCCATGCGGACCTCATGTCTGAGGCCTCAGTCTCCCATCTGTACACCAAAGGATTGGATCAGGTCCCCTCATCTAAGGGCCCTTTTAGTTCTAGTGGTAGGACAGAAAAAAGGCAGAGGCTGGTGTCATGGACGTTGTAGCCAGACAGACCCAGGTTCGAGCCTTAACTTTGATCACTTTTTGGCCCGGTGATCTTAGGCCTCTCTGAACCTTGGTTTCTTCGTCTCTGAAGGGAATGAAGATAATCGTTTCTGCTGTCTCCAGTATCATCAGTGCCTGACACTTAGTACACACACAGTAAGTGGGGGGCCCCTTCCTTTTTAGTTTACAATCTGACAGTGAAACGTGGCAGTTCAAATGACTCATTAAGAAAAATTCTTTCCCCCCCTTATCTTGTAGCACTGAGTATTTGTAGAGAGGCTGCTGGGTTCCTGGTCTTGCCCTCTGCTCTGCCTCTCCTGAGATTCCCGTCCCCCTGCTCTGTTCACAGGCAAAGACTTTTGTGGTTTCCTGGTGGGGCCATGGGAGTGGTCCGGGTGTGTCTGTGAAGGTAGTGTTGTGAATGTCGGGAGCTGGGGCCACTCCAGCCCAGGTGGGCACTAAATGAAGACTAGGGAACCCTTTGCCCACATCTGTGAGGTTAGCTGCCCTAGGGTCTGGGCCAGGCTTGGCTCAGCGTGAAGGTGAGCCGAGGGAAGGCTGAGCCTGACCCCCATTCCTTTTTTTTTTTTTTTTGGTTAAGGTTTTATTTATTTGTTTATTAGAGAACACAAGCAGGGGTGACGGGCAGAGGGAGAGGGAGAAGCAGACTCCCTGCTGAAAAGGGAGCCCGGCTCAGGACTTGATCCTAGGACTTTGGGATCATGACCTGAGCCGGAGGCAGACGTTTAACCCACTGAGCCACCCAGGTGCCCCTGTGACACCCATTCTTGATGGGAAGATGCCCCAGGGGCAGACCCAGACAGAGGCAGGTGTCCGTGCAGATGCTTCCCAGACTCCCTGTCACAGGGGTGGCCTTACGTTCAACCACAGCTGCTTGCCTGCTGCGGACTGCAGAAACTGGACGTGGAGGCGGTTGGGGAGGAAAATCTTAGGTAGTAGAAAAGGTGAAGGAGAATTCAGAGGGTTGGAATGGGGACCATTAAACAGCAGTGAATGTTAGCAAAATGAACAAAGGCACAAATGAACAAATGAGTGAATAAGAGTATTATCTCCCTGCCTTTAGAAGCAGAATCCCATCCAGGCCTCAGAAGCACAGCCTTAACCCCCTTGGCTCAAGCCTCATCAATTTTATTAGGTGCCTAGAGTAGAGAAAAAATGAGAAGGAAGCCATAAAGTTAAGCTCAGTGATTCTCAGACTTTTTACATCCTGTCCAGCGTGCATGTTGGAAGCCCAGGCTTGCTTGCTCCGCATGCATGCCCAGGTTACCAGTTGTGGCATCGCGAAGAGAAGCCGCAATGGCCATGAACTCGCCAGATTTCTTTCTTACCCATACTGAGTATTTAACCATCAGGATTGTTTGGTTGTAGGTGACAGGCTACTGACTCAAAGTCCACCTCTAAAAAAGGAATTTGTTTGGTTCCGTAAGTGAAAATGTGGAGCTCAGGTTCAGTTGAATCTAGGAGCTCCATCTTTCGACTCTACTTTCCTTTGTGGAGGCTACCACTTTCATACAGGTTCCTCCCAGTCAGTGGAAGAATGGCTCCAAGGCGTCCCAAGGATCCGCGTTGTAACCACAATAGGAAAAGAGCATTTCTTTTCCAGTAGCATCAGCTCATTGTGGGACTGACTTTGGTTGTCGGGACTGGGGGCACATGTTCAGCTCCGAGCCGATTATGATGGCTGGGAAACAAGGGCCACGGATTGCCCAGGACTAGGTCATGGTGCTTGTGGAGCAAGAGTGTGTATGTGGGTTCAGCATCACTGACCTATGGGACGTAGAATGGGAAGGTACTGTTCTCCAGAGAAATGGTTAAGGGATAAAAACTCCTCATGCCACTGAACGGCTCCTGTTTACATTAAAAACCAAATTGTCCCCCAGACTGGGGTTTTTAAAAGGGATAATAACTAATCATCTGCCACACCTTTCACCGGCGCCATTTGCCACACAGAGGAGGCCTGCCGATGTGGAATGCTGAGAGCATCTGCTTCCCCCACAAGCTGACATGACTGCCAGTCACAAAGGCGAGGCTGTGGGGCCAAATCTAAGCAAGACGTCCATGTTGAGCAGTTTCTTGGATGTGGGGAAAGATGGATGCTGCTGGGACCCCGTTCTGCCCATAGGGACACTATAATCTATGACAAGGATCTGCAGGGAGGTTGACGTGTAGTGAGTGATGTGATGGTGGTGGGAACCCCTGTCTCCCCATCATAACTAGGTTTGGAAATAACCCAAGTTTGGATAGAAGAGTATCTATACAGTATAAGGGTTGGGTTTGATTATCCACCATCTGTGATCAATTGGTAATGACTGTCAAGAGTGCTGTGTTGGAGAGTCCGAAGATGTGCTCTGGCTCAGCAGGAAGGAGGTTGGTGATGGATTAGCATTGTCTGCCATGGGCAAAGGCATTGAAGTGGTGGTGTTCGTCATAGGATGAACATTGCTGTACATTTTTTTTTTTTTTTAGCTCTCTCATTTTAGACATGAATCAACAGAACAAATGAGGGCAACATCCTTCTTCTCAAAGGAGAAACAAATGTAAATGTGGACTTGCCTTGGAAGTGACTTGAGAATTCAGAAACCTATACCGTTGGCTATGTGTCCTCGTGGAAGTCATTTTCCCTGTTGATATTCTCTTTTCTCACCTGCAAATGGGACAAATGATCCAGTCCCGTGAACCAAGTAGGGTTGTTATGAGGATCAGATGAACTGAGAAATGTGAAATCATTCCGTCTTAGAATTATAACAGCAGTTAAGTGACACTTTTAATGTTCCCTGTGAGGTAGTTGCTCTCATTTATCCTCATTTTAAAGGAGACAACACTTAAGCTCAGACATTAAATCACGTATCCACACAGGAGGCTTCTAGCCCAGGCAGCCTGGGTCCCGGCAGCACTGCACTGAATCCCCTCGTTATGGTGCTTCTCACTGTAAACTGTGAAGTGCTGTACCTGAAAGGGATTGCCTTTCAGGTAGAAAGGAAGAAGCAGTGCGTCTAATTTCTTTCTTGCCTAGGAAATGTCCCACTAACCCACTCCCTCCTTAACACCCATGGAGGTGAAACTGGTCTGCTCTGGTCTTTTTCAGGGCTCGATGACACTTTTCCAAGACCTGGTAGACAGGAGGAAAGGGAAAGCAGTGTAAAGCGGTCAGCCCCTGATCCCCAGTCAAACCTCCTGGTTCTAGCACTCCCTGGCTGGGTGACCTCGGGCCAGTTACCTAACCGCTCTGAGCCTTGGTTTTCTCATCGTAAATGGAGATGATGATCATATCTGCCATATGGGATTGTTGTGGGGACTACATAGCATAACATCAGAGATGTACCTGGTCACATACTAAACACTATGGGTCATGGGGATAGGGAATGGGAGTGTGGGTACAGAGGCTAAAGGGGACCGGAAATGGTGGGCCTGGGCTGCCCTTCCCAGGACTGGGCCAAGGACCAGGGGCTTCCTGCAGCAACATTTAGGATGCTGCCCTGGACAGCTCTGAGCAGATTCTCCCCTCCTAGGTGGAAGCGAGCACCCTCCACCCTCAGCCCCCAGATATGGGGCTCGCTCACCCCTCTGGAGTGTGCCTCTGCTCCCACTGGCTCTCCCCCTGCAGATGGCTGCCCCACCCCTGGTCCATGCTGCGGCAGCCCCAAACCTGCCAAATCCAGAGTGAGCTAGTCTGCAGCCTGCTCTTCCTGGGGACCTTTGAGGCTTAAGCAATTCTAGTAAAAGGAGCACCGTCAGAAGCGATTCTGATACTAGGTAAGGTGTCTGGGAGTGTACAGGTGCCCTTGTTCTTGGACCAAATGTAATAAGCAAAGCAGTAATTGTCAACGCTCATTGATGATTTGCTTTCCCGTCAGTCGGTCTGGGTAGTTTTCCTTCTCTTGGTGGTGGGGCTCAGCAACCCCACTGTGAAATGGGACGAGGCAATCTAGGGGGAAGTGTGTGAAATGGATAGCCACTTTGGCTGGGGAGGATTCCAACAGTGGACAGCAGTGGTTGTTTCATCGCTCTGGGGCTTGTTGAAAATGGACCTTCCTGGGTTGCACCCGGAGATAGATTCAGGGCCTTTGGCTAGGGCCCAGGAAATTGCATTTTTCCCAGTTTCTCCAGGAGATTATGCAGCAGCTGGTGAGTGAACCCAGCCTTCAAAATACTGAGTCTCTTCTCAAGAATATCCTTTGATTCGGGGCGCCTGGGTGGCTCAGTGGGTTAAAGCCTCTGCCTTCGGCTCAGGTCATGATCCCAGGGTCCTGGGATCGAGCCCCACATCAGGCTCTCTGCTCAGCAGGAAGCCTGCTTCCTCCTCTCTCTCTGCCTGCCTCTCTGCCTACTTGTGATCTCTGTCTGTCAAATAAATAAATAAAATCTTTAAAAAAAAAAAAAAAAAAGAATATCCTTTGATTCTCTTTAGGTTTCTCCTAGGCTCTTCTCTCTGAGCCGCCCTACCTCCAACTCTCGGGGCCGCCGAAACACCTTGCCAGGTGCCCTGAGCTCCTGCTTTAAGAGATTCTAGAGATGAGCCTCTGCTTATGTGTGAGCTCCTCATCTCTGGAGGTGTGCAAGGAGCTCCCGAGCATGCTTGCTCCAGACTGGGGCTGGTGAGCCAGCCAAGTGCAGCAAAGCCTCCCTTGGTGCTGTGATCCTGTGGTCTCATGGCCTGGAGAGGCTCGTCTTTTATAGCAGGAGTCATTTGCAGAATGGGGGATTATGAGAGAGTGTCATAGTGGAAGGCAGTTGTTCGCCCGAGGGCTCCTTTTCTCCCCTCTGCGGACAGAACCTTAGCTACGGGCTTGCTGAGTGGGGGAGACAAGCTGAGCTGCTGGGACACACGCCAGAATCCCCCGGCCTGGGGTTCGCAGCCTCCCTGTGGGGGAAGCGATGCTAAAGCCATAGAGGGGTATAAGTAGGGCAGAGGGCGTTCTCGGGCAAAATATGGAAGGGCAGTGCCCTGAAGACGTGGTGCAGGGAGCAAAGTGGCCTGGGGGGCGGGGGCTGGGAGCAGGGTGGAGTGGTGGAAGGTGGAATGTGATGTGCTGATGTGCGGAGGTGGGACCATTCGGAGTGTTTGGAAAAGGTGGGGAGGGGCAGGGCGGGAGGTCTTAAAACGGCCCAGAGCGAGGAGGCCCTGCTTGGAGAGGCCTTTTGGGAGCCAGCAGGGCTCTTCCAGGTCTCCTGAGGGAGACTTCCGACCCTTCAGGGGAGAGACCTCTTTAAAGACGCGGGGTCCCTCACTCATCAGAGCGGCTCGCAGAGGTGGGAGGGCTCCAAGACCAAGACACTTGGCCCAAAACGAATTCATTCCACTTTGGGAATGGGACTCGGATTCTGAGTGTCTTTTCAGGGATGTGATTTTATGGAGACCCTGGCACTAGGAAGCTGGGCTCTACTCCTGGCAGATGATGGCTCTGTCTCTCTGTTACAGCCTTCTGAGCCTTCAGTGTTCCCATCTGCAAAGTGGGATGATAGTAGTTTCTACCTTGAGGATTGTGGTGAAGTCCGAGGAATATGCTGCTGAAACAGAAGAGAACACAGACTGGTCCCATGGTCATTGATTCGTTAAGGCTGTCTGCATTCTTGGGTGTGGGAGGCCCCTGTGCCATGTCCATTGACAGCCTCTGTATGAATCCCAGCACCGAGGAAGTCACCGCCTTCATTAGAACATTCTTCCTTGTATGGGAAAAAATGTGACTTCCACCCATTGGTGTCTGGGATCTGCCCTTGGGGCCCCACAAAAGAAGCTGGTGTGTCTTTTCCTTGAACACCTTCAGGGATGTGTGGCAACAGTGGCCACAGCCTTGGGACCCGACATCCTCAAATACATTATCCAGTCAAGGACACCACAGAGCCAGGTCACTGAGTTTGGTGGTGGGTGTGCCGTCCATTGCTCTGGACCTCCTGCCCTCAGGGTTGCTGGTCTGGTGACTCCCTCACAGGCATCCTGTGGGGAGAGCTGCTGTTGCCTGCTCTTTCCCCTTTGCCTTCCTGAGAACTGGGTGGAGGCAGAGGGGAGGCTTTTCTTCGGCAAGGGAGTGGCTTTCTGCCTGCCAGGAGGAGCCCCTGACTCACAGGAGATGTTTTCCTGTGAGAAGGGAGAAGTGGTTATATCACAACTCCCAGGGGAAAGATGGAAGGAAGTTGGTTCATCGGAGCATCCTCTGTCTTCCAAAAATCCAAGTGTGCTATTAATAATAGTCTGAGTGGACCCCTGTTTAAGAGAACACTGTTGCACGGCCCCATTTGGTGTCCGTGCCACCCATTTGTGTGGGGAGGACAGGTCACACCCTGGTTTCCTCATGCCTCAGACACATGTCATCCAGCAGCCTCTGCCTTCTGAAATCTCGTCCAGAGCCTGTGGAAGCCAAAACCGTTATGACGGAGGCCAGGAGCTGTTGCTTCCCAAACGATTCTCCTTCAGAGCCCACTTGTTCTGGCCTTATTATTATTATTTTTAAAGATTTAACTTATTTATTTGAGAGAGAGAAAGCACGAGTGTGGGGGAGGAGCAGCAGGAGAGGGAGAAGCAGGCTCCCCGTTGAGCAGGGATCCTGATGCGGGGCTTGATTCCAGGACCCCAGGACCACGACGTGAGCCGAAGGCAGGCGCTTAACTGACTGAGCCACCGAGGTGCCCCTCGTTCTGATTTTAGATACAGCCTTCCTCGTGGAGATTGGGTTGACCATTCCGCCGCAGATTAGAAATGGTCCCTAAGCAGGGAGGAGTGGAACTTGGTGAAGAGAGCAGGCTCACAGCAGGAAAACAGGGATGCCGAGACTCTACTGCCCATGGGAGCTGATGGTGGAGGGCAGAGGGTGGAGGGCGGAGAGGGACCACCCCAAGACCCTGAGTCCTGAGGGAAGGGGCTGCACTGTGTCAAATGGCCGCTTCGAGGGGGTCATTGGTGAAGATGATGGCTCCAGGGGTCAGCAAACTAAGGCCCCCTGGACCGAGTCCAGTCAGCTCTGTTTTTGTAAATAAAGTTTTATTGGAACCAAGCCACACCCATTGGTTTACGTGTTGCCTGTTGCTGCTTCTACACCCCAGCCTCAGAGCTGAGCAGTTGACTTTCAAGCCTTTATGGCTTGAAAGTCTCAAATACTTCCTATCCGGCCTTTTACAGAAAATGCTTGCCAACATCTGATGATTTGAGCTATGAAGGAAGGGTTAAAGTCGGGCCTCTGTTAGAGCAAGCCCAGGTGGTGTGAAGTTTCTTGGAAAAGGCCTTCCAGACAGACGGGCTGCTGGTGGTGTCACTTTAATGAACGGAAAAGAGCCAGATTGAGCGTTCGTATCATCTGGATTTCACAGAATTATCAAACCTGAAGGCTAAGACGGATAGTAGACAGTGTCTGGTTTGATTTTCATATCCATATGGGGAAACTGAGGCCTGGGGAGGCCTGGGACTTGCCTAGGAGCATGTAGTGGCAACTCTCAGTCTCAGATGGAGGCCAGAGCCCTTGTTCTGATGTGCTGTGTTGTGCCACATGCGTGTGCATGGATCGCACAAGCAAAAATCTCTAAACAGCAGAATGGCAGAGATGTGTCTGCCTGTAAAGGGCAGCTGCTTATTTTGTCTCTCCTGTGTCCATTGCCAGAGCGTTTGGAGAAGCGGGGCTGGGATTCCTGCTTTGCCCTATATAAGGAGGCTGTTGTCCCGGCCAGGCCCATCCCATGGCAACAGGGCTAAAATGGAAACAGGGAGCTCTGTTTAAGGCAAGCTCCTGCGCCAGCCCCCCCGCGCCTGCTGCGGGTGGAGCATTGTCTGCGAGCACCTGCCCTTCCTGCTGGAACCAGATTGGAACGCAGGCACCGGGCGCCGAGGTCCTGAAAGGGGTCCTTTGTGGGGCCGGTACCCCCAGCTGTGGGCCACCTGAGCACCCTGCCCTGTGTCCAGGGCCATGGGGAATTCTGCAGGGGCAGCTCAGTCAGGCTGAGGGTCAGTCAGAGACTTTCCGCTCTCTGAGCCTCAGTTTCCTCCTGTGGAAAATACGAGGCTCAGAGGCAGTTCTGTCCAAGGATTCTTCGCGGTATGTTGCTCCCGTGGCGAGGCTCTGAAACCCAAAGGGCTTTGTTCTTATTCTAGCATAGAGGTGAGATAGCATGGCTTAGGGGTTCAGGTTCCTGGGTTCCCATCCCACCTCAGTGACTGACTTAGCTGGGTGCCTCCCAGGGAAGTCAGCCAACCTCTCTGGGCCTTCACTCTAATCTGTAAAATGGGGACTTATCTGTAAACTGGGAATAAAAAGGTACCTCCTCCATGAGGTACCTGAAGCTCTTGTTTGGTTAAGGCACAGGGTGGGTGTTGGGCTAATGGCTGTCAAGGTCTTTTCCTGCCTGGGGTTCCGTGGTTCTAATTCCAGCTCTGCAGCCTCTCAGGCAGGTGTCCCCGCTTTCCCATTGTTGACTGGGGAATTTCCAAGCAGAGGACGCTCCACAGCTCTGGAAACCTGATCCAGAGATTAGAGGCCTGGAAAAGGCAGTTGAGGAGAAAGGAGCCGTGGGGAGTTTCCAGGGCACTGAGGGGCAAATGTGGGTCCAGGTGTGGGTGCTACATCCCTGCTGGCCAGCGCCCCTGGGCGGAGTGGTGTAGGAAGGAAGGGCGTGGCTTCTGAGCAGGACGAGGTTGCAGCATCAGCATCGTGAGCCCTGGGGTACCATCCCTTCAGCCCCACCCCTCTGCATTTTTCTGCACAATCATCCCTCCTTTGCCTTCTTTTTGGAGATGATTTTTGGAGGGGATACAGGAGAAGGAAGGAGTCCTTTTTTTTTTTTTTTTTTTTTTTTGAGCAGTACAATACAGTGATTAAGAACCTGGCTTTGGAGTCAGATGGCCCTCAGCCAGCTAGGGAACCTCACTGGGCCTCCTCAGCTTCCTCCTGGAAAATAGAAATAATAGCAGCTGTGAGGATTAAGTGACAGAATGTGTGTCAGCTCAGCCCATTCTCCTGCACAAGATAAGCTCAATCAGTAAAATCTGAAGAGCGTCTACTGTGCACAAGATATAGTGGGAGATAAGCCAGGCTAGTTTCTAGCGATCTGGAGCTTCCATTCTGGTGAGGGTGGGCAGATAACAAACACATGAACAGGACAGACAGGATCATTTCAGACAGTGATGTGGATCATGAGGAAAAGAAAACAGGGCTGGGTAGTGGACAGTGTGGTGAAGTGGGGGAAGAATACTTTATGGAATGTATGGTCATAGAAGGCCTCATCTGGTCTCAGTGTCAGGAAGGAGCCAGCCGTGCAGAAATGGCTGTGCAAAGGCCCTGCGGCAGTGACCAACTTTTGAGTTCTAATTTATGGAAGAATGCCAAGATGTGGGGGGGGCATGGTGAGTGAGTCAGGAAGTCAGGCCAGAGAGGATGCTGGCAGTGTAGGTGAGGGCCTTATCAGCTGTGGGTGTTTGAATTCCATCCTAAGTGCAACAGGAGAGTCTTTGAAGAGTTTGAGTAGGGGGTGGGGCAACATGGTCTGATTTACATTTTCTTTTCTTTCCTTTTTTTTTTAATTTATATTTTAAGGATTTTATGTATTTATTTGACAGAGAGAGACACAGCGAGAGAGGGAACACAAGCCAGGGTAGCGGGGTAGCGATACACAAGCAAGGGGTGTGGGCTACGGAGAAGCAGATTTCCCGCAGAGCTGGGAGCACGATGTAGGGCTTGATCCCAGGACCCTGGGGATCATGACCTGAGCCAAGGCAGGCGCTTAATGACTGAGCCACCCAGGCACCCCTGATTTACATTTTCTAAAGATGATTTTGGCTACTGTGGGAGAGATCTCCGCAGCCCTCTAAAAGTCTAGGTGAGAGAAGTCAGTAGCATGGGCTAGCACAGTGACAGCGGAGATGGAGTGGACCAGACGAGACGGGCCGATGGACTGAGTGTGAGGGAAGGAGAGGTGTGCCAAGTGTTGCTTCTGAGCGGTTGGGTGAGGCTTTTGCCTTACTGACGTGAGGAAGGCTTGAAGGAGAAATGGGCTTGGGTGGAAATAGAACTCCATTTGAACATAAGGTCAAGGTGCCAATAAACCAACCAAGGGGAGATGTCCAAGGGCAGGATTTGAAAGGGCTCCTTTGCCGGAGTAGCTGAGGACACAGCTAATGTGGGAAAGGAACTGCTTGTTTTGAGCTGAGACAGCTCTTGTGCACATCTAACTGGGGCTTGACCCTCTTCCAGTCCTAAGTTTCTGGATTAGCTGTAAGGACCTCCCTTACTCACTTGATAGCCTTCCATGACCCATGTCCCTCCCTGGCCATTCCTGGGCTCAGGGCTGCTCTAGCCACTCCCCGGAAGGACTCCGCATGGGCACCTTGGGCCCTGCTGTATGTGGGGGTGGAGCCCGAGCCAACTCGAGCCAGCCAGGCACTGTATGACAAGTTTTACAACTGAGCGACTTGACCTTCATGTCCACCAACCCTAGGGGTTAGAATTTGGGGTGGGGGGGGGTGTCTGTGAATTTCGGTAGAAAAAAAATTATCTCTAACCTCTAAGTGAATTTTCTTTGTTATGCTAACCTCTAACTGAAATTTGGAATTTCCATTCATTATGAACATAGATGACAAACTGTGAAGATGTCAGTGGGACCTGTGACTTTGTCACAAATGGAAGACATAGATATTTACATATCATATTGCAGTTATCTGGAAATATTTATGCTCATTGCAGTTTGAAATGATGGGTAATTATAGGAGCACCTGGGTGGCTCAGTCGGTTGAGTGTCTGACTCTTGATTTCAGCTTGAGTCGTGATCTCATGGTTGTGGGATTGAGTCCCCGGCCTTGAGCTCCACGCTGGGTGTGAAGCCTGCTTTGGATTCTCTTTCTCCTTCTCCTTTTGCCCCTCTCCCCCTCCCTCTTGAAAGAAAAAAAAGAGAGAGAAAGAAATTACAGGTAATTATTATACTTGCTACTAAAGCTTATTATTTAAATTATAATAAGGAAGCATGTTCTATTACTGTAACACAAATTTATTCTTTTTAATATTTTATAAATGTATTTTGATATTATTGCTTTTTTTATAATACTGTTTTATTTTATACATTTTGATTACATTATACTTATTTTATGCTTTCATAAACATTCTGAAAAGTTTATAGGCCTCACCAGATTGCCAGTGGGACCCGCTGACTCAAAAGAGATAGACTTCTGCTTTACAGGCATGAGCTTATCCTCCTCATTTTATAGATAAAGAAGTGAAGTCTCGGAGAGGGTGAGTATCTTGGCCAGGGACACAGAGCTGGTTGAGTGAGTGAGCTGAAATGAATGCAGACCTTTCTGATTGCAAAGTCAGCATTCTTAACAGGCCCGTTGCTGCCTCCAGAGTAGCTCTGTCAGTTAAACTGACGACTGATTTCAACAGAATCCACAACGTATAAACCATTCATATTTTATCTGAAAAGATTAATACAGCTTTTGCATTCCAGTCCCTGGCATACCTTTGTTTTTTTGTAGTAGGAGAAAGTTTTCCTTCCCATTGAAATGGCTTAGTTTTCCATTGTGTGAGATCTTGGGGGATGGTGTGGGGGGTAGAGGTAGAGGTCTGAGAAGAGGCCCCGGGCCTGTCCTCCGCGTTTGACTATTTCTCAGCCCACCACTGTATTCCCGGTGGGCGTGTGATGAGGGACAGAGATGCCCCACAGCCCCAGCTCAGTAGACTTTCATGCTGCCTGTGGGGAGCTGCCTAGCACACTGAACAGAGGAGAAAAGTGAGGCCTCGGGCCAGTGGGGGGCTTGCTTGTAGTCACAGTGTCCTAGCCCGTGGAGTTTTAGTTCATGCTTTTCCCCTTGCTGCAATCTTGGTCTGGTTTCAGTATCACTAACTTAGCTGTGTGATCTCAAGCACCTTACTTACCTAGGACTCCATTTCCTCATCTGTAAAATGGACTGGCCAATGTGTCTGTCTGCCTTTACTTGGTTGTTGGACAGTATCAATGAAATGTCTGTAAAGTGTGTTCTCAGAGATCCTCAGGCAGGGGCTGGGTACAGGAGGTGAGATGGGATCATCGCTCAGCTCCCACCAAGGCCAGGAGGCATGTCCGCTGCATGGGTCCAGTCTCAGCTACCACCCAGGGGGCTTTCTAGGTGAGCAGTCAGGAGTGGTTGACAGGGGACAGGCTCCCTGCCTCTCATCTTTGTCTCTCTGTCCCTTCCTCAGAGCCCCGGCACCAGACGTGGTGGCTTTATTTCACGCGCCTCTATATTTAATAAGCAGGACCATGTCGAGATTTGGTGACCTCAGGGCCCAAATGGACTGTCTGCTGGCATTAAGCGGTGCTTGAGTCATTTCCCAGGGATGAGTGCTGGGCAGGTTTCCAGGAGCTGAATTTACCCTCCCCGATTCTCTGCTTTCCTCTTCGCCTCCCTGCCCCCAAGCTCCATTTTTGAGTTTCCAACTTCACTGGCTTTGGGAGGCCATGGACCAAGATAGAAAATGAAAATAGTTACTCATTCACTGAGGCTCCCCAACCCCCTGTCTCAGCAGAGGCTCCGGCTCAGTGTGGGGGAGACCTTGGAGGCCCAAGACACTGCTTCAGACTCTGGGGGTCCTGCCTAGCAGGGGTCTCCCCTATCTGTATGCACTGAAGGACACAGGCTCAGTGACCCATGTGCCTGAGAGATGCAGGCAGAATATGGTAGGGAATGAGAGGAGGGACAAGCTGGGATAATCAGGGCAGGCTTCGCAGGGGAGGAGGCATATGACTTGGACCTTAGAGGATGGGTTGCAGCATGTATATGATCAAATAAAAATAAAACCTTCAAAAAGTAAAGAAAGACTTAAAATAGAAAATAAATATTCTCGGACCTCCCCTGTCCCCAACCAGTTCCTTGTTCTCATTTCTAAACTCTTAGTATTTTCTTGTGTCCTTCTAGCAACACTCTATGAATATGTGAACTACACATCTATTTTTCCTTCCATCCATCATTTTTTATTAAAAGCACAAACAAGATCTATAATGTTAACTTCCCCTTTTCACTTAGCAGCCTGTCTTGGTCATCTTCTCATGGCAGTACACCTGGGGGCAGGTTGCTTTGACTGGTTTGTGGTCCTTGCAGGGGGCTGGGAACTCACAGTGTGTGCAGGGAGCTTTGGTGCGGGCACGTGGGGATCAGTATTGCCAAATGGTTGGGAACCAAGCCTGATGTTTGCATTTGGAAGATCTGGGGTTGCATCCCAGTTCTGGCACTTTCCAGCTGTGTGACCCGGGACAAATTTCTTCACCTCTCTGAGCTTCGATGTCCCCATCTTTCAACTGGAGCTAATAATGCTTCCCTTTGGGAGCAGTAGGCACTTGCAGTGAAAACACGTACCACTTGCAGAGGCACCTGGCAAAAAGGAACAGCCACCCGTTTTTATGGCTGTCGTAGTCACGTATCCTATGGGGCAGGGGCAGCCGAGCCCTAACAGGTAGGGCCAAGTGCACGTGGGGTGTTGCGGAGCGACATTTGAAGAGAGGAGGGCCAACACATCGATCCGAAGCTTAAAATAGCCTGGAAGTGCAAGAACAACAATAAATAAGTGGGTTCCGGATGCTTTTAAATCTTGGCATTTCCTGATCTCAGCTCAGCTGGTCCAGACAGCTTCATCAGCGTTTACTGCCGAGGCTGGTGGCGCACGCCTCTCCTGGCCATGTCCCAAAGCTGCTTTCAAGAAAATCAGATCTAGAAACGTTTGGATCTCTGGCACTGGGCCAGCGGGTCATGGGTGCAGGTTGAAGATCAGGCAGCCTTGGGGTTTGTTCCATGTGCGTGGAAAGTTAAGGCTGAGGGCGTGAGCGGGTGAGGGGGTTGCCCAGGAATGGCGTTACTCATTCACCACCCGAGTGTTTAGTAAGCACTTACTATGTGTCAGGTGCCAAGGATAAAACAGTGAGCATTAATAAGATGCCCATTAAAACAAATGTTTAATTACTGACTGTGATAAGCCCTAGAAGACTCAGGACCTCCAGAAGGCATCGAGAGGGTGCAGTAGGGCTCCTCGGGGGGCCTTTGGGGGTCAAGGAAAGCTTCCCCTGGGAAGTGAGTGAAGGACAGATGGGAAGAGCTGGGCACAGCAGGTCTATGGGTGGGGGTGACGTTGCAGGCAGAGAGAACAGTACACGGGGGACCCTGTGTAGGAAAAGACCCTGGCAAGTGCTGGGGTGAAAAGAAGGCCGATAGGGCCAAAAGTGGAGGTGGGGTAGGTTAATACTGGGACAGGCAGGCAGGAGCCAGATCACATGCGGCCTTCCAGGCCTCAGGAAGGATTTAGGAGGATTCAGGGGCAGGCTGGGTCTCTGTGGGATCAGATCTACGTCTTGACAAGATGGTTCTAGCGACTTGTGTCCAGGAGCTTGGTGGGGTCTAGAGTTGCTGCCATTCAGGTGTGAACTGATGGCAGTGTGGACTGGGTCATTGAAGGGTTAATTTAACCCAGTGACCCAGTGGTGAGAAAGCTCTAACAGCCCAGAGAGGCTGCAGGAGTGCCAACAATTGCTTCAGGATTCTTGTGAAATAGTCTCCCTAATGGTCATTGTCTTTTGAGCACTTATTCTGCACCAGACACTCCACAATGCCCTTCTCCTTAAACCCTCTTAAGAATATCATCCTCTGGGGGCGCCTGGGTGGCTCAGTGGGTTAAGCCTCTGCCTTTGGCTCAGGTCATGATCCCAGGGTCTTGGGATCGAGCCCCACATCAGGCTCTCTGCTCAGTAGGGAGCCTGCTTCCTCCTCTCTCTCTGCCTACCTCTCTGCCTATTTGTGATCTCTCTCTCTGTCAAATGAGTAAATAAAATCTTAAAAAAAAAAAAAAATCATCCTCTGTTTTTCTGAGGCCCAGAAAGGTTAAATCACTCTGCTAAGATCACATAGATCAGCCCCCCCCACTGTCAAGCGTGGTCCCTGGATCAGCATCCTCCAGTCAGGTGTGACCCTTCTCAGGGCTCGGCCTGAGCCCCTGGCTTCCATCTGGAATGCTCCAGTGACTGTCGGTATCATGTCCACCCTGGCCACAGGACTGGTGCAGCCGACCTGGAAAGGCGCTGTCACATGCTGGCCCGAGGGGACGCAGCGTGTGGCTCTTGCTCCTCTGTCCCTGCCGGCCCTGTGGCTTCTGACAGTGCTTGAGAGCCCTGGTGCAGGACGTGAGCTGAAACGGCCACGTCTCTGGGTTTCACATGTCGCCTGCCTCTTGGGGATTCAGATGGTCTCTGCTGCATGTTTTTTGTTTACTTTTTTTGCTTCTTTATTTCCTCTTCTGTCTTCCTTCCCCTCTGCTCCCACCCTGTCCCCATCTGTTGCTGCCCCGTGGGGGTCGTCTTCTCGCCTCCCAGATGCGCAGGCAGGACTTGGAATGGATGGAGAGGCCTTCTAGGAAGGAGAGGAACCAGCAGTTTGGGCCTGTTACGTGCTGGGCACTGGGCAGGCGCCATCTTACATAACCCTCACAGCCGTCCCTCGAGGGGTGCACGTCATTATCTGTCCTCTGCAGATGGGGATGCTGGGGCTCAAAGGATGGAGGTGCTGAACCCACGGCCACGTGCTACAACCTGACTTGTCGCTTAAAAATGTTTGCAATCCAACCTTGAACGTGCCTATGAATCATCTGGGGCTCTTGTTTAAATACAGATTCTGATTCAGGGGGTCTGGGATTCAGCATGACAGTCTGCAGAATCTAGTAAGCTCCAGATGAAGCCAGTGCTTCTGGTCCGTGGGCCATGCTTTGCATAGCAGAGTTTGGAGCTAGCAGATCTTGTACATGCCCTCCTGTGACGCCCGTGCAGACACACACCACCATGAGCTCTGTCCCTCCGTAGCCACCACTGTCTGCACCATTGTTCCCCCTTGTTTGCAGCTGCTGAAGGGACATCTGAGGCTTTCCCAGCATGCCCAGCTCATCGCGGGCTGAATCTGCATGTCCCAAAGCCCCAGCCGACTGACCATGGTCTCCAGTGCTGGCCAGTGTTGGAATATAGGGAAACTGAGGCTCAGAGAAGCAGAGGGACTCATTCAAGTATTGCATGTCAATAGCGCAGAGAATTTGGGGTTGTGATCTCCCAATCAGATTCTCCCTTACTGCTTCAACGAGGAGTCCGCCATCTTGGGGTTGCGAGTCTTGCTCTCTTTAGCTTTCTTTTCTGTTTTGTTTTTTGTTTTTTTTCTCCTTTGAAGATTTTATTTATTTGAGAGAGAAAGCCTGATCGGAGGAGGGGGAAGGAGAAACAGGCTCCCCGCTGAGCAAGAAGTCCGATGTGTGACTTGATCCCAGGACCCTGGGATCATGACCTCAGCTGAAGGCAGACACTTAACCGACTGAGCTACCCAGATGCCCGTCTCTTCAGCTTTCTGTGTGACTTTAGGCAAATTATTTCCCCTCTCTGAATTTTAGCTTCATCTAACGGAAAAATGGCTTAACCTTCGTCTTGTTGTGAGGATCAGATGGGAGAAGGTCTAGTTTAGAGCGTAGAAGATTCTTAGGATCCGCAAGACCTGCAGTCCCAGTAGGGTGAGGGAAACTCAGCGTTCAGATGGCACTGACACTCGGGGATGGCAGGAACTCTGCTTCCGGAGAGATCTCACCATTCTGTTTGAGAGCTCCCCACTTTCTGCCTGTTTCCCATCAGGTTTCGGTGATAATCGAGCATCGTCAGACGGTTTCCCGTTCATAGTTGAGGCACGTTAGTGCTTACTGCAGAAGCCCTGCTGTGGCCGTGAAGCCGCTGACGGTCCCACCTCGTGGAACACAGGAGAAGAAGGGAATGGACATGCGGGATTTGTCCGGACCCCAAATCAGTTTCATGTTCCCAGTCAGCACACTTCTATGTAAGTCAGGTCTACCTGTGGCTGGCAGGAGCCAGCGCCTCGGCCAAGGGGGAATATGAGGGGGCGGGGCTCTGCTAAGCAGGACTTCTTGGCCGCCTTCTCCTCCGGTCCTCGCTGACCACATGACCAGGGAGGGCCTGCTGGGGCCAGAGAGAATCTGTTTCCCACCAGCTTTATCTGGGAGCCCATGGGTCTGGGTTTCTCATCATCTGACCCACTGGAAAAGGAAAGGCAGGAGTTTCCATAAGGGAATAAATGGATATGGAAGGAACCCACCCCCTCCCCACCCCCAGGAGAGGCAGGGAGTGAGTGGGAGGGAGACTTTGCAGGGATCACAAGAATGTGAAGCACCGATGCCAGACTGGGAAATGGGGGCTCTAGCCCAACCTCTGGTCTGCCTCACCCATCCCGCAGAGGTTTAATGAGCACCCACTCTGTGCCAGACACTAGTCCAGGCACTGGGATTCCACAGAGGCTAAGCCCAGTCCCTTACCCTGGTGTAGTGTACATTCTGGAGGGGAGACAGACAGTCCCTGCGTTTGTGCTGTGGGTAGCAGTCACTGTGAGCCGGTGAGTGTGTTGGGTGTTGGGAAAGGCCCCTCTCACTGAGACTGAATGCTGGCAACGTGGCAGGGGTCCCAGGTGGGAAGCCCAAGCCCAGAGGGTTTTGTTGCAGTGAGAAGGTGGCACTGTGTCTGTAGTGTGGGGAGGGTGGGACAGTCCAACAGATGGTGGGGGAGGAGGCAGGCCAGGACGCACTGGGCCTCAGAGTGTAGTGAGGGCTTCCGGTATTTGTCCAGGGCAGTAAGAAGTCAGGGAAGGCTTTTAAATAGGAGAGTAAGTGCCTAACCCTCGCCTCAGCTCTGCCCCCTGCTCCCCTGCTCCCTGATGATGGTGGGAGAACCCCGGCCCCTCGAATGGGGCCTTGACTCCCTCCTCTGTGGGTCTATACCAGTGGCTTACAATCTGGCTTTTGTGAACCCAGAAAGATTCTCAAAGGTACTAGCAGGGCTTTGAGAACATTTTCCCCTCCCCATTGTTTCGAAGTCTAGTAGATAAACTTGCACAGAACGAGAAAAGCGCTCCCCCCCCACACCCCTAGTGTTACTGACAGCTGTGGTCAGCCCCAGCAGAGGCAGGGGGGTGCTTGCTGCAGAGTTTGGTGGCTGGGTCTGGATTCACGTTCTGCTTAGCAAAGTCCTGTTACCTCCCTGAGCCTTACTTTTTCATCTGCAAAATGGGGGAGTGCCCCCTTTGCTGGGGTCTCACATGCCCCTCGGGTGCTCTGCGTGGTGGACGCCACCTGCCTGGGGACTGGCTTTTTAGGCTGAGGATTTAAATTAACCTGCGAAAGCCCTCTCGTGGCCCATGAAATAGCATGTGTGCATAATAAGTCTGCATGAGTAGTATGGGGAAATGGAGAATTCATGTGCGAAGTATAATGTCACCATCTTTCTAATGCGAATGAAAGAAATAGAAATTTGGCTTTTTATGTATTTGTGTTTTGCCAAGCTCCTCATGTTGAATTCACTCAGGGTCAATAGGAGTACGCTGGGTTGCCACTGTATGGTTTTTAGTTAATAAAAATGGGAAAAACGAACTAATTGACTGCCTCATAATCTCTCCCACTTCAAAGCCTGGGGCCCTGGTGGGCTGTGGGAGAGGTGATGCAGGGGGTTCCCCAGGGAGCCCAGTGTGGGAACTGCAGGGCCAGATGGGCTGCGAGGCCCCTCCCGGCTCCCACGCTGTGCAGCAGCCCCAGCAGGGACAGTTGCCGCTTGAGCTGCTGGAGCGGTGCTGAGTCATCTCAGCCTCAGCGGGTCCTGTGTGTTGGCAGACGAGCTGAGGCTGGTGTGCTGGGGGCTGAGCTCTGGCCTGGGCTCTTGGGGAGCTGACTTCAGCCAGGCTGGGGGGGGGTGGATCCTCAGCGCCCCACTACTTCTCCACCCACCCAGTGGTCCCGTCCCTGCTGGGAACCCCCAGGAGCCAGCCCCCTTCGTGCTGCCCTTCCTGGTGGGAGTGCCACCCCGAGGCTCGCTGGCATGAGGTTGGGGGGTGGAGGGAGGTGCAGGGTTGCAGTCAACACTGGGCAGCACCGGCCTGGAGATGGGAGCTGGCACCTTGCTGGCCTGTTGAGCCTGACATTTCCTCAAATGCCACAAAGGGGCTGCCTGACCTTCACTCCCCTGCCAGGACCCCCTTTCTGCCTCCTTCTGGGTTATTTATAACGGTGCTAACAGGCAAAAGGCCTTGTCAGCCGAGCCCTGGCCCAGCTCTCTGTGTCTCTCCTGGCAGCCGGGGTAGGAGACACATAAATAGAACCAAAGAACACGGACACTGTAGGACCCTAGAGAATACCTCCAGACGGAGTGTGCGGCTCCATTTTTTTGGTTGTTGTTGTTTTAGATCTCTGGGACTTTTTAATACTTGTTTTTATTTTGTTGTGGTAAAATATGCATAACATAAAATTGCACATTTTTAAGGGTCCAGTTCAGAGCCGTTCAGCACATTCACAGGGTCCTACAAATATCACTACCATCTATTTCCAGAACTTTCTTGTCATCCCAAAGCCAGGTGCAGTTTCATCTATCCCACATAGGAGGATGGCTGGTTTGTGCTAGCCGCCCCCCCATCCCACTGAGGAAATTCACATTTTGAGGAAACCCTGCAAAATGTGACGAGGAAGGAGAGCGCCGGCCAGTTCAGGATGGCCACAACTTGATTAGAATGTCGGCAGTCACCCCTTTCTGCAGCACTGAGTGGGCACGTTTCCCAGGGCGAGCTGAAGCCCTCTGCCTTTCTTCCCATTCAGGAAGGGGGTCAGGACGGGAGGGGATGTCCTGGTTGCAGGGAGAACCCTGAATCTGCTCTAATCTCTTTCTCCTCCTGCCCTGTTCCCCTTTTTAAAAGAAGATTTATTTATTTATTTTAGAGACAGTCCATGTGCATGAGTGCCCACGGTTGGGGAGGCAGGGGAGAGGGAGAGAGTCCCAGGTACACTCTACCCCCAGCATGGAGCCTGAGGTGGGCTCTGTCTTGCAACCCTGAGATCATGACCTGAGCCAAAATCAGGAGTCCACCACTTAACCGACTGTGTCCCTGGAGAGCCCTTAATCCCTTTTTCTTCTTTTTAAACTTTTATCTATTTGTTTGTTTAATTTTGAGAGAGAGAGAGAGCGTGTGCACATGCACAGGAGCAGGGTGGAGGGGCAGAGGCAGAGAGAGAAGTGGACTCCTCACTGAGCAGGGAGCCGGACATGGGGACTCGATCCCAGGATGCCCCAGGATGCCGGGGTGGTGGCCTGAGCCCAAGGCAGACTCTTAACCGAGTTGAGGCACCCAGGTGCCCCATCGCTTTCTCTTCTTAAGCAAAATTGATTCATTTAGCAAGCTTCACTCCTTTCATTATAAATAGGGCAAGGGTTTTGCAACTCACTTCGGTGTGGAATGCTGCTTCCCGCTCGGTTGGGCCTCTTGCTACCTTTGATAAAAATTTCATAGCAGTTGCTCACATGCAGATGGCACTTTAGAGTTTTCCCAAACACATTGCCATCTAAAACACCACACTGGACAGGCCTGGGGTAATTCCACAGCCACCAGAGGGTACAGGTCCCTTTGTAGAGATGTGGAAATGGAGGCCAGAGTGACATGATCCCTGTCGTGATTGATCTCCCTTTGGTCACCGGCACATAACAGCAGCTCACCGTCTCTTCCAGGCTGGCGTTAGCGTGAGGCGAAGGAGACACGTGGCTCCGGCACCGAATTTCAGGAGATGCCCAAAAAAGTCAGTCATCAAGAGAATCATATTTCTTTTTTAAGATTTTATTTATTTATTTATTTATTTATTTATTTATTTATTTGATGGAGAGAGCGCACAAGTAGGCAGAGCAGCAGACAGAGGGAGAGGGAGAAGCAGGCTGCCTGCTGGGCAGGGGGCCCGATGCGGGACTGGATCCCAGGACCTCAGATTGACGACCTGAGCCGAAGGCAGATGCTTAACCCACTGAGCCACCCAGGCATCCCAAGAGAAATCATATTTTAATGCAGCGTTTAAAAAGAATGAGTTGGCACCTGAATATCCATGCAGAACAGACACCAAATCTTTATTTAAAGGCGGGAACAGGAAGAGTGCCATACAGAGTCACATAGGTGCCTGAAGCAAAAGGAAAAATCAGTATGACTGGCCCATCTTTATTTAGAATTCTGATATTTTGCTTATCATGGGGTTTTTGCATTAATTTTGATTTTTTCAGGGCGTTGCATTAGGTACGATCTATCTTGGTGATGGAGTTTTTTTTGGTGCCCAAGGGGAGTGCCTCCTTCCCCTCATCCTGACTCTGGCTCTGATTCCACCTTCCGATTTCAGTGTACTAGCGTGACAGGGGACCCATGTCCCGGCTCGTCCTGTGCCACAGCCTTTCCAGCACTACCAAGGGTGGCATTTGCTCTCTGCAGTCTATTTCTGTGCTTGCCCTTCAGGGACTGATAAAATGTTGCTCTGGGTCGAGCGGATGTGTTGACATGGTGAGTGTTCACGTCAGGTGGTTTGTGTGATCCGATATCTTCATTCTTGAACTCACAGAGGGGCCTGAAACCAGGAAAGAAAAGGAGCTCCTGCTGGTGTTGCCCCCACAGAGTTGGACCAAACTTGAAATCGTGATCTGGTCACAGAGGCGACCGGGTATTTTGGCTTTGTCTTGGGGCTATTTGGGAAAAAAAAATATTCATGCTGCCTTCCTCTTACTTTCAGGCCTGGTTTACAAGGCACGGCCACACTGATCTCATTTTGTTTATTGAACACCTAGCATAGGCTGAGTATCTGCTCGATACTGGGGAAACAGCAGGGACCAAGACAGAAAGACAGACACAGGCTCCGCTTGCGGGGAGTGTCCAGTGGGGGGGAGGAGACAGTGCAGGGGCCGGTCCGTGAAAACTGGGGATGAGCCATGGAGAGGGCTGGTGGCGGCAGCTACATAACAGCGTCTGTGTACTCCGCACCTCTGAACCTAACGCTTAAAAATGGCTAAAATGGTAAATTTTATTTCTGTATTTTTTGCCACAATTTTTAAAAATTCTGAAGAAAAGCAGGGGGAGGATCTCAGGGAACAGAAAGTGCTCCTTGAGGGCTTGGCAGGAGGGCGACGTTCCAGGAAGAGGGAGACGGGGCCACTGCTGTGGGATGCCGTGGTCAGGAAGCTCCTCTGGGGAGAGATGCTTAATCTGGGGTGGGGACCTGGGGACGGGAAGAAGCAACCAGATACCAGTCGAGTGACGATGCAAGGGAGAGGAGGGAGTCCAGGTGGAGGGAGTGGCAGCCGGCAGCGCAGAGGCCCCAGGCTGGAAACTCAAGCCCTACAACCATTCCGTGGGGGAGGCAGGTCTCGGGAGATGCCAGGAGGCTAGGTGACGCCCCACAGCTAGCAAGGGACGAGCCAGAGCCAGCTCTGCCTCCACACGTCTTAACAACAGATACCTGCACATGCTCTGCAGTTTACCGAGCACTTTTCCTGCCACTCGCCTTTGAATTCAAGAGCCCTTGAACTCAAGTGCATAAAATGGACTGCAATTGCAGGCAGCACAATGCGCGGATCACTCTGTCCCTGGAACACCTTTGCTCGCTCACTCAAGTGGCAGAATATCCTTCAGCCTTTTCCTGTTTTAAAATCAAACATGCCGTGCACAGCACCTCTCTGGGCTCCGGGGGGCAGCCTGTGCCTTCTGAGAGGCAGCCCTGACAGGTGCCAGAAAGGATAAGCTGGTGGGGCTCTGGCATAGCTGCCGAGGAAGAGGCACCTGGGCCCCACACGGCCACCTGCCGAGGCATCCAAGAGCGGCTCCATCCACCCCAGGTGACCTGGCCTGGGCGCAGCTCCAAGAAACTTTGCAGATCTCTGTTGGATAAGGGGCCGCTTGAAGACAACAGGGAAGAAAAAAGATGTGAGGGAGTAAGATAACACCCCCCCAGGAGACTTTCTGCCTCAGTTCCTTAGCTGCAGAGTAAGAGATGAGTTTCTAGAAGTCTCTCTACAGGGTCCTCCAGCACCCTGGTTCTGTGCTGTGTCTGTAGCCCATCGTAAGGACCGACTTCCAGTGCCATGCGGGCAGCGAGAACCATGTACAATAGGCGTCTTTATCTGATGGGAGTGGGAGCAGGAGCTGGGGGTGGCAGGGCGTGGTGGCGGCTGGAGAGGGGAATTCTTGGGAAGAAATCATTGAAGGTGCAAAATGATGACACAGCGTAACGCAGCCACATGACGTGCATGTTATTTCCAGTCTTTTACTCTAGGGCTGCCTGTGGTGCTCGTGCCGAAATTCTGGCCATCTCTTGCATAGGCCACACCCACAGCACCAGGGTGCCGGTTTCCAGATTGGGGAGTCATTCTGTTGGATCGGGCATGTATAGTAACACATGGGTTGGGGACAAAGCATAGCTGACCCACAGTAAGCAAGCAACCCAGTCAGTGGGTGCCCTAGAGAGTCCCCCCTGTATCTCTGGAGCTCTGTGGACATCAGTGGACGCTCTTGTCACAGGAGAAGATGAGATGGACAGTGTTAACTTGGCCAGTGGGTTCAGAGAGTTCCCTCCTTTTGCCCTCCCTACCGAAGATTACTGGTATCTGGTCACCCTTCCTGGTGAGGTCCAGCCTGGGTTCAGAGCCCAGTTTGGAGTCCTGGAACCCGTTTTGCTCTCCAGGCTGGAGAACGTGCTCTCACTAGACCTTCTGTGGTTCGTCTTTACATGAAGCCCTGAGCGGGCAGCTCAAGGCGGGGGTTGAGGGGCTTAGCCTTGACTGTGTTGGTGGGAGGCCTTTCACTGGCCTGGTTTGTCTAAATTCTGGGTGTTTGTTCTTTTAAGATGGGCTCAGAACCCCTCAATTTTCTGGGGCACCTCGTTGGCTCAGTCGGTAAAGTGTCTGCCTTCGGCTCACTTCATGATCTTAGGGTCCTGGGATTGAGCCCCACGTTGGGCTCCCTACTTGATGGGGAGCCTGCTTCTCCCACTCTCTGCTGTTTCCCCCACATGTGCTCTCTGTTTCTCTGTCAAATAAATAAATAAAATCTTTTAAAAAATTTTTTCCTACTTGTTCTTTCTGGAGCTTCACTTTGTGTCTGTGGCTCCTGAGTCTTATTTCAGAGGATGCTGTAGTTACTTCTATGTGGACAAAGACCAGTTATTCTTCTTACTGTTCTCCTAGAGACCTATTCAGGATTTTTTTTTTTTAAGATTTTATTTATTTATTTGACAGACAGATATCACTAGTAGGCAGAGAGGCAGGCAGAGAGAGAGAAGAAAGCAGGCCCTCCGCCGAGCAGAGAGCCCGATGCGGGGCTCGATCCCAGGACCCTGAGACCACGACCCGAGCCGAAGGCAGAGGCCCAACCCACTCAGCCACCCAGGCACCCCAGGAGTTTTGAACTGATTTGGAAGACAGTGGGAAGATTAGATTTTTTTTTTTTTTTTTTTTTTAGCATAAGAGAGATGAATTAGTCATAACTTTTTCATTGATAGGTGACAGAAACTAGTACCTAATCTGGAAAGGGAACTTTCTCATTCCTATAACTGTGGAGTAAAGAGAATAGGCTGGCTTCAGGCACATCTGGATCCAGGTGTTTAAATTACTTTATCAGGACTCTCTCTGCTTCTTGGCTCTACATTCCCTGTGCTGACTTCATTCTGAGGCAGGCTCTCTTCCCAAGCAGTGGCAAAGATGGCTGCCAGCCTCTCCAGAATGAAATTCAACCAGCTGAGCCCCTTGTTTAAATGCTCTAGCAAAGTCTTGGTGTTCTCTCTGATCCATCTCTGAACCAGGTGAAGCACTTGTTGTGGTCACCGGATGAAGGCTTTTAATTAGCCAGACTGTGCTTCCCTGGACCGTCTAGGTGGTACAAAGGGGCAGCTTCCCCAAGAAAAATCGGTAGACTGCCACCATTAAGAAGGGGAATGGGTGGGAGACCAGCCATATAACAGAGGTGGGACAGAAGAAAACATCTGTTTAATGAAATGGCTTTGCAGAGACTTCATGAACATCTTCCTTACTTCCTTCTTAGAAGGAAAGTATGGGTACAGAGTCATAGGTCCAGACCAGGCCAGTTCTAATCGATTAGCAGTGGCTACTAAGGCTCCATGTTGATCAGGTTTGGGGCTCAGCAGGAAGCACAGTGGTGTGGTGTTCGGTTAGTGGTATCCACCATAGTTAGGAAGGCTGGGAAGTTGACCCCATTGCCCACCCTAGCAGATCACATGGCTCGTCTGGCCATTCCTGATGGCAATTTAAAAGGGAAAAGTTGCCTCGGACCATCAAATACAGCTTCTTGTCAGTGGAGGAGGCTCTGAGCTGGCAGTAGCGCACCACCCTAACTACCGTCCTATCCTGGAGTCTCCATGATGGTGGTCAAGGGGTCTGTCAGGCCCAGTGGGGGGCCCTGCTCCCCATCATCCCAGGCAGGTCTGGAAGGAGCCAGTGTAGTTTGGCTGTCAGGGAAAGGTTATTTCTCCCACAGAAACCATGAATGATGATAACACTGGAATCAGGGGGCTGGTGGAGGTTGAAGGAACACAGAATTGGAAGAGCCAGTAGGTTTAGGACTGAGGAGATGGGTCAGAAGACAAGGTCAAGCGTTGACCTTCTGAGATCCCCTGTTTTTCCATCAGTCAAATGGGGATGCTGGCCATCGACCATTTCCTGCATCTTGGGAAGGTACCAGTGAGACCATAGCTGTGAATGTCACTTGAAAGTCAACTGTAGGGGCTGTATCTGTGACCGCCATTCACGGGTGTCTGATGTATGCTAGGCTCCCAACCTATGTTGCTTTATCTTTGTAAGAACCCTATGAGACAGGATTCTTTATATTTTTTTATTTTATTTTTAAAGATTTTAGTTATTTATGTGAGAGGGAGAATGAGAGAGAGAGAGCTTGAGAGGGGAGAAGGTCAGAGGGAGAAGCAGACTCCCTCCTAAGCAGGGAGCCCGATGTGGGACTCAATCCTGGGACTCCAGGATCATGACCTGAGCCGAAGGCAGTTGCTTAACCAACTGAGCCACCCAGGTGCCTGTGACAGGATTCTTTTTAATATCCCCCTTCTGTCAGTAGAAGCCGAGGCGGCCAAAGTTATGCCCTGACCTCAAAGGATCAGCATTAAGCAGCAAAGCCAGGACCCAGACCTTTGTCTAGGCCTCTTTCCAAATTTCAGGACAGCCTTTCCCTCTCCACCTTTGTCTCCCCCTCGGTAAATTCATTCATTCATTAATTTATTAGTTAAGTGCCAGGTTCTACCTAGATACTTCCAAAAGCCTGTGTGGATTTCAGAAACTAGATTAGTACAGAATTGTCCCGAATGCTTGAGCAAAGGGGTCCACAGAGTCTGTCTGTTGGATGCTCTTTCCCAGAGGAGGCAGTGAGGACCGAGAGGGCAGGCGACATAGTGAAGTGTGCACTTGGCGAAAGACGCACAGTGAATGTGAACAGGCCCAGAGCCCGACCTCTGTCACTTCAGGATGCCTTCTCCGCCGCCCCCCTCCTGCTTCCTTCCGCTCAGTAACTCTGACAGTGTGCTCTAGGCCAGGGACTAAGCTTGACGATTCGCTGATTGTAGTCAGGAAAGCGGAGCCACCAATTTTTCCTGAAGACGCCTTCTTTCTTAAGCAGGGAATCGATTTCCAACAAGATACACAGGCTTCCAGGGAAGCCACTTACGTGAATCTGTACAAAACACCATTAATCTACTGCGAGGGCCGTTTATCTCCCGGGCTTAGGGCAGCCACAGCCTTTTCAGATCCGGCGTGTGATGCTGCTAGAGGAATGGGTGCAGAAGGCCCAGCAACCAGAGGGGCATCCCATGGCAGGAGTGTAAGTGGACCAATGGTGGGAACCAGAGTGGGCCATCTGCGGGAGGCCAGGGCATGGCGCACCATGTGTATGTAGCCCCAGGCCTGTCCCTGCGCAGCCATGAACTTGCCGTGGGACTTGGATCTTTCTCAGCCCTTGTCCGAAAGCCCCCACCTTCCCATCAGTAAACAGGAATAAGTGGTCTCGAATGTTCCTTTCCACTTTCAGAAGCAGGTGCCAGGCGATGGCACAGACTTGGCAGGAAGCAAAGAGACTTGGCTTTGAATCTCAGATTCACCGTTCTGGGACCCTGGGTGCTGTGGGTTGAGTTGTGTCTTCCAAAAGAAGATACGTTTGAGCCGTAACCCCCAGCACCTGGGAATGTGACCTGATTTGGAGACAGGGTCTTTACAGGGGTCGTCAAGTTAAGGCGAGGTCATTAGCATGGACCCTAATCCAGTCTGGCTGGTCTCCTTATCCAAAGGTGACACATGGACACAGAGGCAGGCACCCACAGAGGCAAGCCAGTGGGAAGACATGCAGGGAACGCCGTCCGCAGGCCAACAGTAGTGGCCTTAGCAGGAGCTGCCCCTGCCAACACCTGGAGCTCAGCCTCCCAGCCTCCAGACCCGGAGGATCAAACCTTCCTGTCGTTTAAGCCCCCAGCCTCTGGTGCTTTTTATTTTTATTTTTTTAAGATTTTATTTATTTATTTGAGAGAAAGAGAGAGAGAGCATGAAATGGGAGAAGGTCAGAGGGAGAAGCAGACTCCTGCGTAGCTGGGAGCCCGATGTGGGACTCGATCCAGGGACTTCGAGATCATGACCTGAGCCGAAGGCAGTTGCTTAACCAACTGAGCCGCCCAGGTGCCCCTGTGGTGCTTTGTTACAAGCAGCCCGGGCAGACTCATACAAGGGACCAGGTCTCAGAGTTTCCCGAGGAGTGACATGGGCACAGTGACATGGCCCTGCAAGGGTCACTTTAAGAATCCCCGTATCACAGCCCCTGACATTTGGTAAGCTCAGCGATGGCAGTGGCTGTCATTGCCATGCTGTGCCCTCCAGTGCCGCTAGGGGGCCTCCAGCGGAGGGCCGGGACCCAACAGCAAGGCTTTAAGTCAATACCTTTCAAAGGGAGCTGGGTCACCCAAGGCACCCCTTCAGAAAGCCTCTCTAAATATGGAGGAGGCCAGAGAAATCACTATTAATGCAGTGCTTAATGGTTTCCAGCCAGAGAGTGGCCTCAGCCCTAATCGACAAGGTTGCGAAGCTGAGGTTTCTTTATTTTTATGTCCTGGGTACACTTGGAGTATGTTGAGAAGCTGGGAATAATCAGTAAGTGCAGTAGTCATGGCCATTTTGTGGGTGTTTTGTAAAGGAGGCGGCATGGTTCTGATGGGAAGGACACTCCTGGATGACCCTGAGCAAATCCATTAGCCTCGGTTTCCCCATCTGCCAAGTGAAGGAGGTAGACCTGCCAGGCCCGGGATTCCTAAGCTGTGTTTGTGAAGGCCTGGAAGTTAGTGTAAGTTTCTTGCACACACAGGCATTGCTCAGACGTATTTTATGGGCGCGATAAGAGCTATGCATAGCCCTTGTCTGGTTCTTGAAGGGGCCTCGGATGCCGAGATTGTCTTCAGTGGCTCTCCGGGACAACCTCTCATGGCTGCTGGTTCCTGGCCAGTTTGGGATTCTGGGACTCTGATTTTAAAGTGGTTTCTGAGCCTCAGGAAGCAAGTCCTACAGATGTGGCTTCTCTGAGTGATGGGATGGGAGGGATCAGGGATGTCGGAAGAGCTCCCCAGAGAGCTCATCGCTGGGGGCTTTGCTGACTAGGGAGACCCCAGCTGCCCAGAACTCCTGTGTCTCTGCTTTGGGGCTCCCTCCCACTCCACGGGCCCTCCCTGTGGCTGAGTGGTGCCTCCCAGTCCCACCACCTGCCCCTCTCCTGGGTGCTGCACCCACCTAACCCATCTGCCTGCTTGACGCCGGCCCCACCCCCACCACACTTGGAGTAAAACCCAAATCCCTTACAATCCCCTGCCTGATCCGTCCTCCACCTGCCCCTCTGAAGGCATCTTCTCCCATCCCCCCTCTGTCCCCGAGCTGCAGCCTCCCCCACTCTTGGTCAGTGCCTCGTGCTCTAGCCTTGGCCCACGCTCGGGTCTTTGCCTTGCTGGGCCCTCTGCCTGGAACGTTCCTCCCCACGTCTTCCACTGCCTGACTCCTCCAGGTCTCAACTCAGACGCCAGCTCTTCCAGGAAGCCTTTCCTGCCCCCCCACTAACACAGACTTCCTTTCCCTCTGTTCTACTCCCTCAGTGCACCTGGCCTGTTTCCTTCAGAGCACGAACACAACCTATAAGGAAATATTTGTGTGTTTTCTTACCTACCAAGATGTCAGCTCGTGAGGGAAGAAACGGAGTCTTCCGTTGTCTCAGTGCCTGGCTCATAGTAGCATTTAATAAATGCTGGAACGCACTCACTCGCTTGGCTAAAATTAAGATGACTGACAACCCCAGGTGCTGGGGAGGGTGTGGGACATTTGGCACACTCAGCACAGCCGGTAAGCGTGGACCGTGGTGCAACAGTTCTGGAGAGCAATTTTTTTTTCTTTTTTACCAAGTCACATACACTTACTGTATGACCCAGCCATGCCACTCGCAGGTTTCTGCCCTGGGGAGCTGAAGACGTATGTCGACATAAAGACTTGAACACACATATGGCAGACCTGTTCACGATAGCCGAAGACTGGAGACAGACCATCTAGAACAGGCAGGACCGCAGCATCCCCACAGCCTGAAGGGACAGAGAGGAGAAGGAAGCTGAGAACCCCCCCTCCCCCCAGGTGTTCTCTGGGCCAGGGCGGCTGAGTGGTGGTGACCGGTGGTAGTAGGGTATGTTGGATGGGGCCTGGGGTGATCCCAGGGATGTCCCCGGAGACGGAGGCTCACCGGGCACCCTGCTCCCTAGTCTGAGAGCAGGGGACCAGCCACTTGAGAGAACCTGACGCTGGTGCTGCCTGTGGATACAGGATTCTTGCAAAACGCCAATTAAGACATTTGACCCAAATTCGCATAAAAGCCTTTTTCCTGTGTCAAGTTGAGCTAATAATATACATTTGTTCATAATTTATGAGGCTTAGTAAGTGGGAACAATTAAGGAAGAGGCCTGTGCAAAACCTATTTCTTTTAAGTGTCAGGCCTTTTCTTGTTCTCTAAGGCCGTTGCACCCTCTGTGCCCGCCACGAAACACTGCTGTTTTTACCGGTATTAGTTCTGACTTGGTGGTGGTTCTGTTAGCTACCATTTACTGAACATCTCCGAGCCAGGCTGTAAAATCGCCTTATTCAGTCTGAACTCTTGGGGTGGGCGTTGTCATTCTACGGATGAGGCTGTTGAGCTCCAGAGAGGAGAAGAGCTTTGCCCAAGGTTTCCCAGCTGGCGAGTGGGGACTAGGATTCAGGTCTGCCGGACCCCAAGGCCTGTGGTCTGCTGTTTCTGGGTCAGCCTCCCAGCTCGGGCCATTTCTCAGTCTGCAGGGCAGCCCTTCTACTGGTCTTTGTTAGATGTGGGAGACCAGGGTCAGAAAGCCATTGCCTTCTGCTGAGTCGTTCCGGGCTTTGGCCTGAGAATCTGCATTGTTTCTAACACGGTCCCTGCTGGTCTTGACCCTGCCTGTCCTGGAACTGCACTTGGAGATACGCTGGTTCGGTCAGTGCTGTTACCACAGTCCTCCGTGCCTCCCTCGTCCCCCACCCACCACGGTCAGGTGGCGCTTAGAGCCTTGTAGACCTTTTCCTGGACGTGTGCATATGTATTACTGTAGGCAAAGAGTTGCGTAGCTTGATTTTTCTCTTTTATGCATGTGAGATAATAGTCTACTGGCTCTAGTCTACAATTTAGTGTTTATTTCCATTTAATGTGTCTTGGAGAGCATATATACTGCTGCCTCGTTCTTTTCAGAGGCACCGTGGTATTCTGTGCTTCAGGTGACTATGGTTTTATTTACCTATTGTTCTCGGGTGGGTGGCCTTCCACATTTTAGACATTACACATAGTCCTGTGAAGTCCCCGAGAACATGGATGAGTGTTTCTCCGGAACATCGTCATCCCTCAATAATGTCAGCCATTCTTACTGCTGGTTTTTGTCTCATTATTAATATTGCGTTCCAGAAATCCCCTTTCAGGTGGGGACAGTAGTGTAAATGAGGATCTATTTAGAGCTTCTAATGAAGTTTTCAACATAATAGTTCTGGTAAGAAGAAAGAGGTGCTGTGGGGAAAGGGCTTTGAGGGATGCGTAGGAGAGTGAAGGAGGAGGGGAGAGAACAGCAGGCAGAATTTTTATTGCCAGGGCCCAGTTTCATTTCTGTTAGATTCGACCATTGCCAGAGGGTGGGACATCTCTTGGTCACATGGCAAAGTCAGGCCTTGGCCTAAGAGCTGCCAGGGTTCCAGGCTGGCAGCACCATGAGTAAGAAGGGTCCATACCTGGATCCAGCCAGGCCCAGCTCTGACTCACCCTCTTTCCTTCCTGTCTCCTCAGGGTGGGGGGTCCGGGGAGGAGCAACTCTGCGCTGACTTTCCTGAGCTAGACCTCTCCCAGCTGGATGCCAGTGACTTTGACTCAGCCACCTGCTTCGGGGAGCTACAGTGGTGCCCAGAGAACTCAGAGACTGAACCCAGCCAGTACAGCCCCGACGACTCCGAGCTCTTCCAGGTATGTCCTCTGAGCCTCGAGGTATCTCTGTTCCTGAAAGGGTCTCCCTGCACCTGGGTCTCCCTGCACCGCCTCTTCTGCATTTGCTCATGCGAAGAAGTCCCATCACCCCACAGCTCCTGGGACCCTGCCTCTCATCTGGGATCTGCCGTTGATCTGGGGCGGTTCTCACCTGCTCGCCGGGCCTGTTACCACCTCTGCACAGGGAGGGCTGGGAAGAGCTGCTCTTGTTATTCCCCTGCAGTCAGAAAGGAGCCCCCAAAACCCCGAGACCTCCCTTCTGTGTATTATCTCACTGACTTCTCATCCCTACCCTGTGAGGCAGGCGCGATGATGAGCCCATTTTATAGATGAGGAGACTGAGGCTCGGGGAAGTTAAGTCACGTGCCTAGGGCGATTCACCCAGTCAGTAGCTGAGCTGGATGCAAACCCAGTTGGCCTCCCTCCTGAGCCAGGGCTTTGTAACCACAGCGACGCCATAATGGAGATGACTCACTTGGATAGAACAACTGCGCTGTGGCAGGACTGTCCCTGTTGTGTCTATTAACTCATTGAATTCTCTTAACAACCCTTAGAGCGGGTACAGCTGTCTTCATTTTTCAGTTGGGGCCTAGAGATTCTTTGAAAAGAGGCAGAGCCAAGAACTGCTGTGCATAGCCATGCCTTTCCCCTTGCATGCTCTGCGTCCAGTCTCGGGGGCCCGTGATGGGCAACACGTCCTTTAAGAAGCCCCCGAGGGGCGCCTGGGTGGCTCAGTGGTTTAAGGCCTCTGCCTTCGGCTCGGGTCGTGGTCTCGGGGCCCTGGGATCGAGCCCCGCATCGGGCTCTCTGCCCGGCGGGGAGCCTGCTTCCCCCTCTCTCTCTGCCTGCTTCTCTGCCTACTTGTGATCTCTCTCTCTCCCTGTCAGGTAAATAAATAAAATCTTAAAAAAAAAAAAAAAAAAAAAGAAGCCCCCGAGTACGAAATACTATGATGTCTGGGATTTGCTTCAAAATAGAGTAGGCTCTGCGCGCATTTGCGGGTGTGTGTGTGTCGGGGAGGGTAGTAGGTGAAATAAGTTGAGTGATGGGTGCAGTCAGATTTATTATTCTTCCCTTGAGATCTGCTCCCCAATAAAGACTGGTGGGAGGAGGCTCCCCCTGCCCGTCTGGCAATATGATCATATTGCCACATGTCAGGTGTCACGTGTCAGGTGTCGTGCTGGTGTGCTGTGAGCGTTCTCTCAGTCCTGATGGACTGTAGTGCTCCTTCTAGAAAGGGAAGCTCCCTCCATGTGTCAGGCACTGTGCTGTCTACAGTCTAGAGAGAAAACTGACCCTAGCTCCGCTAACACAGAAACCGTAGTCATTGTGACATGCGCACAGAAGAAATGTGCCAGGTGTGAGAAGGGGCTCTAACGATTGGGTGGTCAGGAGAGGCCTCTCTGAGGATGAGACGGAGTAGCTGTGTGAAGCTCGGAGAGCAGGACAGAGCTCTCCAGGCAGAGGAAGCAGCAAGGGCAGAGCCAGGGAGCAGGAAAGCTTGCTGTGTTGGGCAACAGAGGAGCTGGTGGGTAGCAGAGGAACATGCCAGGGTAGAGTCAGAGAGCTAGGCAGGGGCCAGATGCTATGTAGGGTCTTGTGGGCCATGATAAGGAGTCTGGATTTTTCCCAAGTCTGTTCTAACCTATAAAGAAAGGACTATTAATGACCATTTTACTGGTGATGAAAGTGAAACTCAGAGAGGTTATGTAACTTGGCGCCAGGTCACACAGCTAGGAAGGATCCGTTGAAGACTCGAACTGAGGAAGCCATACCTCTTGGTACTGTACAACCTCTCTGTCAGCCCTGTGCAGAGCAGCAGGGCTGGGCTTCAGGTCCGACTATGTCCAGGGACCTACATTCTTTATTTGAACAATAGGGACGAGACCTACGCTGTGCTGCTTTCTCCCGGAGAGGGGGCTAACTTCCAGAAAATGCTTTCAGGTCATGGAGAGCTGATGAGCGAGAGGTTTAAAGGCTCCATGGAGACCTCCGCCACCTGAACTGTACAGGCCCCTACTTCTTAGGTTGTCCAGACCCACCAGCAAGCCCCTGCCAAGATTCCCACTATGTGTGTGAAATGGTCTTGGGCACAAGTGAGCCTGTGTGGCCCTCGGCTCCCAGCCCAGTGAGGAAGGCAGAACCCTCACAGATGGACAGCATCCTGGCCGACCTCTGCTCCCCCAACCCCTCCCCCGTCATGGTCTGCACACCCCACCTGCTCTCCCTAGCCCAGGCCGGTTCTGCCTGTTACCCGTGGATGCACCCCTGTGTGTGGGATTATGGGATTGGTGCCTGCCCCTCACCGCACACAACGTCATAAACCCCATTACTGTGGGGACCACGATGGCCTTGGGCTCTCTTATATCCCCAGGCTCTTCACTTGTGGAGTGCAAGCCGCTCCAGCCTTAATAAATGAAATAGCTATCAAGTGACTAAATCCTTCAAGGCCCAGCTCTCCTGTCGCCCCCTTAGGCAGTTGGTGAGTTCCTCTCCTGGGCTCCCATCTGTGTGCGTGCGCACACGGGCGTGCCTGTGTCTCTGTGTCCTTTAGACGGTGAGTTCCTTGAGGACAAACAGCATTCATTGGCTTCATCTCTAGGGCCCTCACACGTCGTAAGGACCCGATCACATGAGTTGAACGAAGGAACTGATGGAGATACTTTATTACCTGCCAAGGACGAGATGTGGCCCATTCCACAAGCCTCAACTTGCATCATGGGTTCTCCCTCAGCCACAAGCCCGGGTTTCTCATTTGGCCAGTGAGAATCCTGGGGCCATGCTGCCTGGGTCAGAGCCGTGTTCCCTCAGTCAGACAGTGCCACTGCTGTGGAAATAGACTTGGAACATGGAGGACAAGCCACCGTAACAGGGTTAACCGCCCCTCAGGGGCGGGGATGGTACCCTCTGTGTCTGTGTTTCCGGAATCCTCTGGCCAGGACCGCAACCATCACTAAGTATTTTTGGAGGAAGCAGGCATTGGGTTGTTCTGTCAGTTTGCTCTGTGGTCTTGGGCCAGTTGGTGTTGGGCCTCTGGGTTGGGCCTCAGTTTGCCCATGTGGGGAACGAGGAAGGAACGTGGTGGGTTCTTGATCCGTGGTTCTTGATCCATGGAGGGGAGGGTCATCAGATCCTTTTAGACTCTGAAGAAATCTGTGTGCCCACTGTTGGAAAAAAAGGAGAAAAAACGGATTTCCTGGCTTTTCTGGAGTGTGGTTGAACCCCCTGGACAGGGAGGATTTCTGAGTATTCTTCTGGCTTGCATAGCAGAAATCCTGTTCTGTGTCCCTCTGGAATTCAGGCTCCTCCTAGGCCTTCAAAGTGAAGCATTTTCCTTGGGATTTCTTGAAGACTCCTTTTCCTCCGGCTTGAGAGCTGCTCAGGAAGGCTGGGGTGGGGCCGAGGCTATTAATATCCCTTGCTTCCCTGATTAACTCTCCATTAATTTGCACTCGGCTTCCAAGCGGAGTGGGGAGAGCCTGGCTAGTGGGCCCTGGGAAGAAGAGAGGGTGGCACGGGCCCTCTGATCCATTGTCCTGGGTGCTGACGGACTCCGTGAATGCCGTGGGCAGTTCGGCCTTTCTTCCCAGCAGAGTCAGGGCCTCCAACCCGGCTGACTGTTCCTGAGCCAGAGCAGCCTGGGGACCGGGGGGAGGTCTTCATTACTCGTTTCGTTTTGGCCCAGCCTGTTGGGTGCTTCCCAAGGTCTTGGCTGTTTTGTATCCATTTTTGCACAGTGCCTGACACACAGTAAATCCTACCCCCACCCTGACTTGCTGTGTGACCTTGACAAGTCTGTTTCCTGGACCTTGCCCTTGCCCCCGCCCCCATAAAAAAATGGCAAATAGGTTTCCTCGTAAGAAAAAGAGGAATGGTAATTACTTCCTGGAGGGCTCTGTTAAAGATGTTGGTGTGGGGGCGCCTGGGTGATGCAGGCAGTGGAGGGTCCGACTCTTGATTTCGGCTCAGGTCATCATCTCAGGGTCATGAGATCGAGCCCCGTGTCTGGCTCTGTGCTGGGCGTGGAGCCTGCTTAAGGTTCTCTCTCTCCCTCTGCCCCTCCCCCTCCCTCTCTTAGAAAAACCCCAGAAAGACACTAGTGTGGAAAGAACAAGAGCCATAGTTGGTGAGTGATATGGGGGTGAGGGGCAGCAGCGGCCCATGGGGCCCACATTTAACAGCCCTGGCCATTACGTGATCCCTGAAGGATCCAGTTCTGATGTGTGTGATAATTCGTAGTATCTCTGGGACATTGGCTGTGGTCCCTGGGAGAAAGGGAGCTCTCATTCCATCCAGTGCTGGTGACATCATTTCTGAAGAACTTCCCTCTAGAGCCTCTCCTTTGAGACGCTCATCTCAGTCTCTCCTGGTGGCCAGAATTCATTGTTTGGTGCGTTCGTTGTTCTCTTCTGCAAATCTGCCTGGAAGCCACCTGCCCCAGATGCTGAGCTAGGCTTGGGAGCACCCTCTGGGGGAGCACTTCCATCCCTGCTTTCGGACCTGGCTTTCCTGAGCAGACGGTGGTGGGGGAGGGGAGATCATGTTTTCCCAGTTTACAGAAAAACCGACAAGGCTTAGGAGAGAGAAACGATTTGCTCGCAATCACCCCATGGTGGCAGAGCCCCCTGTGGTCAGGACCCAGAGTGATCACCGGGTCCCTGGTTCCAAGGTCTTACTTCACTGCCTGTCAGGCCGACGGATCGCTCTGGGAATAGCGGGGACTCTGGCCCGAGGGGGGTGGTGGCGGCGGCCAGGGAACTGGGGGGAAGCAGTCCAATGAGCCCATCGCATTCTCGGGCCAGAGTCCGCGAGCCCGGATCTGCCCTTGTGTGTCATTACTCTCCCCCACCCCCCACACTCCCCAGGGCCTGGGTCAGGCCCAACCAAAATCTTCTTTTGACCTTTCTTTTATTTTAGCTCTGTTCCAAAAATGACAAACGCGTTTGTTCTCTTCGCCCCACGTCCCCCCTTCGAGTTATGCAGCTGCTGCCGCGGTTGTAAGGCCTGGAGCGGGCTGAGTGCAGCCAGAAGGCTGTCACGAGATGCGAATTTCAGATGCACTTCCTGAAGAAAGGATAAACAGCCTGACCTGGGATGGGAAAGAGTGCCGGCGGAGGCCTCGTGTGACCGCATGCGCCTCCGGCTGGAACAAGCCCAACAGGCAGTGCTCGCTCATCTAGGGGCTCACTGCCTCACCTGGGAGCCGTGCGATCGCCACGCTCCGGGAACTCTGGGCACAGGGGCCAGTGGGCTATGGGTAGGCGGGCTGGGTACATGCTGACCCTTGTCATTTTAGATCGTAGGCATCGGAAAAGCTTAAGTCTCGGCTCATCTGGGCCATCATGGGCTCCGGGGAGTCCTCTGTCCTGGATTTGCTCTGAGACCCTGGACACCTTGTTCAGCCTCCACGAGCCTCAGTTTCCCCAACTGCAAAATGGAGATTGGAGTAGAACTCCCATCATAGAGGGTCTCCCCACTCCACCCCCACCCAGCTAGCCCGTGAATCTTCACCACGTTCCCTCCATAGCAGCTTCCGTTTCCTTTCTCCTCAGGCTTTCGTTCTCTGAAATGCTCTTGTTTATGCCCTTGTTAGAGTCTTTTTTCTCTGCTGGTGGGGACGCTCCATGGGGGCAGGGGCTGCACCTGTCTGGGTGCGCAGTAGGACCGGTGCCCCGACTGTGCTGGGCGCAGAATAGTCATTCAGTACATGTGGGGGGGGGGCGGGGGCGGGAGGGAGGGAATGCTGCTGCCACCACTACTGTCATCCTAGGAGTAAAGCGGGCAGTGGTCCAGAGTGCTTGTTACACACCAGGCACCATTTGCCAGGCATCTTGATATACATTAACTCAACTGAAGTTAGGACCTCAACCATGACCTTAAGAAATAGGTACTGTTGTTGCCTGGGACAGATGAAGAAACTAAGTCACTTGCTCGAGAACCTGTGGTTGATAAGTGTGGGATCTGAGATGCAACCCCAGCCCCAGAGCCCAAGCTCCTGATCCCTCCTGAGTGGTGAGCAAGGCCGAGGAACCCACTGGGAAGCGGCAGCTGTTTTATTATTGCTCTGGTTATCACTGTTATGGCCAACCCCACAGCTTCCAGCCCGTACACGGCCAGCCTGGGCCCCAGCATCAGCGGGGCTGGGTCCTGGGAGTTAGAACAGGAGGCTGTGGTGTGGAGCCACTGTCCGTGGTAAAGGGGACAGCGGGTGTCTTTCAGGTGGACAGCCCTGTGCCCACACTGATGACAGCAGAGCCAGGATTGGGACTCCTGGGGTGAGGCTCTTTCCAGGATCACCTGCTGCCTGCATGCAAACTTCTGTGATTCCTGGAGTCGATAACATATTTCTCAGGCATCTGCTGGCCCGATGATACTGAGCGATCTGAGTGGGGGGAGGGACAGGAGAGGACTTGGCAGTGGGGTGATGGTGGGGCAGCTGCCTGTGCAGCCCAGATTCGCACTAAGGGGACGTGAAGCCGGCCGAGCCCCGGGTGCTGACTAACCGTGTCCCTCTCTGCTCCACGCTGTGTGCTCCTCACCTCAGATCATCGACAGTGAGAACGAGGCCCTCCTGGCAGCGCTCACCAGGACCCTGGATGACATCCCTGAAGATGACGTGGGTCTGGCTGCCTTCCCGGCTCTGGACGGGGAATACGCGCCGTCCTGCACTTCGGCTTCACCCACCCCCTCCTCTGCACCTCCCAGCCCCAGCCCCTCGCTGCAGAGGCCCCAGGCCCCGGCACCAGAAGTGGACGAGCTCTCGCTGGTGAGCACTTGTTTCTAGTGGACGTGGTAGTGATGTCTGGTTGTAGGGGTCATGGGTGCAAGGGAGATGGCGCCAGCCCCTGCAGGGCTCTCTGTGCGCAGCCTGGAAGGGCTGCCAAGAAGGCCTGTCCAGGCATCACCTTTCCCACTGGTACAGCTGGGCTAACCTCGGAAGCTCCCCTGGTACTCTGTAGGTCCTTCGGGATTTCATGGACTCACCTTCCTTGTGTGGTTAACCCTCGGAGTCACACGTAAACCTTTTCCTAAAGGTTATGCGTATACATGCAGTAAAAATGCAAACAGGAGGGGCGCCTGGGTGGCTCAGTGGGTAAAGCCTCTGCCTTTGGCTCAGGTCATGATCCCAGGGTCCTGGGATCGAGCCCCACATCGGGCTCTCTGCTCAGCAGGGAGCCTGCTTCCTCCTCTCTCTCTCTCTCTGCCTACCTCTCTGTCTACTTGTAATCTCTATCTGTCAAATAAATAAAATCTTAAAAAAAAAATGCAAACAGGAAATGTGGATCCTCCAAAGCAAAACCTCCTTACCCATCCCACAGTTGCTATCTCCTTGCCTGGCGGTAACCATGGTTACTGATCTGTTTTATGACTTTCCTCTTCCACCTTTTTTTTTTTTTTTTTTTAACACTGCAAGAGGAAGTCTGCATTATACACTACTCTGCACCTTTCCTCAGTGAACTGTGTGTCTTGAACACTCAGATGAGCCCAGGTCGCTCTGCTCCGTCCTTTTTGTCAGCTGTATAATGTTCTTCCGTAAGGACGTACCGTAACTTGTTGAATGTGTCCCCTGGTTGGTGGGGATTTATGTTGTTCCGACTCTCACTGCTGCACTGCTGTGGTCGATGCCCTGGCACGGCCCTTTGTCTCATCTCAGTGGAATTCCTCGGCCTACAGATACCTGATGTTTCCGTTTAGAAAGCTAGTTCCAGGTTGCCCTCCACAGAGTTCAGACTGGTAGCTGCTCCCACCAGCAGAAGTTCAGTGCCGTCTGTGAGTACACGTGGAACGGGGGAATGTGCACAGGGCATTGCAGTTTTGGGGGGAGAAGCTCTCAGCTTTTATCAGATTCTTAAAGGAATCCAGAGTTACTGAAAGCAGTTACCCCTAGTTCTGGCTGAGGGTTCCGGAAGCCAGAAGCTGAGAGGTCATGGGGCGTGTGAAGTCCAGCTTCACTCACCTATCTTGGGCTCCCTGCCCTGGTGCTGCAGTTCCTGGGGGCTGGCAAGACCCAGCTGGAGAATCAGAGCCTGTTGAGCTGGGAAGGGTCTCAGGTCATGGAAAATTCTGAGCAGAAAGGCCTTTGGTGACTATCAAGTGCAGCTCTGGGGAAACTGAGGCTCAGAGCAGGGAGGGATTCTCCTCTGGTCAACATAGCAAGTCGGTGTTCTGACTTCTGGTCCAGGATCCTTATCCTTCTTTTCCACTGCCTACAACTTCCTTGGAGTGGCATGAGACAATTAATAAGCACCTGCTTGTGTGCTAGGCACGAGAGAATACGTTCAGCCCCACGTCGCGGCTTCTGCTGACCGGAATCCAACTGGATTTGAATCTCAGCCCCACTAGTTAGTGCTTGTGGGTCCTTTAGACCCCTAATCTCTCTGACTCAGCTTCCTGGTCCATCAGGTGAGGTTAATCATAGGGCTTATCTCAAAGGCTGTTAGGAGGAGTACAGAAAATGCACGGAGAGCATTTAGAACAGTGCCAGGCACATAGAAGTTGCTCAATAAATACTATCTAAGTAATAGTGCTGGCGGTAGTACTACCAAGAGGATTTCTCTGTGTGGGTACTCTGGGAGAGGAGGCATCAAACCCCAGAGAGGCAGAGAGCGACCCCTTCTGGCCACAGGTTATTTCTTCCATGCCTCAGACTGCCTTTCCCCCATGTCTGCTGCACACTCAGGCGCTGTGCTAGATGCACAGGAAACAGACTCACCATCTAGATTCCCAGCATACCCACAGAGTTCAGAAAGGCCCTGAGAGAAGGGATCCAGATGCCCAGTTCTTAACTGGGAGTCATGAATCCCAGAGAGTCCGCTGGTGGACTGACTGCGACCCATCATGGACCTCTACATCTCCATGGGTCTCTCTGAGGTCAGCAGCTTCTGTCTTACCCCATGAGAAACTCCTGAGTCAAAAAAAGGTTCATAACCAGTCATTTAGTGTTCTTGCTGCCATTATGCCCACGGAGAAACCAAGGCCTGGAGAGGGACAGGACTCACTCAGTGTCTCATAGTGAATGGGGCTGAGCTGGACCAGAACCAGGTCCCTTCCCGCCAGCCCAAGGATCTTTCCCTGTCCATGTCAGAGAATCACAGAGCTGTCTGTGTTGGTTTGAGGTCTAGGTGGGGGTGGTGGAAAGCCTCAGCTCCTAAGGGAGTGAAGAGTGGCCTTTTCTCTGGTGCCTTTGGCACTCCTTGCTCGGGTGATCTGGGGGGCATATCCCCCCCTTTTTAAAAGATTTTATTTATTTTACAGACAGAGATCACAAGTAGGCAGAGAGGCAGGCAGAGAGAGAAGGAAACAGGCTCCCTGCTGATCAGAGAGTCTGATGCGGGTCTCGATCCCAGGACCCTAGGATCATGACCTGAGCCGAAGGCAGAGGCTTTAACCCACTAGGCCACCCAGGTGTGGGGGGCATATCCCTTGAGGGAAGATCGGTGCTGTAGTGAAAACCCAGCATGCTTCCTGACTTGTCCTCAGTCTTGCTGGGATGGGATCCCTGGTGGAATTTCCAGGGGGTGCTTAGCTCCCTGCTTTTTACCGGAGTGCACCGTGCTGCTGCCCTCTGGGTGCAGAAGTGTAAACATCTCAGTTCTTCTACAAAAATTAGAAAAGCTGCACAAGCTTGGGTATGCTTCCGCCTGTGTAAAAATAGTCAGGTGTGTCGGAGGTGATAGGTACATACATTCTTGTGTGTTCGAATTCCACCTCAGGCTCGGGTCACAAGATGGTGGTTCATAGTCATTGCCTCAGGGAAGGAGCAAGGGACACTTCAGGCAGGAGGGTGACTTGCTGCTCATCGTTCACCCTTCATATTTGTGGTGTATGTTTTTTTTTTTTTTTTTTTACCATTGACAAGTATTACTTTTTTAATTTAAGAAATTAACTTTTAATGGTGTGGTATGAATAACCAAAAAGAGCAGTTGGAATCCCATACCAAAGAACCATTGTGTGAATTTCCAGATTGTGTGTGTGCACTACAGGTGCATGCAGAGCGTCCCAATAAAGTGTTCGTGTCAGGTTTTAACAGTAGAACGGGAAAACATTCCCCGAGATCTGTGTGGATTTCTCCAAGTCACAGGTACTCCTCTTGGATAACTCCCCAAAAAACCTCCAACATTTTATGGGGATGCTTGTGTGCGTCTTAGATTGTTAGACAATCTGCTTTTCTGAGCTTCACATATGGGGAACATATTCTAGGTAGTGAAATGCCCTCCTTGTGTTCTTCCCATGGTCCTGTGAGGACCTGGGCTCAGAGCATGCTCCGTCCCAAAGAGCTAGCTGTGGGCTCCGGCTTCTCTCTGAGACGTGCGTCTCTGTGGCTCCCAGCGGAGCGCAGTCCCATGCTCCTCTCCTCTCTGCTTCTCCCGCAGCTGCAGAAACTCCTCCTCGCCACGTCCCACCCGACCTCAAGCTCCGACACGCAGAAGGAAGGGACCGCCTGGCGCCAGGCAGGCCTCAGGTCCAGGAACCAGCGGCCCTGTGTCAAGGTATTTGTGCTCATGTCCCCAGTCCAGTAGGCTCCCAAGTGGCCACTGAGGGGTACACCCTTCAGCTCTTACTAGTGGGTATTGAGTTCAGTCACCTTCCAGTTGCCCTCCTTGTGCCTCATGTAGCTGGTGTGCTGGGTACTTCTGGAGGCCAGTTTGGGGTTCTGGAAAGAGCACTGGACTTTCTCCTACACCTCAGTGTTCAAGGCATCATGTTAGACATGGGGTTAGAGCAGGGACCGGAAGATGTGGCCTGCTCTCAGCGGGCTTATTCTGATGGGTGACACATGGAAACCTCAGGTCCTCGCTGGAGACCGCAATGAAGAGTTTGGATTTCTTCTGGGGGGGAGCCACAGGAGAGTCCACACCTCTGTCCTGAACACCAAGGAGCGAAGCAAATCCCTTTTCCTCCTTGGGCTCCATCTTCCAAGACTTTCAAAGAGGTTTCAGAGGTGATTTCCCTGCAGGCCCGTGACTCAGAACCTGCACTTGGTCCTTCCCCTTGGGTCCCTGGACACTCCTGCAGGGGACTGTTGCCCACAACCCCATGCCCTCAGGGAAGAATCAGGATTTTTTTTTTTTTAACAGTTTTATGGGGGTGTCACTTAAATATCAGAAAAGACATTGATTTTGAAAGTATAATTGGATGATTTGTAGTAAATGTACAGGGTTGTGCAGCCATAACCACAGTTTAGTTTTAGAACATTTGCCATCAGCCCAGAAAGCTGCCCAGCACCCCCACGTACAGTCCTTCGCTGTCCCCACACGCAGGCAACCACTGATGTAGTTCCCAGTACCATTACTGAAGGACATCGTGCAGGAGAGTGGGGTGGTCAGAGCAGGGCTGTGGCAGTGAAGCGGGAAGGGGTGAGATCCACAGCTGGGAGGCCTCTGAGGAGGCTGCTCGTTCCTTTGCTCCTCGTCACCTGAGCGCTGCCACATGCCACGTGAGCCCTGGCCAGTGGCTTACAGGTGCGGGCCTCCCGCCTCACTCGGCCCTCTCTCTCCCTAGGTGGACGGCACCCAAGACAAGAGGGCCCCCACGATACAGTCTCAGAGCCGGAGTTGTACTGAACTGCATAAGCACCTCACTTCGGTGCCATCCTGCCCCCAGACTGCAGCCCGTTCCCCAGACAGGGGCGTGTGGCCCCCACCTGCCCTGAGTCCCCAGCACCCTGCCAAGGAGGAGGAGGAAGCTGGGGAGGACTGCCCGAGCCCCCAGCCAGCTCCAGCCTCGCCCCAGGCCTCCCCAGCACCAGGTGGAGCGGGCCCAGGCGCCCAGGGCTCTGGGGACGACACGCAGGCGATGGTGCAGCTCATTCACTACATGCATACGTACTGCCTGCCCCAGAGGAAGCTGCCCCCCCAGGCCCCAGAGCCAGCCCCCCAGCCCTGTGGCAGCCCCTCCACGCAGGCCAAGCCCCGGCCCCGGTCCCAGCACCCTTCCAAAGGCTCCTGGGCGGAATTCTCCATCCTGAGGGAACTTCTGGCTCAAGATGTCCTCTGTGATGTCAGCAAACCTTACCGCCTGGCCACACCTGTCTATGCCTCCCTCACGCCCCGCCCCAGGCCCAGGCCCCCCAAAGACAGCCAGGCCTCCCCTGGCCACCCGTCCCCGGTGGAGGAGGTGAGGATCACAGCTTCGCCCAGGAGCACTGGGCCCAGACCCAGCCTGCGTCCCCTGCGGCTTGAGGTGAAAGGACACGCCGGCCCGTCAGCCAGGCTGCGGCGGGAGGAGGAAGAGGAGGAGGAGGAGGAGGAGGAGGAAGAAAAAGAGGAGGAAGAGGAGGAGGAAGAGGAGGAAGAGGAGGAATGGGGCCGGAAAAGACCGGGCCGAGGTCTGCCATGGACCAAGCTGGGGAGGAAGCTGGAGAACGCAGTGTGCCCCGTGCGGCGCTCCAGGAGACTGAACCCGGAGCTGGGGCCCTGGCTGGCATTCTCCGATGAGTCTCTGGTCCCTGCGGAGCCCCAAGGAGCTCTGCCATCCCTGCGCCTGGCTCCGGAGACCTACAACATGGAGGGGGCATTGGGCAGCCCCACGGACGAGGACAGTGGCCAAGACCAGCAGCTCCCACGGGGACCCCAGATCCCGGCTCTGGAGAGCCCCTGTGAGAGTGGGTGTGGGGACACGGATGAGGACCCCAGCTGCCCACGGCTCCCTTCCAGAGGTAGTCGGAGTTGGTGGTTTGCAAGAGAGGGGGCAGGGATGGGGCATGGCATACCCTACTACACTGGGAGCCAGGAGCCCTGTGCTGGACAAGTCCCTTCCGCTCTCCGGCTCTTGACTTCCCTTCCTGTGCAATGGGCTAGTTGGGCGGATCTTCAGAAATCACCCACCCGTCTCTGAGTTTTGCATCATGCATGGGCCAGGCACCACCTAGTGGACACAGAGCGAGATGCCTGCCTTCGTGGGGCTTGTGTGTCAGTGGGCAGACAGGCAATCACAAAGTAAATAAAAAAGGGAGAGAATTGCGAATTGTGCCACGTGCTCTAAAGGAGACATCCTCCGTGATGATGTGATGAGAGGAGTGAGTCTGTAAATCCAGCTCCCTAATGATGAATTTTAAATGGGAGCAGTAGTGGTGGTGATTATAATGGGTGTCTGTTGTATATTGGCTATGTCAGGGCACTGGTCTAAAACCTGACACAGCTTAACCCCACTGACTCCTCACAGGGGGCCTGGCATAATCTCCATGGTCAGACCCAGAAACTGAGGCACAGAGGTATCGGGCGACCCGTTCAGCTCACAAGTCCTATGTCCATCTGTCCACCCCCATGCTGTACTACACTGTTTGGCCAGAAGGGGCCACCCTCATACCTACTTGCTCTTTCCAAACCCTCCAGTAGTCTGCCCGCAGCAAATGTTGCTGAGACCCTGGGAATGAAGGTGGCATTGAGTTGTCCTGCCCTTCCCTGAAAAATGACAGAGGCCTTTGGGTCCCATGCCTGCAGGGAGCCCTGCTTGGTACCAGTGGGAGTTCAGGGTTTCCTCCAGAGGGAAACGTCTGCTAGTGATGCTATGTCAGGGAATCTTATTTTTTTCTTTTTCATCTTCTTTTCAGACTCTCCCAGGTGCCTCATGCTGGCCTTGTCACAAAGGTAGATTTTTGGAAATCACTGGTTTATTATTCCATGAGTTTTTGTCCTGATGGGTATGTGTATCGGGGGTGGAGTAGTGGGTTGGGTGGCTTATCAGCCTCTGTGCCTGCCCCTGTCCCTATGCCCCTGCCCTCTTGCCATGTGGGGCCCTCGGTAGCGGGACTCCCTTACAAGGGAGGTCTCTGCAGACCCAGGGAAAGCGGGGAATTAAGGTTTCAGGCCATTTCATCAGCTGTCCTCTCCAGGACGGGGGAGGGGGAAGGAATTCTTTTCTCTGCAGGGGAAAGCTGATAATGCTGTGTGGCTTTGGGCAAGTCTCCTCCCCTGTGCGGGCCTCAGGTGCTCGTCTGTAAAATAAGGAAGGTGATGATGCTTGCCATGTGTCTGTCTCCTGCAAGAGCTCGATGCGACTTTCAGTTCCTCTAAGCCAGCATAGGGTTTTTCCAGAAAATTCTCCCCAGGACCCACCTCTGTGGGCAGCAGAACCAGGGTGTGTCACAGGGTCCCCCTGCCCTCCTTGCATGCTGGGGAAGTGGAGCCTGCTGCTGATTGGCCTCTTGCCTTTCTGTCCTCCCCGCCCCCACCAGTGACCCTCCTTTTGGCAGGAAGAGCTTTGAGCAGAACTTGACGGTGGAGCTCTGTGGCACCGCAGGTGAGCCAGGGGCTTGGCTGGTAGGGTGCCCTTGGGGGAGCTGACACGGCTCTTGGCGACGAGTCCCCCACACGAGCGGCCCCATCGAGCCCTCCCTGCCGTGGCACAGGGTCTGAAGGTACACAGGAGGGGTGTTGTAAGGTGGGAGAGGTCAGCCGTTCAGCTGCAGACAGTCCGCACATGAGCTGAGGGCAAGGTTAGGAGAAGAAGAGACCCGTGTCTTCCCCCAAAGGAGCCCACCACCTTCTGTAGGAGACAGACTCAGGCCACGCTGGCTTCTGTTCCAGGCACACTCATTCATAAATAAGTATGTGCCCACGCTCTGGGAGCATGGAGGAAGGGGTGGGGTGGGGCAGGGCAGAAGTGTGGCCCTGGGGAAGATCTGCAAGGCATCCAGAGCAGGGGGCTTACAAGCTGGCTTGCGGGAGGAGCAGAAGCTGGGGAGATGAAGAGGCAGGAAGGAGATCCTTGGCGGCAGGATCGACAGGAGCAAAGTCACATGGGGTGAAATCCCAGGTGCCCCTGAGGAGGCTGGTCACCTGGAGTTGCTACTTAGCAAAAGGGGGATGGGCAGGAGGGAGCAATCCCAGAGGCCGAGAGGAATGCCAGGCTGAGGGTTTGATCTTGATCCTGGAGGCTGCGGGAGACCCAGAAGAAGAGATCTCGAGTATTTATCAAGTTCCCTTGGGTGCACTGGGGAGGATGGAGGCCAAGGTTAGATGCAGGAAACATGGATGGCACTGTGGTGGCCCTGTCCAGGTGGGAGAATTGACCTGTGGTGTCTGCCTCCTCTCCACTCTGGGAGACATCAGAGGCAGTGGAGACGGCTTATTGAGGGATTGGATGATACCTCAAATGACCTCAAGGTTTGGGCTGCCGTGGTCAGGCTCCAGAGGGACAGCAGGGGGATTTCATCACATGCCTGCTCAAGATGGACCGTGGACTGTGAGAAGTCCCGGGCCGCGCTCAGGCACAGCCAGCAGTGCAGCGATCGATTAGTGATGCCTGCCATTCATTCCGCTGGGGAAGTGGCGGTCCCTGTGCTGCTTACTTGCCTTTCCAAACTAGAGTCTCTGTTCATTGGAGAAGTGATCTGTCTCCGCCTCACAGGGTTCTCCTCTTGCTTGGCTAGGACTCACCCCACCCACCACACCTCCATATAAGCCCACAGAGGAGGACCCCTTCAAGCCAGACATCAAACACAGCCCAGGCAAAGACAGAGCTCCCAGCCTCCCCAGCCTGGAGAGTCTCCAGCTCGGGGCCACCACCACGGCTTCTCACAAGCTGCCAAAGAAGCACCCAGAACGGAGTGAGCTCCTGTCCCACCTGCGGCATGCTTCAGCCCAGCCAGCCTCCCAGACAGGTCAGAAGCGCCCCTTCTCCTGTTCCTTTGGAGACCACGATTACTGCCAGGTGCTCAAGCCAGAAGGCACCCTGCAGAGGAAGGTGCTGAGGTCCTGGGAGCCGTCTGGGGTCCACCTTGAGGACTGGCCCCAACAGAGTAACCCACGGGCTGAGGAGCAGGCCTCCGACAGGGAGGAAGACAGAAGCTGTGACGGCGGTGCCCCCACCAAGGACAGTGTGCTACTGAGAGACCACGAGATCCGTGCCAGCCTCACCAAACACTTTGGGCTCCTGGAGACCGCCCTGGAGGACGAAGACCTGGCCTCCTGTAAGAGTCCCGAATATGACACGGTCTTTGAGGACAGCAGCAGCAGCAGTGGTGAGAGCAGCTTCCTCCTGGAGGAGGAGGAGGAGGAGGACGATGATGAAGAGGACTCGGGGGTCAGTCCCCCTCGCTCTGACCACTGCCCCTACCAGAGCCCACCAAGCAAGGCCGGTCGGCAGCTCTGTTCCCGCAGCCGTTCCAGCTCTGGTTCCTCCTCCTGCCGCTCCCGGTCACCAGCCACTCGAAGGACCTTCAGGTATGGATGGGTGGCCTCAGAGGGACAGTGGGCAGCTGAGGACCCTAGTTCCCAGGGTGCCTCAGAAGGGAAGAGCCCTGAAGCTGTGGCTGTCTCCCCGTGTGGCCCATGTCCCAGTCAGAGGTCCCGGGGGTGGTCTCCCTGGGGGGTTGTGGGCAAGTCCCAGGGGCAGGCAAAGCTGGCTGTGTGATGGTCAGGAGTCCCCCAAATTTCTGGCCCCGGGAGAGAAAGAAAGTCCACTTCCGGCCACTCATGGCCTTATGTCTAAATGAACTTGTCCCTTACGCATCTGTGTTTTCTGCTTTTACATTTGTAAATCAAATCCAGTGTAATATCTGTGTGACATTTACACGTGAAAGGATGATCAGCAGAATTCTAATCTATGTTCTAAAAAAAAACCCTGGATTTAAAGCAGCGATAAGGTTTCATCCCATTTCTCGGTGCCGTCACCCTGGGAGCTGCTTTACCTTCCCACAGCGATGATGCCTCGTGAGCCCGTGTGCTCATAACATCTTGGCTCCCTGGACTGGTCCGAAAGAAGGAGCTGGTCCAAAAGTCAGCGGGGAGCCAGGCAGAAAGAGTGGAGGTTTGGCATATGTTGGTGGAGACAGGTTGCTTCTCTCCCTGATCACCGCAGGCCCTGATTCTTCAGCGGAGGGAGGCCCGAGGAGGGTCAGTGCAGGTCTCAAACCCTCCGCCTGAGATGAACCTGAATGACCACTAGATGGTGCTCTTGGGTCTAGAGCCCTGCTGCAGCCACCTGGCCCTTGTTCCCCTGTGGACAGACGGCTGGACCCCACCCTCCCAGGGTCTGCTTCTGTACGCCTGGGGGTGGTGGGGGAGAATCTGCATTTCTGACTAGTTCCCAGGAGATGATGATGTTCCCAGAGTGCCATACTCTGAGACCCAGAATTCAGGTAATAGAAAATTATCTTTTCTTAGAGAAACTCAGCTTTATGTATCTACCCCAGCAGCTCGTATCTGTTTGAAAATCTGAATCAAGCAAATATGCGTCTTCCCTTTAAAATATACGTAGACCTCTAACTGGGCATTCAATTTTAGGGGGTTTGTAGATTCTCCAGACACTAAGGTTAAGATTCCCTGAGCTACGTGTTACTCAAAATGAGTTCCCTCTCGATTTCTCTAAAAGTCCCTCTTCGTAATAAGCCAGGGTGATTGGTCAGACCTCTCTGAGCCCTCTTTCCGGCTCCATTCTCCTTTCCCCAGGGGTCACTGTGAGCTAAGTGACTTGGCATCCAAATTAGGCTGTTTCCTGTGCAACATTTGGTAGCTCAGAAGCTGCTAAGGCTGTCTTCTCTTTGAAACACATCCCCCCAAGGCTGGAGCTGGAGCTTCCTGGTCTCGGCTCCCTCCTGATCAGCTCAGGCTGTCGGGGGAAGGCCTGCATTCACGCACTCACCTGCAGAGAGATGGGAGCCTCTCTAGAAACTCCCATGGCTTCTCCTTTTCCTTCTCTAGCTTTTGGGCCAAGTTCAGGGCTGACTTTTTCTGCTCCTTGGAGAAAATTAATGGATTAACTCTGGTCTTGCTCAGCTGACAGAACTTGGTGCCTGGTAAACCTGGTAAACTAGTCATTCTCCGTCTTCTCCAGAGCCACATTTTTTTAAACCTGTGCTTCTAGTACCCAGCATTGGTCCACAGAAGTGTTTTGAGTTGGGTTTCATAACACAAACCTCACGGTACCTTCTGGTCACTCTCAGCTCTTCAGTGGGAAACTGCCAGTCTGTTGCAAATGGATGATGGTATTTGTTATTTATAGCACCTTTTTTTTTAATTGGAGAGAGGGAGAGGTTGGGGCAGAGGGAGAGGGAGAGAGAGAATCCCAAGCGGGCTCCACGCCCAGTGTGGAGCCCTACCAGGTCTCATGACCCTAAGATCCTGACCTGAGCCAAAGTCAAGAGTCGGACACTTTCCCGACAGAACCACTCAGGCACCCTCTGTTATTTCTAGCGCTCTAGAGATTGTGAGTCACAACCCCTTCCGTGACCCTGTTCAGCTTCACAGATGCACTTGGAGGGCACATCTGCTTCTTATCCCCATTTTGTAGGTGAGGGAGCTGAGGCTCTAAGAGGTAGAACAGAAAGGCAAGCCAGCAGGTACTGAGCGGCTCTTGAGCTCAGCGTTTTCTGATTTGTGCCTCACAAATGGCCAAGGAGGCGGTGTAGTCAGTTCTCCCCGTCTTACCGTCAAAGAACTGCAGCGAAGGGGATGTAAGTAACTAGCCCAAGGTCACCCAGCAGGGAGGCGGTAGAGCCAGGATTCAAACGCAGGCTGCCCGACTGGACGATGTGCTTATCCTGCGTGCTGAATTTCCCGCAGACGCAGATAGAATGTGCAGAGCCGGGACTCCCCTCCGGCTATGCATGCCATGCTGCTTCCACTCCGACAGCGGGCTCCCTGGAGGAGGAGGCAGCGTGCAGATAGCCGAGAGGACGCCGGCGTGTGGCATCCAGGAGTCTCCTGGGACTGTGCGGGCTGACGAGCCTAATGGCCAGCATGACCGTGGGGACTGCGACGGCCAGGATTGCCTCTTGGCTGGGCACCAAGTGCTAGAGAGCAGGCGTCTAGGGTCAGCAGCCCTCCTTCTAGCTCTGGCTCCCCCACGTCCTAGCTTCAGGCAGATGCCATATTGAACCTGAGCCTCAGGGTTTGCCTTTGGAAAACGGGGAAACATACGACCTCATAGGTTGCTTTTCCCCCATCAGAGCAAATGCAGTAATGAAGCGGAAGGGCCCTTCCACCCCTCATGGCATAAAAAGGCAGGACTCCGAAGGGTGCTGACGAGCGACACGGTAGTTCCAGGGATCCAGTCCCAGAAGCTGGCCGGATTGTGCAGACCCACGTGCAGCCCTGGGCTGTCGCTGCTGGCGGGGAGGCCGGGCTTCCGCCGGCGCCCTCGGGAGTGAGTTCTAAAGAAGCGTCCCTTGCTTCCTGGGGCAGCTGCCCCCCGCCCACCCTGCCTTGCCCCTCCTGAGAGTGAGTGCCTCTGCTTTGCTTGTTCACTGACAGATGTGAGAGCAGAGGGCCGTGTTCAGACGGAACGCCAAGCGTCCGGCATGCCAGGAAGCGGCGGGAAAAGGCCATTGTAAGTGATCTGGGGCCCCGGAGCCCGGAGCGAGTGGGGAAGAGCAGGGGCATCAGGACGGGCCGGGGCTTCCTAGACCCGAGGCCCTTGGAGGCTGGCTGCGGCCCACACGAGATAATCCCATTTCTCTGACTTCAGAAAGCACCAGATTCCCCAAAGGGCATCAGAGGTGGCACTGTGCAAAGTGTGGCCACCGCAGTCGGGGGTGATTTTAGGGCTGAGTACCAGCAGCTTGACAGGGCCAAGAGGGCAGGCTGTGGTGGGGGAGCGGGGGGAGCAGAGCTGGGCCAACCAGGCCACAGAGCAGCCCTGCTGCCACCTTCTATGTGACCTCGGGCAGGTCTCCCAACTTCCCTGAGCCCTAGTTGACTCATCCGTACACAGGGAGTTGGGCCTTGTCCTTCCCAAGACTTCCCAGCTTGATCAGGGCTAAGGGACCAGGAGAGCCCGCTCCTTGGCTCCCACTGACCTCCCTCTTCCTCCCCCAGAGTTAGTCTGCAGACCCAGGCTGTGCCAGGAAGCAGCAGAGGGGAGCTGGAACCAGCCCCTTCACAACACTAGAAAGAAGGGGAGGGAAGACGGGGCACAGAAAGACAGACAGACTTGCACTTGATGGCCTTGCGCCAGGACAGGGGCTTCGGGGTGGAGGTGGGGGTTCTGTGAGGTGCGCGTACCCCAGAGGCACACAGCTGTCTGTCAGCAGGCGCTGACCATCACGGGCTATGCCTGGAGCATCTTCTGGAATCCGTGTGTGACCATTCGGCGGTTGTGACGTGCTTGGCATGAGCGAGACGGACGTGGTCCCCATTCCTGTGGCTGGGGCAGAACGGAGAGAGGGGCAACAGACTCATAAACAAGGAATAAACACTGTAATCAGAGATGGGGAGAGGCTCGGTGGAATTAAACATGTCAGGCTGAAGCCTCTGAAATAAATAGTCGTGTTTTGACTGTTGGGGAGGGTGTATTTATGGGGCGGTCCGGGAAAGGCATCGGCAAGGAGCTAGATGCCGATGGAGGAAAGGAGCCCCGAGGCAGTGTTAGGAGGACCGTGGGGGCAGAACCTTGTCGGTGGAAGGAGCTGCCAGGAACCTGGGTGTGGGGGAGGGCGTTCCTTCCCTGAGCAGAACCCGGTTCCCTGCGGCTGACAGCGCAGCGTACCTGTGGCCCCTGGGCCTTGCTTTCCCCCTCTGCCTTCTGTGAGATGAGAATGGGAAGGCTCCAGAATCGCTGGCCTTACCCTGTTCCCAGAGAAACAAGTCCAAACCAGAACCTGCCTGTTTTAGCCACCAGAGCATGGCTTTCCGGGAACGCCGCTGGAGCTGACCGAGTGGGTCAGAGCAGCTCTTCTGCCAGCAGTGGCTTGAACGCGATCCAGTCACAGATTGTAGAGGAGAGGAGGGGACATTCCAGTCTGGGTTTCTCTCCACCCCTCTCTCTGCCGGGCTGTTCTGGGGGCCCACAGCATGGCCCTAGCTCACCTGAAGTGAGCTTAGTCCCAGTGTCTACACGCTGTCCTGGCAAAGCCAAGGACGATGGTGGCCCTGAGCCCGAGGGCCTGCATCCCATGGCCTTCCCTCCCAGCCCACCGTGACCCCCACAATGACCTGGTTCCCCATCCTTGCCCATTACCATCTGGGCAACTTGCCTTTCGACCACAGCCTCCCCCACTGCCAAAAAAAGGTCCCAGACTCAGACCACAACTCTGGAAGTAGGCAGTTCCGTGAATGATCCTGAGCTCCTCTCTTGTCTCTGTCCCTTCTCTGCTCATTTCCTTCAAGTGAGCCGTTGCTTCCTTTGGGAGCCATTCCCCATCCGACACTCAGCAGCCCCTCCTTCAACAAGGCCGGTCTTCAGGGATAAGGATCGTCATCGTCCTCCCTCTGACTCCAGCCCCAGCTGCCGTCTCCTGCTCGGCCAGGTGTCATGGGCTGAGGATGAGGACTCCACAGGAGCCCACCATCAAGGGGGTCCCAGGAAGCTAGACAGTGACTGGGCCTCTCTGTGTTTTTCTTCTCGAGCAGGGTGAAGGCCGTGTGGTGTATGTTCGGAATCTCTCCAGTGACATGAGCTCCCGAGAGCTGAAGAGGCGCTTTGAAGTGTTTGGTGAGATTGTGGAGTGCCAGGTGCTGACCAGAAGCAAGAGGTGAGTCGGCTCAAGCTGTTGCAGGAGAGGGGGGAGGGGGTGGGGAGGGGCAGAGGGCCCCGTCCGGCCACACAGAAGATGTCTGAGAAGATGGGATGAAAATCTGATGACGCCGCAGCCTGGACCTGGGGAGTCAGGCCCCTGAGAGGGTCCGGTCACGGTCCAGCAGTAAGCCCATGGTTTGCTAAGTGCCAGGCAATTCCTGTGCGTTTTCTTCAGCCTTCTGACAAGCCTGTGCCCTGGGCACTCTATCGTTCTCCCTCTTGGGGAGCTCAGACAAGTTTAGTGAGTAGCAGAGCTGAATCTGCAGCCCATGGATCTGCTTTAGCTTCTCTACCCTGGGGCTGGTACAGGACAGCAGGCAGTCCCTGAGGCTTAACTGCACACGTGTTTTGAAACCTCCCTGTTGCTCACATCCCTCTGTTCCTCTGGAGCAGCGAGTTTCAGACCTTTTATTCTCCTGGGAATCTTGGTTTTTCCTCACTCCCCTGGGGTCACAGTGGTCATCTGCCAAGGGCTCTGCTAGACCAGGTTGCATGTAAACGTACAACTTCAATGTCAAAGCTTGGCCAGTTTTGAGATAATTCGGAAGTATCTCCCATTGAATTTGCCAAATAGATGAATAAGGTTTTTAAATTCTAACTTAATGCTATTTTTAGAAAGCCTCAATGAGAAAATAATTTCTGTGTAGGGATCATTACACACTTCATATTCATTAAGACGGCTACAGAACATTCCGGGTGTTGACAAGGGTGAGCGGAAATCAGAACCCTTGTGCACGTTGGTGGGAATGCAGACTGGTGTGGCGGTGCCTGAAAAAATGAAACGGAGAGTTATCATATGATCCAGCAATCACACTGCTGGGTAAATACTTCAGAGACTGGAAAGCAAGATCTCAAAGAGATATTTGCATGCCCATTTGAATAGAAGCTTTATTCACAATAACCAAGAAGTGGAAACACCGCAAGTGTCTGTTGACTCATGAACGGATAAACGAAACATAGTCTTTGCCTACCATGGAGTATTATTCAGCCTTAGAAAGGGAGGAAATCCTGTCTCATGCTGCAAGCATGGATGAACCTTGATAATCGTAACCTCCTTATGCTCCATGAAATCGGCCTTCTCAGAAAGACACAGGGTTGCATGGTTCCATGGTGTGAGGTATCCGGAGTCAGGCAGAGTCCTGGAAATGACAAGCAGAGAGAGGGGAGATCCGTTTTCAGCCGCGTGAATGTACTTAACACACTACTGAACTATCCGCTTGTTCTAGAGGTGGTGTATTTTATGTTTGGTGTTTTTATCACAATTTTAAAAAAAAGTCACTACACAGATAGAACTGTTTGAAGTTTTACGCAGTCTTCAGGGCATCAGATGCAAAGAACATGAAAAACAGAGTGAGCAGTCCTGGACGTTTCAGGAGGCAGAAGGGGTCCCACTTTGGCCTGGTTCAGAGGTGTCAGGAAATGTGATTCAGCCAAGTGTTTCTTAGGCACCTGGTGTTGGTGAGCCTGTCCTGGGCGGTAGGGGGACTCCGCCTTGTCTCTGTCCAGAGAATTATACACAGCAGAGGGACTAGCAGCCAGGATGCTTTTTCTTACTGTTTGTGGAGCTGAACAGCTGCGGGAAGAACTGACCTCAGGCCCCTCTCGCCTCAGCATCCTTCTCGTGCAGGCTGCCCTTCCGTGGCAGAATGGCTACCTGGAGCTCTAAGCTGACCTCCCTCCTACCAGGGAAAGGAGGGGTCTCCCTCACAGTTCCAGCCAAGAGCTGGCATAGAGTCTTTGAAGTTCTGCTTTGGGCAGCAGGGTCATCCTCAGACGAGTCGCTGTGAGCACAGGGCGCCTTTGTCAGAGGAAGGGGAGTGGGTGCTGAGCAGGCAGAGGTGTTGAGCAGGCAGAGTTGTGTACCCCAGAGGACGAGATGTGTACGAACACCGGCTGTATTAAGGGAGGGGGGGGCCATGTTCGCGGCCAAGGGGATGGTGGCCAACGCTGGCTTTGAAGGAGGCAGGAGAGGTAGAGTGGGGGTAGAGATGAGGCAAGTAAGCTTTCTTGGCGGGAGGCCAGAGTTTGAGTACCCTACCCTGCTACTCACCTTTGGGCAAATTCTGAACACGGAGCTGGTTTCCTCATCCCTGAGGGGGAGAACGTGCCAGGAGCCACTCACAGGGCGGTCTGAAGGTGGAGGCGCCCGGTCTGTGCATCACCTGCTCTTACTGTTGCTGCGCTGTGATTGCTGTCCTCTGTATTCGGGGACCGTGCGACACGGTTACTGAGTCAGTGTGGCTCTCTGCCCGGCACCTCGTCATGGGTGCTCTGAGAGTGTCGACCAAGCTGACTCAGTAACGCGCTCCCCCGACCTCTCCCCACAGAGGCGAGAAGTACGGCTTCATCACCTACCGGTGTTCTGAGCACGCGGCCCTGTCTCTGAGGAAGGGCGCTGCCCTGCGGAAGCGCCATGAGCCCTCCTTCCAGCTGAGCTGCGGGGGCCTCCCGCACTTCTGCCGGCCCAGACACACTGACTATGGTAAGTGCACAAGGCCCTGCCAACACTCCGGGGACACCTAAAGCCCCCTGTGGACCCAGCTCCCGCACTAAAGTGTGCCGATGGCTAAAACTTCGCGGGCTGGAGGCTGCCATCTTGTTTTCCTTCTGGTCTCTGGTCTGTCTTGTCCTGTCTGAAGACTGGTACTAAGAGAGAGATTCGAGGCCCCCGTGGCCTCTTGGAAGGTCCAGTCTTGTGTTCACAGCCAGCTGGCAGAACCAAATTAACTGTCTCTCTGACCTCACAGGGCCTGTGGCTGCCCTGCTGCTTTTCGGGGGCATTCCACAGTGGCCCCAACAGGCAGCAGGCAGCCTTGTCGGTTCACGGGCCACAGCGAAATGATATCGTCACCCCACCCCTCACCATTGGGGGGACGAGTTAGTGAAGAAGGACAGACATGTACCATTTAGGAGAGAATGCTCTGTAGAGGGGAATCTGACGTGGCCTCCATAGTATGGGGCTGAGGGTTAGGAAACGCAGAGAGCTCCTGGCCAGGCAGTGTTGCGCCTGGCTGCCCGTCCACGCATGTGGGACCTGGTTCCATCTCTGCACCATGAGGGCGTCCTAGCTTCGTAGGTCACTTTATGTGACTCTGGCGGTGGTCTCCTAGTGGAAAGGAAGCTCTTAGGGAAACAGATGTATAGGATATCGGAGCCAGAGAGGGGCTCTGGGGCGTGCTAGTTGGGGCCACCATGTTCTGGAAACAGGGCAGCCCCAAGACACGGATGACCGGGCAGAGGGGTCCCGGTCGGCTGGCAAGGGGTAGTGCTTGCTCTCTGGTGCTGTCTGAGGCCTCGGCCACTCGCGCTCCACGGGGCTGACCCTGGTGGCAGATCTTCTGACTGTCCGGCCTCTCTGAGTTGCTCACTGCCTTCCCCTCTCCTTGACTCCTTCACCCCCTGCCCAGATTCCAATTCAGAAGAGGCCCTCCCTGCGTCCATGAAAAACAAGTACGAAGCCATGGATTTTGACAGCTTACTGAAGGAGGCCCAGCAGAGCCTGCATTGATAACAGCCTTAACCTTCGAGGAATACCTCAATACCTCAGACAAGGCCCTTCCAATATGTTTACGTTTTCAAAGAAATTAAGTATACGAGAAGGCCAGAGCGTGAGCGCGTGAGAGAGAGAGAGAGAGAGAGACTTGAAACTGCTGTCCTTTTAAAAAAAAAAAAAAATCAATGTTTACATTGAACAAAGCTGCTTCTGTCTGTGAGTTTCCATGATGTTGACGTCCCACTGCCACTGTAGCGTCCTCGCTTCCGGCGGGCGGCCCCGGGCGCGCCTCCCAGTGCTGGGTCAGTCCCCCACGTCCCTTCTCTCCCTGACCGACTTCCCTCGTAGACGTGCAGCCGTGTTCACCATAACATTTCTTGTCCGTAGTATGTGATGATGAAATTGTTACTCGTGAATAGAATCAGGATTATATGCTCATTTTTAATTGAAGAAAAAAAAAGTATATCCTTCAAATAATGTATTTATGGCTCAGATGTACTGTGCCTGGGATTATTGTATTGCTTCCTTGATTTTTTAACTATGCACTGTCGTGAGGTGTTTGCCACTGAGCTGCTCTGCTCCCTCTGCCAGAAGGCCCTAGAGGTGCTGGGTGGCTGGTGGGTTGGTCCCCAGGGCAGTGTGGTCTGCAGCCACAACTCGGAGCAGTGGAGAGAGGCTTCTGAGACTTGCCTGCCAAGCTCTGCCCTGAGTCCCATTAAGCATGTGCGGGTCCAGTTCCAGTCAGAACCCTCACTGGGTGCCAGCTGGTGCTCAGAACTTGGGCCTGGCCTAGAGTGCTGGGATCCTGGCAGACCTCATAAGGCAGGCAGGATGAGCCGCCTGATCCTTGTTTTTCCAGGTGAGGCGGGCAGTGCCCCAAGAGGTGATGGCCTTGCCTGAGGTCCCACAGCCAGTGACCCAGCCTAGGCCTCCTGATTACTGGTCCCATGCTCTTGCAGTAGCTTTGGGTAAAAAGCACAGTTCCAGGGGCTGGTAGAGGTGAGGCCAGCTATGCTGGGCTACAGGCTAGAGGCCTCTGGGCTTACTTGGAGGGTTAAGTCAGCAGCTGGCTCTCCAGCATTAGGCAGGTTTAGGCTCGGCAAGCAACTTGATCTGGAGGGTTCTGTGGTTTGCCTACACCTGTGGACATGCCACCAGAGCTTTAGTGACACACCTGGAGTGGCACAGGCAGGTGATCGGGAAACAGTCATCCTTCTGGGGCCAGCCACGAACCCATCGTCCTTCTACCAGCTCATCTTTCCCATTCCTTCACCTGTAGGGTGGTTTGGGTAGCATGGGGCAGAGGGAGCGAGGCAGGGGCATGTGAGGGCCGGGGGTGGATAAGACAATCGCCAAGGTCCTTTCCGGCTTAGACAATGTTCTAATTGGGCTTTACTTTAAATTTTATGTTCTTGAATGATGTCAGACCATGTCTAGCTGGGATGCTGTGCAGGTGCCTTGGGGGCCATTTGTGAGAGCAAGTGTGGCCAGGCAGGGTATGAGCTCGTGACTGCTGCTTCAGAAAGAGCAGCTCCAGCTTCATCTTGCTCAGATGTCAGGGTTCCTTGGGAAATTTTTGTATTAAAAAGAAAGAGAAAAATTCTGCTTGCTTTAAACATGTTTGAAATTAACTCATTAAACTCAACAAGCTAATTCAGTGTGTTGCTCCTGCCAGGCTTAGAACTTTGAGAATTGGTAGTTGATTATTACTGTTATTTTTAAGGTGATCAAATACCTGAGTAGTAATACTGGGCCAGTGAGCATGTCCTGGGAGGTAAGCATACTCCAAGCCCATGGAGAGGGCTGGAGGAAACGGGCTTTAGAAGGAATAGGGAATTTGAGCTCCCATATATCCCTCCTGGGCCCCAACTTCCTTTTCTGTGAAATGGACTGAGGGGGAGAAGTAGGCAAGTTGATCCCTAAGGTCCCTGCCAGCTCTTAGCTTCTGCAAAGGTGGTATCTAGCTGAAGATGGCAAATACATGACACATGTACCACTACTTCCACATCCTTGGCCAGTGACAGGCGTAACTAATCGACCACAGAACTCGTGTTCTTTGAGCTTGAGAGTTCATTTAGAACTCTGAGCACAGTGCTCTGGGCAGCCATTACTAATGGATCAGAGTTTATCATTTGACATTCTGGTCTGATGTTTCGAAAGGTTTCCATCATACAGAACCAAATGGTGGCTGGGATTCATGCTGCCCATCCCTGTCTATCATGTCCTGATCTATGAGAGAAAATTTCCCTAAAGCCATTCACTGGCAGGGACTCCCAATAATACTGTAACACATAACCCCTACTTGAGTGTGGGGCTGGGGGTGGGGGAGCAAGCGGAATAGCAGATATGAAATGTTTGAGGGAGGTGGGGTTTATGAGGATGAACCAAACAAAGGGACTTCCACAGCACAGACCTGAACATCGTAAATCCCTTTTATAGCTATTCACTGCCTAGCACACAGTAGGCACACAATAAATGGTTATGGAATGCACTAGAGTAGAATTTAAATCTGTCTGCTGCCTCTCCTATAAGCCCTGATTTGCACCGAGGAGTACACTGAGGGTTTGTCCTGTGGAAGCCAGTAGGAAGGAACTCGAGATTCGGAGTCTGGAGAGCTGCGTGGAGTCTTGGCTCCACCAAGAACTTTGTGCCCTTGAGTCTCGCCTAAGTCACAGAATCCCTCCCCCTCCCCTCTGCTGCAGAAGGAGTTGGGCTAGAGGTTCTCTAAGCCCCTCCTACTTGCTTGTTCCTCGGTTTGCCCTAGGTCAGAAATTCTCCCCTGGGCAGGTGGTATGGGAGGGTAAAGAAAGGCAGATTTTTAGTGGAAGACCAGTCTCTCTTCCCATCTTCTGGGTCAGCTGAGGCTCCCCATCCACTTCAGATGAACACAGGGCACTCGAAGTTACTTAGCCCCTGCCCCTAGAGCAGAGCAGAAATCCGAGCTTGGCACCAGGTGGCACCGTGCCTCAGGTCAGGGCTGGCTGCAGGGGGAGAGGATTCCGGCCGGCCAAGAGCACGAGGCACTTCCTGCTTGCCATCCCATCCCTGCAAGGCTACAAGTTCAAACACTGACCGAGCCTACAGACAATCTCTATCTGGAAGACTCAATTCGGTGCTGTGTATTACAACCAAGGAGACTCCAGGGTCTCTCCAGGAAAACCAGTCCACCTTGGTCTCTTGCCCACCATATTAAGGAGGAACCCAGAGGGAGCAGCTGCCACTGGCAACCACCTCACTGTAGCTGTGTCCTAGTATTTGCTCTGGATGATGTTTACATGTGATTGCCATAAAAGCTTACTGTAGACTGTGTTGACAGCCGCCCAGGCTGTACTGTCCATCTCTGTGCCGTGCTGGTGTTTCCAGAAATGTCCGATCCGACCGCTAAGTGGAATTCTTCATCTCCTTCCTCAGTCGGTACCAGGCTGAATCAGAATCCTCACTCTTGGGGGTTCTGGTTACCGAAGGAAAATGCATCAAAGAGGTAAAGAATATGAGTGGATGGAGTGCAGAGAAGCCCCCACCCCACCCACCCTTAGCCCATCACACCTTGCTCCCAATCCAGGAAACAGCTTTTAGTCAAAGAGCCACGAGTCAGATGTCCACGTCTGCTATGGGGCCTTGCAGTGTGGCGTGCTGACCATGCTCCGGGGGGTGGGGGTGGGGGCTTCGGGGGCAGGAGGAGGAAGGGAGGAGAGCTCTGAGCTGCAAACACTCGGTACCCACGTCCTGGTGTAGGAAGAGATGCACTTAGAAGTCTTTTCATTGTGTAGAACCTGTGCTGATGGAAGTTTTGAGAGCTGTTTCTTCCAGGCATATGTGGCCTGCCCGCTGAGGCCAACATGTGGGTGGTGAGAGGAAGTGGCACGGAAGGCCTTGATAATGTGGTCCTTGTGCAGGGATGGGGAGAACCTCACCCCAGGCCTTGGGTTCTGTTGAAATCTCAACTGAGCCTGAGAGAGCACAGACCCCAGACGGTGGGTTGCTCTGACTCAGAGTCAGAAACCTGTAGTATTTTCCTTAGCATCTGGGATGCAGTGGTTACCCTCATATAGGACTAAGGGAAGAAATGGGATGCTGTACAGAAGCAAATAAAATGAACCTCATGGTTTTGTTGGCCAAAGAAGAGGGACCCCCTCACCCCTTCCTACTGGGGCAGAAGGCAAGCAGCTAGTGCTTCTGTGCAATATTTTTGAAGCTGGCCCCCGAGTCCCCTGGGGGGATTTGCCCACAGAGGTGGGCTCCAGGGCGGTGTGCGGAGTCCGGAGGTACAGGGTAAATGGAGGGGGAGCTCGGGGGCTGGGAAACCCCCCTGGGCCCAAAACAGACATTGGGTTGGGGGAGGACCCCCGGGAGCCCACTGAAGGATGCCAGGAAGTAGGCAGAGGCTGACTTTGCATTGAACCAATAAAAGCGCTTTGAGAAACCACAACATTTCAGCCTGGCTCCGTGTTTCTGCGCTGGCAAATACGGGTTTCCTTCGGCTGTGTGAGGTACTCTCCTAGGGCTTGGGCTGGGGTCGGGAGGGGGGCTGGTCGGAGAGGGGAGTGAGATCCCTTCCTGAATAGTGGCAGAGTCAATCCTAGGGCTAGCCCTTTGCTGACCCTTTTGGTGGAGGCCCTCGAGAAAGGGAACAGTGAGTTTAGATCTCGGTACCTATTTTTACGTATGTATAAAAAGCTAAAATAGCCCAGCTGACAGAAATGGGTTTACAGAGAAAGTCTCCTAACTATAAGCCATCTCGGTGAGAAACCTGACACTTCTCACTTGCTGTGTGATCTGGGGCCTGTGTTCTCTCCACTAAGGAGAGCGTTGGACGGAATGAGCACCAGGGTCCCTTTCGAACTCCTGGGGTTCACACGCGGGAGCATCGGGAGTCCGTCACTTCCCTGTGAAACTGATCTCATCCTCAGGCTTCTTCCAGCTTCAGTCCCGGGCGAGAGTTCTCCGCAAGGTCACCAACCAGCAGCAGATTCAAACCCACATGGTCCTGGCCGAGTTCCCTTGTATGAGGAGGCCAGCTCCCCAGGCCAGATCTAAGCCATAGTTTCTCATGGGGATGGTGAGAAGTTCGACCGCAGCTTGGCTAGGTGGCGGTTGCACATCTCACGTTAGCCTTGCCATTGTCCCCACCGAACAGCTTTTAATCCGAATGTTGTGACCGCTTGGCTGTTTCTCTCTCGCTCTTAGACGATACTAGCAATACACTTGTTTTTTTTTCAAAACAGCTTCACTTAGGCACTTTTCAAACATTTCCTTCAAATGATTGTAAAACCTATGGGGCAGCAGGAAGCACTGATCACGCTGCATATGTTTAGGGCAGCTTTTGCTTTTCATTTCTTTAATAATCCAGCTGTGCTGGCCGAGGCTTTGAGGTCTCGGGGGACAGATTTTCAGATATTCCGGTTCTTCCAGATGATGCCTTGCAGATTTTGGAAGCAGCATAGAAACCCAGCTCCACGAGCCGGGGGCTTGGAGAATAGGGTTTTGTAGGTGGTCCATCCCTGGGCAGAGCAGTGCCTCAAAGACATGTTTCTATAGCTAAACCCCCTCTGTGCTGTATGTCTTGTCAAAGGATCCTGCAAGGAACCCCAACAGAGCCTCCTTTCCCACTTGGCCAGCCTTGCCCCTGGGTGACTTGTGAAGGGATTGGTCAGCGTCCGCCTCAGCACTTTGCCTTATCAACGTCTGGTCGCCCTCTAGTGGCCAAAGACTGTATCCACCAGCTACCCAGATGGAAGGCAAATAAATCCTTTGGCCACCTTGCTGACCAGCACCAGTTTGGGGAATTAAATGTCATGGCCTGAGTGAACCGTCTGTGTGCTTAGGATCTGGTGTAACACCAGTCAAAAGAGTCCAGAAGCAACCAGTTAGTAGACTTGCATAGACTGAGAAGCACACTAATTACCCTGTGGGCAGAGGAGACAGGAGTGGACCCTGTGTCCAGGTGCCCAGGAGGGGTTTACTGTAACCGCAATACTAGCAGCCCAGCTGCTGACCTTGTTAAGTGAACCTCTGGTAGGTGGCCCGCACTGTACCCTCGGGGTGAGCAAAGAGGTTAGGTGTGAGGATTCTGGGGCCAGGGATTGGGGGAGGGGCCTGGCCATGGCCTTTGATGTGGTCCACTGAATAGCCAAACAGGTTTTTGTTTTTGTTTTTGTTTTTTGGTTTGGTTTTGTATTTTGTATTTAAAAATGTTGTCAAATGTTTTTGTGTTAGGAATAAAAAGTCATAAACTCTTCCCAACTTTGTTTCTTGAGGGGCGTTCTGAGTCTGATGGAAACAGGTTGGAGATCTCAAGGGGAGTGTGGTCAGTGGAACAGGGAGGTGGACTGCCTGAATTTCCAGATGGTCTCTGGGGAAGCCGACCATGCAGAAGTCCGCCTCAGTGCAGCCTGCTCTGGGAATTCACGCCCGCCTCCTCGTACGTGCCACGGTATTAGCATTGGCTTCGAGGACCTGTGTCCTTCAGGGGCGGCTGCTAAGGTTGGAACCAACACAAGACCCCTCTCTCCAACCCCAGGTTCCTAAAGAGACGGTGTCTGTAGCTAGCCTTAATCAACTGGGCGAGGTGGTCCCTGTGGTCCCTTCCAGCATTTCCAAATCTTGGACTCAAATCCTTTTCTCTTGGTGTGACCATGCAGCCTAGAGAATTCTGAGCAATAGGAAGCCAGGGCTTTCCCCGGCTCTGGGACAGGGTCAAACCAGGGAACGGCTAAACTTGTTAGGTTTGGGCATCCCCAGGGGCACTACTGTAGGGGGCATTATTTATTGGGAAGCTCAACAAGGTAACTACAGCCTGGGGTGCATGAGCGCAAGGCTGTGTGTGTGTCTGTGTGTGTGTGTGTGTCTGTGTGTGTGCGTGCGCACGCGTGTCTGCTCGTGTGCGTGCCTGTGTTTGGGTGTATGTGTGGAATTACATTGATGCATTTCTTGAGAAAGGTGCAAGAATTTCACCTACACAGAGGGACACATCTGCTTTGTTATTTATAATAGAAAGCTAAATTTTAATTTTTTAAAGGACACTGCTAATGATTGAGAATCGAGTTTTTAGTTTTGCTATTTTTTTTAATTGGTAGAGGATTTTTATATATTTTTTCCATTTTGTTGGGTTGTGTCCTTATTTATATAAATACTTTATCTGTAACAGGCAAGGAAGACACCTTCTTTGCTTTTAATTATTGTGGTTGTCATCGTCCCTATTTTATTTCTGGTGTGATTTATCTGTCTTACCTTCTAAATGAGAAACCGTTTTCCTGTATTTGTACATTGTCAGATTCTATAGTTTCATAGATAATTTAACCAAATTGCTCTATGTATTATTATTCCGTGAGTATAAAGTTCTATTTTAACGTCTGTAAATACTTCAGAACTGGCTTCTTTCCTCAGACTCCTACTGTGGGGTTATTGTTTACATCACAAAAACTGTAGAATCTCTATGCTCATGTACTGTAAATAGTGAAGTGATCTGCTTATAAATAAACTTAACAAATACACTATGGAGATTAAAAAAGAAAATACCACACACAGCCCCATCCCGGTGTGTCTTTATTTGTCGACGTGTTTGCTGAGGGACACCCCGCCCACTAAGTGGGAAAAGGATTCCGGTTTTGGGCTCACTTTCCCGGAGAAAAGCCTGGTCCAGGTGGGCCCTGCAGCACCCCGCCCGCCCCCGCCCCCGGCCCTCTGAGCTCCCTCTTCCTTCCTTCTGTCACATTGCATGGAGATCATGAACCAGTCGGACGGAGCAGCCGTTCGTGACCAGCTTCTCGCCATGACTTTTCGAAAATTCTCTCGCTTTCTGCACAAGGACTTCCTTGTCTGGCTACATCGCCTTTTTCACACGAGCGCACTAAATAAACACGCGGAAAGTGATATTTTGACATGTTTTCAAGCAAAAACACTCACCAACTGACAACTACAAAACAGTTTCTGGTCCTCCAAAAAAAAAAAAACCCACATACAAAAAAACCCCTTTCTGGCCAGAGGATCTGAAGAACAAACCTGAACTGTGTGCTGCATGTGCGTGTGTGCCTTTGAGCTGTTTTCCTGTGCCCTCTTACCCCCAGCAGAGGTGAAGACGGGACTGTCCGTCTTGGACGTGGTGTCATTTCCTTGGTTTCAGGTTCTCGCGGTTTAGCTGTTATTTTGCCTTAAAGCTGCTTTAGCTTTATTTTCTAGGTGCTGTTTGAGTGCAAGAGCCCCATGGATCTCCATGTGCCTACAAAGGGTGGAAACATTGGTGAAGAAAATCATAGACACACGAGAACAAGTACAATAAGCCATTCCTTTCTATGTTGCAAGCTATTTTCAAGTTGTTGATTTCCTACATAAACTCGCTCTCGTTTTCTGGTGATTTATTTTCCCAGTCTGGAAACAGTTTGGATTTCTGCCCGTTGGAGAGGAGCCCGTCATGATATTTCCCATGCAGATGAACGGGGATGTTTCTGCTGGGCAGCAGGGTGCTGTGACTTGGGTTAGTGTTTAGAGAGGTAATCCATGGGACTGATCGCACAGTTTCTGTCGCTGCCTTGCTTGATGGTAAAGTCCAGGAAGGCAGGGCTGTTCCTCTGTTCATGGCAGGCTGCCCAGCCCTGTTGCTCAGGAATTCCTGAATGGACGAGTGAGCGGATCCTATCCGTGGCCTGAAGACTGGACACGGCTAGGGAGGCAGCCAAGCCACGGAGTCACAGAAATAATCCCTTCAAAGATGCAGTCAATGGCGTGGGAGGTTTGGAGGCTCGAGACCTGTGTTTGAGACCCCACTCCGCCACTCCTGTATTGTGTGAACTTGCGTAAGTCATCTCTTTGGCCCATGGTTTCCCTGAGTATGAAACGAGATGATCTGCTTAGAGGTCCCTTATATTCTAAAAAAGCTGGTTCTCAGAAGCAGTATGGTGCAGGGACAATGGTGACAAGCCAGGGGTCTGGTGTCAAGCTGTTTGGCTTTGAGTCTTGACTCCACCACTTACCAGCTGGGTGTCCTCAGGCAGCTTTCCTAACCTGAGTCTCGTAGGGATGTGATAAATGGGGCTAGTGGTAGTTTCGACCCCGTAGGATTGTGAGGGTGAAATTAGGTCGTGAACAGTAAGTAGGACATCTTGGAAGGTGCTTAATCAATGGGAGCGTCTATCCTCCTGCACGGTCTTACTGGTGCTAACCATAGCCCCCCGTGAGAGGCATGGCGGGGACTATGACTCGTGTGACAGATGGGGAAGGCTGAGGCCTGGGGAGAGCACAGAGAACCTGCTCATGGAATGGAGCCAGGACCAGCATCTGTATGTTCCTGAGTGACATTTTCCTCTCCTCTTTACTCTGCCATGTAACCGCTACATGTGGCAGGCTTGGGGACATGTCTCTGTTTACAAAGACTCTGAGAGCGTCAACTTCAGGAGGGCAGAATATCTAACTCAAGAGTTAAAAGATGAGGGTTCCAGACCCAGCTTCTTAGTGACATCCCGACCTGCAAACATGGGCAGGGCTCGTGTGCCAGGAGCCGGGAGTGATGAGCTATGGCTGTCACAGGGCCATGTGCTGTGTACACTGTGTTCTCTGTGACTTCGGCCATCTGGACGGAAGCCAGGGGACTATGCCACGAGCATGGCCCAGCTCATCCCTTCACTGGCCGCCATTCCTCATTTATGTAGAAAGGGTGGTTAGAGGAGATCCCTGGTTTACATGGAGTTTGGAGAAATCTTTTGGTCCCCTCCTGCAAGCCAATGTTTTAGCACATTAGCTTCTGCTTTGATATGTTCTCTCTGGGAGGAAGAGAAGTTCTAGAGCTACTGCCCACCTCGAGAAGAACTGGGGACAGAGGAGCATGTCAGACACCAGCACAAGGAGGGCAGACGGTAAATCCAGAATATGGGAGAGCTGACTCTGTTTCTGCAATGTCATCGGCAAAGGGAAAAGAAGGGAGTGCTTTCGTAGGTTAAAAGAGGCTTAAGAGACATAACCAGTTAAAGTGTGAAACTCGTTTGGGTTATATTCAAGCAAACCAATTAATTTGGACACTTTTGCGACTTGTGGGGGTGAGGCAATGAAGGACAGGTGTCCCCAGTTGGGCTCCCCAGAAAGGAACCTCTGTGGTGGTCTTGGTCTGCAAAGTGTTTATTAAGGAGTGGGACCAACACCCAGGGAAGGGAAGGGAAGGGAGTAGGAACGGGCAGAGGGAGAAGCTGAGCTGTGATGGAGCTCCGGTGGCGGCCTCGGTGATTCCACGAGGAGTCCTGGGGCTAGAAGGGCCCTTTGCCTCACCTTAATACCTGGTATGGCCCTGTCGTTGTGTGTAGGCCCTTCTGGGAAAGGGCGTGACCTTGGGCAAAGTGTCTCCCTGCAGCTGAGGTCATGTCTGAGGGCTGTGGGACAGCACCGAGAGCTGCAGGGACCGCAAATCCTTTACTCTTCAGGAAAGTGTCCGTACAGCTCATCACAGCCTCTGCCATGACTGGATGTGACGTGTTCGTTTGCTGCGTGTGATAATGATGTGGTTATATTAGAAAACACCCAGATGTTTTTAAAGACGTAATGGAGGAGTGATAGGATAGGTCTGAAACGTGCTTGTAAATACTTCAGCTAAAGGGCACCTGGCTGGCTTCTTTGGGGAAGAGCATGCGACTCGATCTCAGGGTAGTGAGTTCGAGCCCCACGTTGGGTGTAGAGATTACTTCACTCAATAAATACACTTAAAAAAGGAAAAAGACCATCAATTTTATTTTCATTTTTTATTAACATATAATGTATTCTTTGCCCCAGGGGTACGGGTCTGTGAATCATCAGGCTTACACATTTCACAACACTCACCGTAGCATGTAACCTCCCCAATGTCCATAACCCAACCACCCTATCCCTACCCTCCAACCCCCAGCAACCCTCAGTTTGATTAATTGGGAGGTTAAGAGAAAAGACCATCAATTTAATAAAGAAACATACTTCAGCTAAGAGAAAAAAAGTGAAAGAAAGGTAAAAGGATGGATGGAGCCAATGTGGCAAAATCTTAATACTGGAACCCAGGTGATGAGGAGGGAGGGATTGGTTGTACAGTTCTCTACTTTTGAGGATACTTGACAATTGTTATAAGAAAACATACACTAAAAGTATAAGAACAAAAATGATTCTAAGCAAGCAGGTGAGTCTGGCCTTAATGAAATGTTTAATTGATGTCTCTGCTGGCTAGCTGGTGGGTTTTAGCTCAATAAAATGATCAAAATTCTCAAAACTGAAAAAAAATGTGTGAACAACACTAGGTAGGATGTAAGCTAAATTATCTTCCAGCTTTCAAATCCTATTACGCTTTTACTTCGCAACCAGGGTTTTGGTTTTCCGCCGGCCTGGGTATCTCTTTCCAGAAGGTTGGTGCTGTTCGGTTCCCTGGATGCTGGTCCGCGTTACTGGATGCAGCAGGACTTGGATGCAGGTGCGCCCCCTGCTGGGCTAGGGTTGCCACCCGGCTGATTTCCCGCAGCGCCTGCAGAGAGGAAAGAGGACCCACCAGGTGAGAGGAGGCTACCATGCACTTCCTCTTCGCCCTGGTTTAGACCAAGAGTTGCAAACTCAGGGGCTTTCTGAGGCCCGCAAATAATCACACATGCAGAAGGGAAACCAAGAGAAACCATGAATGGGAAATAGAATAAAGAAGCCCAATTTAATGTAAACGGCAGCCAGCACTGGTCACTACTGTCTGGGAGACAACAGGGAGTGCTGGAGACAGGGGCAAACTGGAGAGATCCCCTGTCCTGTCTGAAGGGGGCAGTTGCCACTCAGCTCCAGCTCCTTGTTGTCCTGTAGAAATGCAGACTGGTGTGGCCGAATACTGACATTTTATTTTATTTTTAAATTTAATTAATTGATTAATTTATATCTTATTTATTTTTCAGAGAGAGAGCACAAGCAGGGAAGCAGCAGACAGAGGGAGAAGCAGACTTCCTGCTGAGCAGGGAGCCCAATGAGGGACTTGATCCCAGGACTGTGGGATCATGACCTGAGCTAAAAGTAGATGCTTAACTGACTGAGCCACCCAGGCTTCCCCAAATACTGACCTTTCAAAGAAGAAATGCTAGAAATCTAGATTGGTTTTTAAAAATTTGAAGTATCCCAGCTTTAAAACATGGACAGCAAGTTCACATTAAAAGAATGCAGGCCAGGGATGCCTGGGTGGCCTGGGTGGGTTAAGCATCTACCTTCAGCTCAGGTCATGATCCCAGGGTCCTGGGATCGAGCCTGGAATTGGGCACCTTGCTCAGCATGGAATCTGCTTCTCCCTCTCCCTCTGCCTGCTGCTCCCTCTGCTTGTGTTCCCTCTCTCTCTCTCTCTCTCTGTCCCTCTGACAAATAAATAAAATCTTAGTTTGCAAAAGATACCCGCAGTCTACACATTTGCATAGACCTGCCACTATCCCAAAAGACAATTAGTAAATTAGAAAGAAATGCATCTTTCTCAGGACGCTTTCTGCCATCTCTGGAAAATTAATTACCATACAAATCTATGATGACTAGGGGGCGCCTGGGTGGTGCAGTTGATTAAGCCTCTGGCTCTTGGTATCAGCTCAGGTTGGGATCTCAGGGTTGAGAGATCGAGCCCGGCATTAGGCTCCATGCTCAGCACAAAGTCTGGGATTCTCTCACTCCCTCTCCCGCTGCCCCTCCCCCTACTTACACACACTCTCTCTCTCCCTCTCTTTAAAATAAAATAAATAAATCTTTTTTTAAAAAACCCAAATCTACAATGAGTGTCATATCAGGACACCCCCTGGGGCTGTGCGAAATGTCAACAGTAGCCCCATGTTTGCAGCCACCGGTTTTAGAATCACCCCATGATGCCTGAGCAGAGTTGGAGCCATGATGGGGTCTGTGTTAAGAACAAGGGTAGAGGGGCGCCTGGGTGGCTCAGTGGGTTAAAGCCTCTGCCTTCGACTCAGGTCATGATCTCAGGGTCCTGGGATCGAGCCCCGCATCGGGCTCTCTGCTCAGCGAGAAGCCTGCTTCCCTTCCTCTCTCTCTCTGCCTGCCTCTCTGCCTACTTGTGATCTCTGTCAAATAAATAAAATCTTTAAAAAAAAAAAAAAAAAAAAGAACAAGGGTAGAGGGCAGGTGTGCAGAGGCGGGCAGTCCGAGCAGGGTCAGGACTACAAGTCATGTCCTGTCAGGAAACTGGACTCATACAACCCGCAAAAGAAACGACCGGAGGGAGGAAGAGTATGCTGTCAGTCAGGAACAGCGGGAGCAAACAAATCCCCTTTGGTTCCTGAAGGCGGGACTAGGCCTCGAGGTGGAGTTTTCACCAGGGAGAACTGCTGTTTAGGGAAGAGATTTCTAATAGTGGTACTGAGTGAGAATGTCATGTATGATAGTGAGCCCTCCGTCACTGGTAGTGTGCAAACAAAGGCTCACAATAGTATAGACAGCATTCAAACACCAGACAAAGGGCCAGAAATACAGACCCTCCAATTCCTTCAAACAGTAATTCTAGGTTTTCTCCTTTGCCCCAGGTTGGGCTCCATGGGCACAGCCCTGGAATTGGAATCTGCCTTTCATTGGCTGGGGGGGAGAGTCGGGAACCCCTACTGAGAGTCTCAGGCTTGCGAACGAGGCTCTTCCGCTGACTGTGGCTTGGCCATGGCACTTGACCTCAGCGAGCCTCAGCAGCCCCTCATAGGCAGAATGAGGGCACTAACGGGAGGTGGGGAGGCCTGAATGGGACCACCCGGACGGGGCTTGGGGCCCAGGCCAGGCACGCTGGGAGGGCTCGGTGGGCCCTCAGACCTTGCTTGGCTGCCTCCTGCTTCTGCTTCTCCTCCTCTAGGGCCTTCATCTTGGCGTCGTATTCATCCGCGAGCGCCTTCCACTCCTTGCGGTTGTTGGTGATCCCGTCCAGCATGGGAGTGATCTCCTCGTGGAAACGCGAGAATTCCTGGAAGAGAGAGAGCCTCTGGTGCAGGTGCCTCGCCCCGGGGTCCAATACAAGGGCGAGGTGAGGCTGACAACGCTGAGCGCCTTCCTGTCACCCCGTGGTTTGGTGCTGACGCTGTGGGGCCTCCAGTCAGCAAAAGCCCAGCTAGCCCTCTCCCGCTGAAAACCCTCCTGGGGCAGCCCCTGTCCCTCAGGACGAAGTGCAGACTGCTTCCCACGGCTTCCCAACCCCTCCAGAGCCGCTGCCCTCGCCTCTTCACCACTGTGAACCGTCTGGGTAAGTAGAGTCCTCTGTTAGAAACTTCCCAAAACCTCTCTTCCATGTCTCACTTGGCCCTAACGACTCCCTCTGCCTGTGTCCTCCCCGGGGGCTGTGGCCTTGGAGAGGGCAGGGACAGTGGCACCCTGCTCATTGGGGTGACCCAGGCCCAGCACAGGGTCTGGGACCTAAAGACACCAGGAAACACTTGCTGAGACAAACTGGGGTTTGTGAAGGGGATTATTAAGGCCTCTTAACTCCAAGAATACAAATAATGCCTTTGAATCCAGCACACTGTAGTTTATGAAGCGCTTTCTCTCCTTGGATCCCTAGAAATGCCTGAGAGGGGGGAAACAGGATGCCTCCCTCCTAGATTTTCAGGGAGGAAATCAAGATGGAGGTTGATGGAGTCGATTGGCACAAGGTGAGAATGGCGAATCCAGGACCCACTGCAGAATTCCAGGCAGAGCCGGCTGTGCTCAGAGCTGCTTGGTTTTGGACCTAGCTCTGCCACAAGCTGTGTGACCATGGGGAGGTGACCTACAGAGCTCAGCGTCAGCCATAAAGTCAGGACAGTACAGTAAAGTCAGTACAGTACATAAAGTCAGGACCTCACAGGGTTGTGACTGCGCATGTAGGGGGCACTGAGCCTCACCTACCTGGTTTAGTAATCTTGCCAATGACAGTGGGGAGCATGGTTATGCTGCCCTGTTGCTCTGAGGATCCCAATTAGCCATGGTATAGCAGAGACACACCAGTCCTCCCTAGCACAGCAGAGAGAGCCCTGGACTAGGGATCAAGTGTCCTGGCTCTAGTCCCAGCTCCTAGCTGACTCCCATGATGCTGGCCCTGTCATTTCTCAGGTATGGCCTCTGCCTCCTCAGGTTACACACGACCAAAATAAAAATAACAAACGGGAGGTTGATGGTAGCACAAGTCCCACGGAGATGGGAGCAATGGGTTTTCAGTGGGTTTTCTCTGGGCAAGAGCTCAAAGAAATTCCAGCCGTTTCTTTGACAACTGGTCTACCTTAACCTATTACATTTCCACCAGCTAGGGAAGTTAGGAGGGTCTATATCTGATATGCCTCCCCCTTTCCCATCCGAAGCCACATTTAGTCATCTGTCCCTATGGTGTTGGGCAACTAACGTTTGTGAAGCTCCAGGCTCTAGCCTGGGTAGGTGATCACTCAGGACCCCATCGGGCTGGACTGAGGACCAAATGCTGGTGTAGATGAGAAAAGCTCTTTGTAAACACCCACCAGTCACTTGCAAAGGGCTTAGGATTCCTGATAGTGTTTGGGAATCCCAGGTTTATCAAAGACACCTCGTTGGGCCCAAGAACGCCTACCTTGTAGACCTACCTTGTAGACAAAGGTGCAAACAAAGTCAATGAAGCCAACCTGAAGCTTGGGGAGTTCATCTGCCTTGTTTCTGTCCATCATGGGCTGTCATGGGGGAGAAAGAGTTAACTGTACCGGGCTCCCCCTGGCATGATGCAGTAAAAGGGACCCACCCTGCCTAGGAAGCATTCTTGTACAAGACAAAACCAAAAAACCCAATGCAACCTGAACGCATCAAGTTCCCAGATCTGACTGGTGGTTTGCAGGAAATACAGGGATAAAGGAACATATTAAATAACACCAGATTGTGGGAAACTACACAACAGAAGGCCCACGGTCTTCAACAAATAAGTACATGGCAGATAAAAAGGAAAACAAAACAAAACAAAACCAGGAGAAAACTGCTGTGTATGGAAAGAGACTCAAGAGGCAAAACAACCAGAAGTGTGGTCTATGACTGGACCCTCATTCGAAAAAAATCAACCTAATTATTTTTCTCGCTCCATCAGGGAAGTGAACAGAGATTGAGGACTAGATGATAATAAAGAATTATGACCGATTTTGTGAGTGTCACACTGGTATTCGGTGTATGCGTGCCCATGTGCGGGCTGTGTGTTTTTCTTATCTCTTAGAGACCCATACTAACATCTTTATGGAAAAAATGATAACATCTGGAATTTATTTTAAAATATTTCAACCAAGAGATAAGAAAATGCCTGGGGTGGCGGGTTAGATAAAACAAGAATGGCTGTCACTACTGGTTGTGGTGGAACCTGGCCGATGGGTCTCTGGTGTTCGTCCACTAGAGCCTCTATATGTTTAAAATGCGGAAAAGAAAGAAGAGAGATCCAAATCTGTGGCTCCCTGCTATTCAGGTTGGGAGGTCCCTGCTCCCTTGCACTTGGGCTTGCACACCCTTCACTGCCTGTGCCCTCCCTTGGGCCCCCACGTGGGGACCCCCACATGCTCAGCATTGCCCCAGGCTTTACCCGTCCCCATCTCGATCAATGGCTTTGTCCCCACAATGTCACGTCCTCCTACCCTGCCTCTGCTTCCCAGCCCTGTCCTTGCTCAGGGCCTTAGTGAACCTTTCACTGGCCTCCCCATCTTGGTGACTCTTCTAGCCAAGCCTACTTTCAACATTGGTGGGGCTCAGCTTGCCAAAGTCTTCCAGTCACATGCTCTGTACTAGTACAACAGGGCCTGGGGGCGTGGTCCCCTAGACTGTTGGAACCGGGAGGAAATCTGCTTTGGGGTCCCTTTGTCTGCCTCTGTTTAGCCGAGAATTCCCATCTCTAATAAGTTCGCAAGTAATGAGGTTGATGGTAGTCTGGGGACCATACTTTGAGAACCAGTGCATTAGGAAAAGGTCGTCTCTACGGTAAAATCACACATGCCTACGTCAAGGCACGCCTGTCTATCAGGATGAGATCACACACACCCAACATCAGGCTGATGTCCCCCCCGCACTCCCCTATTACTCACAATGGGGTTCTGCTGCAGCACCGTACGCTCAAGGTCACCTTGTTCCCAGAATTCGGCAGCAACCAGCAGAGCTACCTGCAAAAGGCACACCCCCCCCGCACCCCCCAAGTCAAGCCCCAGCCCAGATCTTTCTACCTTTGCTCCCACCCTTCCTGGCTTTCCAGCTAGGTAAAAAGTTAACCCCCACCCCTGCCTCGATGCCCCCTTTGTTGTCATCACAGGAGAGGCACTAAAGTGGTCTTGGTGTCTCAGCAGATGAGACAAAGGTGGGCTGCTTCTGGTGCTAGGAGTCCAAGCCGAATCAGCTGCTGTCACGATGGTGGGACTCCGGAGGGCTCCATACCTTACTCTGCACTTCCCAGGGCTTGGTGATGGCTGAGAGATCACATGCGGTCATCATCATGGCCCTGCACATAAGGACACCATCCATCAGCCCAGAGCTAATGAAGGCTGCAGGGGCTGGTTAATTCCAACTCTCTCTCTCCTTTCTCTGCACCATGTTGCAAGGAAGGGGGCACTGCTGCATGCATCTGGAGGTCGGGCTTTGAAGTCAGACGGAGGTTAAAATCCTGCCTCTGTCAGTTGCCAGTTAGTTTGGCGTGGGGCAATTAAACCAACCTCTGTAAACCTCAGTTTCCTTATCTGTAATAATAACGGTACTTTCCTCATGAAATGGAGGCAAGATTAAATGAGATAAAGTGTGTAAAAATCTTCGCAGAGGGTCCAGACATAGTATGTGCATGATAAATACTGGCGATAATCGCGACCATCTATTGGGTTTTTCTTATGTGACACGCACTCTTCTAGGTACTTTGAAACATCGATTTCATTTCAATCTCAGCACCTCTTCAGAGCGCTTCTCTCCTGCCTAGCGGAGACCAGTGTTTCTCAAGCTTTATCTCATCATCCTCCACTTTCCACATCAAACAACCTCTATACATGTGTTTTCTGTAATCAGTCCACCATGAAATCTTAATACCGTAGATACGCTGTGTATCTGTTTGGAGGGCCGCTGGTCACTGTGATACCTAAGGCTTTTTGCTCCATCTCCAGGAACTGCCTTTTGCCCATGGCAGGGAATAATATCACCCCCATTAAAAATGCACGGAAAAAGAAGGACCATGTCAGTCATTTCCGGAAGCCTTGCATGAAGAAGTAGAGGGAGGAATTGGGGACAGAAAGAATGGAAAGATAAACTCTTAAAGTGGTTTCACAATAGTAGGAAAAAGGTAAGACAGGTATTATTACCTAGGTAGGTACAGTCGAAGACACAGAAGGAGGGGACAAGGACAAAGAACTGGAGGGGAGGGGGCGTTGGAGAGGGTGTTTCAGACTTGGGGGCATGGTGGCATGCACGTCCAAGATGGGAATCCAGGCCCGTGTGGTGTGGATGTGACCTTCCAAGCTGGGAAATGGAAATTGTATCCGAGAAGCCGTGGAGAGCTATTGAAGGTTGAGGACCCGGGCATGACCTCTTTAGAGCTGTGCTGCAGGAAAGCGGTCTGGTAGTACCTGGAGGCCGGAGCAGAATGGAGGGGGTGGGAAGGAAGGAGGGGATTGTCTGGGGAGGGCAGCGGGGCCTGACCTGCCGCTGTGTCTGCTGGGCAAGCCGCCTGGGTGGGCTCCGCCTGATTTGGTGAGACTTGTTGAGGCAGGTGGGCAGGGGCTGCGGAGAGGGCATCGTTGGAGAAGGCTGGGGGCCTTGCTATTTGGATGATTTTACAGTTAACCAGCTATATCTGGCAAAATTTATATAAGCTGGTCTGGGAAGTCTTCAGAATTACTCAGGGAACAAAGTGGGGGTCGCCAGAGGAGAGGGGCTGAGGGAATGAGCAAAAGTGGGGGAGGGGAGTGGGAGAGGCAGACTTCTGGTGAGGGGATGAATACATCAGGGGGGCAAAAGGCACAGGATAGGGAATGCAATCAGCGGTACTGTGACAGTGTCAGATGGTGACAGATGGGAGCGACACTTTCGGTGAGCACAGCGAAACCTACGGAATTGTCTATAATCACAATGTCATACACCTGAAACCAGTGTAACATTATGTGTTGACTATACTTCAATAAAGAGTTATTCACGAAAGAGTAACAGGCTGTTACCTCTCACTAAGTAAACCCTCAGAAATAGGTAGGATTCTTTGAGTAAATAAGCTTTCAGAAATGCATACAGTTCTTGCAAAACACCTTCATGCTTTGTAATATAGCTTCAAAACACGTGCCCTCTGTTTCGTATCGAGTGTCATAGACCCGTTACCATCAAATAAACTGAGCAAATGGATGTCTGGCCGAGCACACAAGAGTCCCTGCCCCCCGGTTACTCAGCAGTGTCCCCATTTTCAGTCCACAGATAGGTGCGACTTCAGGAGAACCCTGAGTGTTTACTTTCCTTGGCTGGAGAGTTCATGTGAAAATCACGCCCACAGCTGGGGAAACACATCCAGTGTTCTCCAGACAGAGACTGCATGCCTGGGAACAGGGGAGCAGGGGAGTGAGGACTTCTGGGCGCCAGAAAAGCAAATCCAAAGCCTCGTGCCCTAAAGACAAGGCATCGCATTCACTTCAGCACCCATTCCTGAGATGCCGTGGGGCCAAGGTGCTACATGAGGTCTTTGGGCAGCCAGAGAGGCTGGCAGAGAGCTCACAGTCACTAGAGAACAAAGAGCAAAAAGCTATCATCACAGTTTGCTGAGGGAGATAGCAGAAAGAAGTATAAGATTTGAAAGGAAAAAAAAAAAATCCAAAGGTGAAAACAAATAGCTCAGCTCAGGGCATGCAAGAGATGGCGGTGGAACGGGTGCCTGAGGGGTGCATAGGAGTTCTCCAAGAAACGGTAGAGTAAGCAGAGACGCAGTGGAGAGTACGCAGGATTGCTACAGGGTAGAGGGTCATCCAGGAGGGGACTGCAGGGAGCCTCCATTTATCCCCCCTGTACCCATATGCAGACGCCGGGAAGGAGCAGGTTCACAGGTCCCTGCTCTTGGAGAGCTGACACACACGTTGGGGAGTCATGCATTTACCACACTAATGGATGTGAACGTGTAAACAAAGGCTCTGAAGGAAAGGAATTCGATTCTAGGAGAACAGGTCTGAACTGTCGGGGGGGGGGGGGCTCCCTCACGGAAGTGACCGTGGGCTGAGGTCTGGAGACTGTGGAGCTGTCCCTTTGGTAAAGAAGTGGCGGGACACATTCCCGGCAGAGAGAACCTGCAGGGCAAAGGCCCTGGCGGCAGGAAGTCTGGCACATTCGAAGAGCTCAAAGGTGGGAGAAGCTCAGGAAGCAGCAGGAAAGGGAGGAAGACGAGGCCTAGAAGACAGCCAGGGCAGGCCCTCGGAGCCTGGGCCGTTCGTGCCAAGAGCAACAGGAAAGGCCGCTGAAGGAGAGTTTGAACAGAAGCGTGAAGCAATCAGATTTGCATTTTACGGGGTCACTGTGGCTTTCGTGTGGAGGGGACCGGAACACCAGCAGGGAGACGAGCCAGGAAGCCATTGCAGGACCGGGACAAGTGTCCGGATAAACAAAGCATTGAAGAAGTAAACTCAACAGGGCGTGGGAATAGATGAGACATGCAAAGTCAGGAAGCAGGGGTTGGTGACACGAGGGAGGGCAAACGACAACGGGCTCAACAGGCAGAAGAGAGCAAAAGTCACGAAGACTTTGTATGTGGGGACCTGGGAACCTTAGCCTCTTTGGGGTCAGCAAGAGGCATCAAGAGGAGGAGGGCCTGGCATGAATGGAGAACAGTCTATACAAAATGCCACGCCGATGGGTGCCTGGGTGGTTCCGTCAGTTAAGCATTTGTCTTCGGCTCAGGTCATGATCCCAGAGTCTCCCTCTCCTCCCTGCTCCTGCTCTCTCTCACTATCTCTGTCTCTCTCTGCAATAAATAAAATCTTTTTTTAAAAAATGCCATGTAGGGCTTTGGAATCAGCAACTAGATCTCTGCTCTTCTCCTGACTTGCCATGTCCGGGCAAGTGACTTCATGTCTTTGAGCCTTTGTCTGTTGCTTTGTAAAAGGAGATAATCATATTAGATTGCATCATGAAATTCTGACTTTGTGCGTCAAAAACAGTCAAAAGCAATTTCATATGGTTCGATGTAATACATGCCTCCTAAGGGCTACTGTGCCCATCACATAAGATGATCGTGTGAGTGCACATATTGTCCTCATCTTCTTTTTTTTTTTTTTTAGATTTTATTTATTTGATAGAGCAGGATCGCAAGCAGGGGGAGTGGGAGACAGAAAGCAGGATTCCTGCCAAGCAGGAAGCCCAATGTGGGGCTCGATCCCAGGACCCTGGGATCATGACCTGAGCCAGGACCCTGGGATCATGACTTGAACCGAAGGCAGAAGCTTAACGACTGAGCCACCCAGGTGCCCCCATCCTTATCTTTATCATCAGCTTCATCTCATTAGCCGTGGTCACCCAGGTGCGCAGAGCTGGCAGATGGAAGCAAGCTGAGCTCCTGCTCACCCAGCCCATCGTCAAGACAAATGTCTCTTCTGCAAGGCTGTGTGGCTCAGTGGCACTTCTCCCTGACTCCCCGGATGGCCTCTGAAAGCACCCCAGACAACCAGGCCAGGCATTCGGACTCTCCCGGAATTGCACCTGGCCGGGAAGGTGCGGCTTGCAGGGCACGGACTCAGGAAGCCTGAAAAAGCTGTGGGTGTGCAGGAGAGGGGGAAGGGGAAGGTTTCGGGTTTCTGTTGCTCTGGTTAAGGCCCCGTGGGACACTAGGTAAGTCACATTGTCTCTCCCCATCCTCACTCTCTCATTTGCAAAACACTAGACCAGGGGCTGGCAAACTTTCTCCATAAAGGGACAGATAGTAAATAATTTCGGTTTTGTGGACGATGTGGGTTCTATTTCAACTCCTTGACTCTGGCATCATGATGTGAAAGCAACCGGGGAATAAGGAAAAGCAGAGCGCCCAGGGCGCGGGGTACGTTTAGGGGCCCGTGAAAATGTTTAAATTTTAATTTCTTTTCACGTCAGGAGAAAAAAACAATATAATAATGATGAAGATGGAAGAGTGAATTCAGCCCACATTGTATTTGTCTTTATACCAGCATACAGTCATAAAATACCATTTTTAATAATTTTATTTTAATGGAGGAAGAAGCCTCGGAGGCAAAACTGCCTAGGGGCCATCAAAGTCATAATGTGGCCCTCTGTAGAAAAATACAGTGTTACTTATGGGTACCGAAATGTGAACTTCTTAAATTTTTTATTTTGTCAGGAAATCTTTTGATTTCCACCCCTCCCCCAAGCCTTTCAAAGTGTAAAGGCATTTCACTCATGAGCGGTACAAAAATGGGTGGCAGGCTTTGCCCCCCAGTGCTAGACGATCCCAAAGCCCTTCCCACTCATGGTCTGGTCAGACTGTGAGGAGTGAAACCGGAAATTAAGTGGAGCTGTAAAGGTTTTCATGAAGAATGGGCAGGCACACCCTCCATCCAGAGTAACTTTCACACCTCAGCCCAAAGGCAACATACTGAAGTAGGGTCACCTAAGAACCAGCTATGCAGCTAGGAAAGGCCAGTAGGCTTAGGATGTGTCAAGGGGTTAAGAGTGGACCTCAGACTAGAGGACGCTCGCTGCCAGGAGCCCTCCAAGGTCATGGAAGCATGGGCAGAGGGGGGAGTGTTGAGTGTTTTCCTCACAACAACCAATTCTGACACCAGTTTCATGTCTTACGATTCCGTTCTGACATGAACTGTCAGACTCCACAGGTTGAAGGGCTTAGTCCCCACAAGACTGTCCTTACTTCAGAGATCAGTCACAAATACCACGTCCTCGGGTTGCCCATACTCTCATCCAACTTGGCTACAAAGTTGGGGGTTCCACAAACATCGCCTTCGGATTCAAAAATTTGCTGGGACAAGCTCACAGCACTCAGGGAAACTCTTTACTTATACTCACCAGTTTACTATGAAGGATACACTTCAGGAATAGCCAACGGAAAAGAGACGCTGGAGAAGGTGTGGGGCGCACGCAGAGTTTCCACGCCCTCATCAGACGTGTCACCCTCCCAGCACCTCCATATGTTCACCAACTGGGTAGTTCTTCGCACTCTGTTGTTCAGAGGTTTCTCTGGAGGTTTTTATCATGTAAGCATGATTGATTAAATCATTGGCCATGGGTGACTAACTCAGTTTCCAGCCCCTCTGTTCTGCACAGAGACTGGGGGGGTGGGGCTGAAAGTTCCAAGCTTCTAATCATGGCTTCATCTTCTCGATGATCGGCCTCCATCCTGAAGCCCTCCAGGAGCCCACCCAGAGCCACCTTATTAGAACAAAAGACACTCCTATCACTCCTACGGCTCAGAACATTCCAAGGGTTTTAGAGCTCTGTGTCTGGGAACTTATCTGCAACCAAATATGCCCAAATATGAAATATAACTAAAGTTTTTTTCTTTGACCATAGGCCTCCAAGTACTGAAAACTTGAGGGCACTTATTATTATTACACGGTTAATCAACACAACAGAAATCTATTACCTGTTTTTAGAAATAATTATCAAATGCTCAAAGTAAATTTTTTTTGGGAAATTCATCTCTTAATGAGACAGTATGGATCTTATTTAAAAAAATCGGTTAATGGTATATGTCTTTGGTGGGATATTATGCTCTTGATAATTTGCTACAGAACATAATGAAATACATTTTTTCTATTAAAAAAAGATCATTTCCCAAAAAAATCGGTTAATGGGTGCCTGGGTGGCTCAGTCAGTTAAGCATCTGCCTTCTGCTCAGGTCATGATTCCAGGGTCCTGGGATGCAGCCCTGATCGGGGGAGCCTGCTCTTCCCTTTCCCTCTGCCTGCTGCTCCCCTTGCTTGTGCTCTCTCTCTCTCTGCCTGTCAGATAAATAAATAAAATCTTAAAATAAGTTAATGAATGAATATTTCTTATTGCTGATTTAAGATAGGGTTTAGCATGTGTTTTACGCCAGTTTTTTTCTTTTTACAGATGCAAGTAATTAGAAGCCTTGGACATGGGAGTTTTGTTACAGCGACGTCACTCAATTCTTTCAATTCTTCCAAATCATCTGTTAAAAAGTATACTGTGATCATTCTTCTGAATGATTTATCAGCTGACAATTCCATTAGGTTCTCCTTCAGTTTTGTTTAAAGCAAACCTTAGAATCACTCACTTCCTCTATTTCTGGGAAGCATGCCATAAAGATTTCACCCAGGCTTCTAATATGACTATTAATTATACCCTGGACACTTTCTCTGCGGCATTCTGGTTAAGCCAAGATACTCAGAGTGGGTGAGGTCAATTAAAGCATTATTAATTGAAATATATCTTCCAGTGTTGTATTTCTTATAAAGCGCTTTCATCCTCAAACAAGTTTCAACTCTTTTCATCAAAACTTTGCAGCTGCAGAGTTGACGCATTGACTCTACGGAAATGTTTGCCATATAACGTGATTGGAAATGCGTATCTGTTACTGTCCAGTAAAGCAAGCAGATCGGACACGTTTTTGTCAGAGAGAATCCGATTTCATTTCCCAATTCAAGGAAGCATGTTAGAATGCATCCCAGTTTCATTCGTCTTGTTTTTTATTCTCAATTCTAAGAAAGGTAGATAGACTGGTAGGTAGGTAGAACAGATACATGATAGACAGATGACAGGTGATAGATGACAGAAAATGGCACAGATTAACCGAGTGCTGCTACCATCAGTACTTACTCTGATACCCCTTTGCCCTGATATCGGGGGGCGTCCCTGGACAGTGGTACGTTCTCTGAAGGAAGTAAGATTGTTAAATTAAAAATGCTTTAGCTACTGCTGCCCCAGTGCACAATCCAGGACAGTATTCTATTTCTCTAATGCCTTGTTATGCATTATTTATATAGAGAGAGAAAGAGAGACAGAGACAGAGAGACAGAGAGAGACAGAGAAGGCCCAAGTAAGACTATTTTGTAAGGAGGGAGAAAAGCAAGGGGGCTGGCAATGCTTCAACTCCTGTGCTTTCTCAGAAAATATTAAGAAAGAGAAAACTGACTCCCTTGAGGGCCTCGGTGCCCATGTAGTTCTCAGAAGGCTTTTGGCTGGGAGTAGGGGTGGGTGGGGTCCGTGTACCTCAGTTTAAAGACTTCCCGTTAAAACTCCCTTGGCTTTGGCAGTGGTTAAAGTCCTGTCTCTGGCCTCTTTTCTTTTCTTTTCTTTTTTAAAGATTTTATTTATTTTTTGTCAGAGAGAGAGAGAGAGCACAAGTACGCAGAGTGGCAGGCAGAGGCAGAGAGAGAAGCAGGCTTCTTGCTGAACAAGGAACCTGATGTGGGACTTGATCTCAGGACCCTAGTATCATGACCCAAGCCAAAGGCAGTTGCTTAACCGACTGAGCCACCCAGGCGTCCCTCTTTTCTCTCTCTCTCTCTCTCTTTTAAAGATTTTATTTATTTGACAGAGACAGATCACAAGTAGGCAGAAAGAGAGAGAGGGAGGAGGAAGCAGGCTCCCTGCCGAGCCGAGAGCCCGATGCGGGACTCATCCCAGGACCCTGAGATCATGACCTGAGCCGAAGGCAGAGGCTTAACCCACTGAGCTACCCCAGCGCCCTTCTCTTTTTTAATTAAACACTGTACCTGGGTAATCTTCCCTGTCATTCTCTGTACAGCCTGCCTCACGTCCCTCTATGTGAAAGTACTGTGACGTCATTGACCCGTTTTCCCCCCATGGGTGGGTATTTGTTTTCAATCTTTTTGGCAATTACAAATAAGACTGCAACCAGCCAGGGACACAGCCGTACCTCATTGGGACATGTGGGGGACAGCAGCGGGAGGATGAGTCCTGCACGTGGGACTGCTGGGTCAGAGGGCGGGCATTTACACCGATGTCCATGGAGGCTCAGCGGCCACGTCTGTTGACCTTCCCACTGCAGTGAGCGGGGTTCCCGGCTGCCCCTCACTCTGCCCAGCGTGGTGTGCTTGCAAACGTTTTCATGGTGGCTGAGAAGAGTGGTGAAAACATTCTATGGTGCCGTGGTTTTATGATGCGTTGCTGCTTGTGAGTCTGGTCACCGTCTTTTTGTATGTTTGCTCCCCTCTGTAATCCCTTTTCTGGGAAATGTCTGGGGAAAAGGAGGGTTTTGCCCGTTTTTTTATTGGATAAGTCTTTTTTTTTTTTAAGTTGTATTAATGCTTTATTTACTAAGGAAATGGGCTCTTCTGTCAGAAGTTCTGTTGGATACATTTCCCAGCTTATCACCTGCTTTCTGACTTCAGCTACACCTTTTTATGTGTGTTGTGCGGAAATCCCTAATTTTTATGTAGTTAAATTTATAAATCTATTTATGACTTCTGAATTTTATGTCACACTTAGAAAAGCTCATCTGAAATTATTCCTTTTAATTCTACCATGACTTTTCCCCTCTCTTCCTTTTTTTTTTTTGTTTGTTTTCTCATTATTTTAAGATCTTGATCCATCTGGAACTTATTTTGCTACAGGAGTGAGATAGTGATCCAGCTTTGTGATTCCCTATGGTATCATACAAAATATAATCAGTCTTTGTTTCTGGTTCCTGGAACAAAGCTTCTCAAACCCTTGGAATTTCCTGAGGGATAGGAGTGTCCTTTGTAGAAAGCCCACTGTGGGTTTAGGCTAATGACCATGATTTCGTGTGGGGTCCCTAGAAAGACTCAAGGCAGGTTTGGACACCAGAACTTCTGTGCAGATAGAGGGCTGGAACCTTCTGCCCTACCTGTCACCCTCTGTGGAAGGGTCGGGGTGAGAGGGAACTGTATAGAGGAATCTCGGCAGAACTCACACAATGGCGATCTGATGAGCTTCCGGGTTGGTGAAGCACCAACTGGCAGCGAGGGCAGAGCACCCCGGTTCCACAGGGATGGACGTTCCCGTGCTAGCGACCTTCTGACCCTCGCTCTACGTATCTCTTCATTGGGCTGTTCTTCTGCAGCCTTTACAATAAACTGGTAGATATTAGAACATGTTTCTCTGAGTTCTATGAGCTGCTCTAGCAAATTAAGAGAACCCAAAGGTGGGGTCGTGGGAACCTCCAATTTATAGCCAGGGGGTCAGAAGCAGAAGTAACAACCTTGACTTGCATTTGGTGTTTCAGAGGGGCCATCTTGTGGGACCAGTCCTTCACCCATGGGTTCTAGTGCTATTTCCACATAGACAGGGTCGGAATGGGGTTAAATTTGTAGGACACCCAGTCTGGGTCCACCAAGAAATGGAGGGAAAAAAAAACCCATCAGGCTACCTTACAGTCCCAACGTCATTTATGAACTTAGCCCTTCCTTCACTGGTAGAAAATCCACTTTTTCAAAAAGTTTTATTTATTCAGGCAAACTCTACACCCCACGGGGGGCCAAACACACAACCCTGAGATCAAGAGCCACGTGCTCTTCCGACTGAGCCAGCCAGGTGCCTATAAAATCTACTTTAACACAGGCATAGCCTTTCAAGTCTGCCCCATGGACCTGTCCCACTCGTGTAGGACCGAACTGCCTTTTGTTCTGCTTCTTCCTACCATTACTCTTGTATTTCAGAATTTTCTGGCTGTTTTTGCTTCTCATAAGAATTTTGACATTGCTTCCTAATGATCCTCAAAATAAAGTCGATATTTTCCTTGGAATCACCTTAAAGGAATATTTATTAGGGAGAATAGACGACATTTAATATTAAGTGCCCCTACCCAAGAACAGGGTGTGCTTCCCACTTGTTCAGTTTTTCTGCTGCACCATTTTGAAATGTCCAGTCAGGCAGCATCTGGTGCTCCTGGGAGCAGCCATAGCCTGAGGGTGCCCCATTGCTCGGTGGGGGTAGGTCGCACAGCTCCTCAGGATCAGGGGATCTGCCTGACTGGACGACTGCAAGTGAGAAAAGGGCAGTGTGCCATTTTCCTCTCTTCCCTGAGCCTGTCCCAGCAGCCACCTCTTCTCTGTTGCCAGGACTTGCAACATTTGTGATTTAATCAAGCCTCCTCTTCACAGAAGCATCTGGAGATAAAACCTGAAAACTTCCTTGGGAACGAGGTCAAGCCTTGTCTTCCCTGACCATAGATACTTAGGACTCAGCACAGGGGAGCCAGGGGACCCTTTGGCTTGGGCCACCTAGTCACCAAAGGCCTCAAATGTACACGTCTCACCCCGTCATTATTTGAGGTGAGTCAAAGAAGCACAGTGAGGCAACTAAAAGAAGATAGTCATTAAAAACTTAATTGTGAGTCCCATTACCACACCTCATGCCAGCCAGACACTCTAAATTTAATATAAATCACATACCTGACTTGTGAGTAGCAGCGCTATATTGTAGGACATTGCCACATATAAAAGAATGCTTAAAAAAAATTAAGCCTACATATTTTGAATGACACATAGATAACACTCAAATAATAATTGGTATAATGCTTTGTGTTTCATCAAAATCTTTAAAGTTCTATCACTTTACCACCCAAATTCTGAATCTTATGATAGAAATACTTCAAGTATTGTGCATTTTATATACAGAGAAATAAAACAATAATATATTATCTTATATTTTAGGGTTAAAATAAAAATTAAACATATGCCATAATTTCTGCAATTCCGTAAGTGCATAACTTCACTGTTTCCAGATGTTGGCAGTCTCCAAAATGGCGGATGTCCCAGGGTTCTCTTGAGGGGAGGAAGGCCTGTCAGTGTAGCATCCCACCTCAGGGGCCCTGGGCTTAGGAAAATCAGGGGTTAAGCCCGTCTTACTCACATAACAATTTCCTTCCGTGTCTGCTCCAGCATCATGTACTGAGTCCACTCCTGTTGGGATTCATATGTCTTAGACTGATCCACGATCTTTTGGAACATCGTCCTTTTCCTGTAAAACACACCAGTTCGTTAAAGGAGCTCATCTTAGAATAATGCAACCCCCAGGCTTCTAACACTGGCTGTTTCAGACTGGGGCTTCTAAAAACAACATGATTAACAAAACAAAGTGGAAAGAACCAAGGCCTGGGAGTGAAGACCTAGGTTCTAACCCAAACTTTGTCTCCAGCGTGTCACCTGATCTTACTTAGCCAATCTCTTCCCCTGGACTTCAGTGTCTCATGGATACAATAGGGGTAAGACTGTCTAACTCCCGGGGTCATAGTGAGAATTACTGTTCCATAGCACAAGAGACAGCGCACAGAACATATTAAATCATTGGCTCTATGGTGTTTATTATTACAGTCATTGTTATGGTTATTCTTGTTCTTAAAATGAAAAGAAATACCAACTTGAAATACAGGGCGAGGTCTGTGGCAATGATTGCTATGTCCATCATGTGGATGGCGTGCTCGTGCTGTCTGCGATTGAGGTTTTGAAAGATATTCAGGCTCTAGAGAGAAAACCGTAGAAGAGACGCGAGAAGTGATGTTGGCAGGAGAGCCATGCAACTAATGATGATGACTCCCGATGGTGGAAGAGGCGGCCCAGGCCGATGGGAAGAGCACCGCCCGGCCACACACAGGCTTCTAGTGAGATGGGGGCTCCCAGCAGGCAATGTGGAGGGCCCCCACCCATCCTACCTCATCTCTCAGCAACGTTTTGCCGAACTCCAAGTGGTGTCTTTCCAAGATGGAGGACCCATGGAGCTTGGCCAGTGGGTTCTGGGATCTGAATGGGAGACACACACATAAACACACACACACACACACACATAATCAGCATGGAATGGCCAAGATGGAGGTTATAGACATCATCTAGTCCTGCCCCCTCCTAATTCTGCAGGCAGAGAGGCTGATGGCCAGCACTAAGAAGGAGCTTGTCACGTGGTGAGAGAGTGGGAAAGAAGACTCCGCATCGGGTCCCCTGACTCTCAGGCTTTAGCTTTCTCCACAGCTGATTCCGAGCCTCTCTGGGCTCATGGACCCCTTAGAGAGGCTGTTGAATAGCGTGTGCCCCAAAGGAACACACACACACGCACACACAATGACACAGGCAATTTAAAGATTTCTGGGTTTCCTGTCGTCATCCACGGACATTGGCCCCAGGCCATACTTTAAAGATCACAAGCCCTTGATGCAATCCTTGAGTCTCAGGAGAAGCCACTGAATTCCCACAGGCGGTGTGTTTATTCATGTCTCTATTCAATAAATATGTGCCAAGCACTGAGCTCAATACTTAGCTTCCCATAAAGTATAAACATGACCTCTAGCCTCAGCGCAGCATGTTCTAGGCTTATTTATGACTCGTAGGCTGTGGGCCCTGGGCAGAGCCTCAGTTTCCTCCTCCATAATATGAGTACAACACTAGTTCCTGCTCTACCCAGCAAGGACCATGTTTCAGAGGCTGTGTGGAGTGTAAGCTCTGTGAGGACAGGGCCTGTGTCTGTTCTGCTACCATGGTACCTCCCTTGCCTAGCACAGGGCCTACCGCACTTACGTTAGTAGCATTACAAATACAAGGGGAATGAATGAACCAGTGTCAGTTACTAACGTTTGGCTTAAAGTCATTCAGCAGAGAGGGAGGGAGGAGAAGGAAGGGTTTCATATATTGTTGCTAATTACCATAAACTTTATTACCATAAACGTAATGGCTGAAAACAGTAAAGATTTATTATCCTATAGCTCTAGAGTTCAGAGTCAAAAGCAGGTCCGCAGAGCTGCTTTCCTTCTGGAGACTCTAGGGGACAATCCATTCCCTTGGCTCCTAGCTTCTAGAGGCCACCTATCTTCCTTGGCTTGTGGCCCATCATTCTTCATCTTCAAACCCAACAGTGGTATCCTTTCTCCTCTCTGACCTCTCACTTCCCTCTTAGAAGGACCCTTCTAACTACGTGGGGCCCGCTTGGATAACCCAGGATAATCCCTATATTTCAAGATCTCTAATCACATCTGCAAAGTCCCTTTTGATTATCAGGCAACACATTCCCAGGCTCCAGGCATGGTGACGTGGCTATATTTGGGGGTCATTATTCTGTCTGTCACTGGAGTTTACTCAGACCCACAGGGCAGGAGGAAGTAGGAAGCTGTGGACAGTGGGACTTTCCCTTGGCTGGTGAATCTGCCTGAGAGCCTTTCAGATCTGGGTAATGAATCCTGGGAGCAGGAGGCAGAGAGGAGGGACAGGAAGGGCCGACTCACTTCATCTGGTAGAGGTTGTTAGTGCCTCTGTGGTCAATGTCATGGCAGAAGGCAGCAGTGACCATGGCCAAGGCCTCTAGGTCCGTGAAGTAGCGCTTCAGCTTTCCGGTCTGGAAGAGCAATCAGAGGTGCCACTCACTCCTTTCTTGCAGGGGTTGGAAGCAGAGCAGGTGTGAGGGGGAAGGCCTGGAAACCCAGTTCTGACCTTGGCTCTATCCCGGGCACAATAGTATGACCAGAAGTTGACCTGGGACTGGGGCGTTTTCAAGGATATGGGACTTTCCGTACTAGAACTGGAACAGTCCCAGGCAGACGGGGATGGTTGCTCACCCTAGTCCTGAGCGATCTTAACTGGTCTGGTCTCCCTCTGGGCCTCAGTATCCCAATCTGCACACTGGAGGTAGAGGGCACTGGACTAGGTGATGGTTAAAAAGTTGTAGCAGTCAGGTTTTAGGATCTGGAGGGTTTTTGAACATGCCCAGACTGGTAAAGCAAACCCTACACTGGTTTAAGCACAGCCCAGAAGAATCTTTCCCTGAGCTTCCTTCAAATACTTAGGGTAGTCAAGTTCATGGAGATAGAAAGGGGAAAGTGGTCACCAGGGCTGGAGAGAGGGGAACGGGGAATTGTTGTTTAATGGGGACAGAGTTTCTATTTGGAAAGATGAAAAAGTTCTAGGGGCGGATAGTAGTGAGGGTCGCACAACATGGCGAACGTTCTTAAAACCCTTGACACTTGGGGTGCCTGGGTGGCTCAGTGGGTTAAAGCCTTTGCCTTCAGCTCAGGTCATGATCTCAGGTTCTGGGATCGAGCCCCACTTGGGGCTCTCTGCTCAGCAGAGGGCCTGCTTCCTCCTCTCTCTCTGCCTGCCTCTCTGCCTACTTGTGATCTCTGTCAAATAAATAAATAAAATCTTAAAAAAAAAAGAACAACAAACTGACACCTAAAAACCGTTAAAATGGTAGGTCTTCTGTGTCGTATATTTAACCACAGTGAAAAATTAAACATATGGAGAATGTGATTGATACAGTTTCTCAAATGAAGAAAGCATGTTTTACAGTATTATTATTCATTTGGTTGTAAACAAAACACACTGTGTCTGTGTAAAAATATGTCTCGAAACTTCTAGAAGAGGATTTGGAAGGGGTCATGCGGTGGTTATTTCTAAGTAACCGCACTGGGCTTGGGGGGAACCTGCAGCTTTCCTTCACTTTTTATTCTCTCCTCGGAATTCACGTATGCTAAACGTGCACTTCTCTTGTGTCTTTTTTTTTTTTTTTAAGCACTGAAGACAGCAAAGCAGCTGCTTCCGGGTGGAGGTGGAGAGGTCTTCTGGCATGGCCTGAGCCCCCTGCCGTCTACCCCACCCCACCCGACACCGCTGCCCCCGCTGCGCACCCCCCACTGCCGTACCACCAGCAAGGAGAACATGGTCTGCCCGACGTTGAAGCCGTGCCGCCAGTTGTGGTAGGTGATTCTGCGGTAGCCCTTGCTCAGCGAGTACATGAACCGCACCAGGGCCTGCAAACATGGGCATGGGGGTGGGGGGGTGAGGCCTGGGGCCCTGTGTCCTAAGGGAGGCCCTCCCCATCCCCTCCACGGGCCCCAGCCAGCCAGCAATGCAGGGAGAGTACTTTGCAAATGGCTGAATACTAGCAAAATGGTCGTTGTTAGGAAACCAGGTGCACGTGCATTTCTCCACTTACTCCACTAAATGGAGCTTCATCAGTGTTTCCCAAACTCTGCCCCGGAGAACTCCCAGGGAGGAAAACAAAAGGGGTCTTTAACTTGGTGGTTCTCCAACGTGAGTGCCCATCAGAATTACCCAGAGGGCTCGTTCAAACGCACACTTCCTGATTCATTAGAGCTGGGAGAATGCATGTGTGTGTATGTCTCTGTGTGTGTGTGTGTGTGTGTGTGCGCAAGAGAGAATTAGAGCTTCTGATACATTGGCCCCTGGTGCTGATGTGGTCTGAGGCAGCACTTTGAGAACCGCTGCTTTAATCACACAAGTCTGGGAAATTCTGAACTTAGCCCCCACCCCCACCCCAGCACCTCCTTGCCCGTCCCTCTCCAGGCCCCTAGATTCAAAGTACACTATAAGGAATCCTGCAGGGGGAAAGACCTGTTTAAAATGACGTCACCCACATCTCCCACACTCGTTTCACTATTGGTTCCCATTGATGCCTTCGGAACTCAGCTCCTCAAAAGCCGCCTTGAGAAGCCAGTGAGCCGGTTACAGCACAGTTCAGAGGAACTGTGTGTCTCTTTTCTGATAAATGAGTCACCTGCGCAGTGTGAGTAATGCTTTATATCCTCAAAGCTGAGGGTGCACTGTTTACAGATTGAACTGGGGGAAAAAAAAAAAAAAGGAAGCAAGCAAGAAGAAAAAAGGAAATGGAAGGGGTTTCTTTTGCCCTTACCTCCTGAGGGATGTGAAATTTATCCACCACTTTGAGCTCATAGTACATCTGTATCCCACATTTCACCAGCTCCAGTTCCGTGAGGGGCAAGTCGCTGAAGTGGAACTTATTGATTTCGTATTTCTCTGCATCTGGCAGCTCTCCTTGCTGTGTAAGGAGGGGAGTCCTGGGGTTGGAGCACATGAAGTGTGCATGGGTCTCCCCACCGGCAGCCCCCAACCCTGTCCCCATCTCAGGATCAGAGCAGGGTGACAAGGGGTGTGCTTGGCAGAGGCAGGGCGCCCCCACCCTCCCCTGCGCATGCTCAAGGTGCACCTTGCCTGTGTTCTGCCCTGCTCACCAGGATCTCAGCAAGTTCCTCTTCCTCACATTCCCACGGCTCCTTCCCATACACCTCTCTGGTTTTCTGCCAGCGCCCAAAATAGCAGAGAGAAACAAAATCAGTTAGTACATATGAGGTCTAAATATGCCTCGACTTTTCCATTTCCATTCTCCTCCTTCCTCCAAAGCTCTTGCAGCGGGAGCCACCAACTCAGAGAGGCTGCCCTTCACCATCCGGTGATGGGCAAATTCAAACTCCTGGGCATCGGGCAGTGGGGACCTGCCTGCAAGTTTGAGCTCTGCCACTTACTAGCAGAGCTACTTAACACCTTCGGTCCTCCATTTCCTCACCTGTAAAATGGAAATAATGAAAGTACTTAAGATTAGACTTATGCCAAGTCATTTTGAAAAAACATGTATACAGCTAGATGGACTAATGCATGCTAAGTCCCCAGGGCAGTGCTTGGCACATAGTAAACACTAGAGTTAAATAACGTTGTTGCTGACATTCTTATTGTTATTATTATGGACTGGGGAGTCAGAAGGTTTTGCTCATGGTCCTGGCTCTTCCTCTCACTTACTGTGCGATTGGGGCAACTTTCTTCCTTCTCTAGGCCTATTGCGCCGTGCACATGCCAGAGGAGGGGGACCTGGACTCAGTTACTTGCTTCTAATTTCTTGACCCAGAGCATAGCCTTCTCACTTCTCACTGGTTCACTGAGGCTCTGCTTCCAGGGGGCCCATATATCCATCATTTGGCCAAAATCACGGACTGAGACAAGCAAACCGTGAGTCAATTTATCTGAACTAGATGATTTCTCCTCTGACTTTATCAGTGATTGGGATGAAATGATCGAATTTGTTGTGATATCTTCCCAGCTTAAGAAGTCACTTCTGAAAATATTGGCCTGTATTGTTTCAACTTGTGAGGTCTATAAGCAAGGTCTTGGGAGCTCAGCTGGGTATCTTATCCAATGCCATTTGGCTAACTCAACTGACTTCTGAGATCATGATCTCTTTGAGAACCAAATCCAAGGAATAATGAGTCACTAATTGCCACATATCCTTCAAAGTATCTCATCCAGGTAGGTAGGACTCTTCTCTATAGCATCCCTGATAAGTGATCATCCAGCCTCTACTTGGATACCTCTCTTGACAGGGTGCTCACTACCTCAGGAGGCAGCTCTTTCATAAGAGTAGTAGAGAATTTACTCATTATCCTGATAAAGGTTAAGTGAGACCTATTTAATAAGCCAGGTGATTAGGGGGCCAGTTACTTCCCCCTTTTGGACCTCAGTTTCTTCATATCTATAACAGGGATAGAAGCCCTTACCCTTCCCACCTTAGTGCGTTTGTTGTTGTGAGCATCAAAAAATACCCTAAGTGTGAAATTGCCTTATAAACTGTAAAGTGATGAAACTATGTGAGGACTCACTACTAACCTCTAACTCCTTCTGTCTTACTCTTTGCCCACCAAACTCCTCTGTGATCCAACTGGGTTTCTAAGTGAGCTAACCCCATGGAGGGAGTCTCTGAGAAGCTGGCAGTGTTCATGGGCTGTCAGAGAGAGCGTTCTCTCAGTGTAAGGGCTGTGGTTGGGTGACTCCCTCTCTACTACCAAGTCAACCCTCGGCACAGTGAAAAACAGAGTTTCCAGAGCTGTTAAGCCAACATCTGGCCCCACGACTGAGGTGGCATGTGCAAGGGACAGCTGTCGCCCAGCCACACGGATCAGCCATATGGGATCCATATGACTCATTGGTACTCGTGGATCCATCCATCCATCCGCTGACTGTGAGGGGCCCGGAGCATCCCCGTGCAAGGCCAGCCCACCCACCTCTGCCTTCATGGAGCTTGACTATTGCTCTGGTCACATTCCTGGGGCACCGCTACCGCTAGAGCAGAAACATAAAAAAACTTCACCCACCAGGATATTCTGGATTTCTTCATTGTCACACTTCACATGATATTTGACCATGTCCTGGAAAATATCCTTCCTGTTTTCCAGTTTGTTCATTGACTCATAGGTGTCAGGGTTTAAGACAGACCAGCCCAGAAATTGAGCCAAAGACTGAAGGGAAAGAAAACAAGAATCAGAGGCAGAACATCCCGGTTTGATCCTGCCTCTGCGATTTAGGGCAAGACTCTAGGGTTCCATTTCCTCAGCTATAAGGTGGGTTCGATCAGGGGGTTGCTGCTCTCCTTTGGAAGAGGTGTTTGAGGACGAAGATTGAATGCTGGGTTGGAATCCACTTTAAAATAAAGCACCAACACGCAAAGCAACATTCTTATGGGTGATAACTTCACCCAAGTGTGTGTACCCATGTGGGCACAGGGGGCCTACAGGAACTCTGTACGTTCTGCTCATTTTTGCCGTGATCCTAAAAATGCTAAAAGGTAAAGCTAATTGATCAAAATTTGTTTTAAAGGGAATGTGAATTTCTCTGACAGCACGTGGCAGTGCAGAAGTGTGAGCCAAGAGAGCAGACATTGAGGCTGAGTCAGGGGCATGCCGACAAGGTCAGCTCCCCACCCACCCCAGGCGAACCCCCCTCACCCCTCTTGCTGCAACAAGCCCTCCCCGCAACCCAGCCGCGAAGGCCTCCTCCTAAGCCACACCTCCATGAGAGTCTCGTCCATCTCATCAAAGGGCTTCCCATCTTTGCGATTGTAAAATGTGGCCACCCCCACGATTTCTTCCTTCTTGTTCACAATTGGCATGGACAGGACATTCTTAATCATCCATCCGGACTCATCCAGAGGCTCTTTCTACAAGAGAAGCCAGAGAAGGTTACAAATCGGTTATTGTTCAGGGGCCCTTTCATTCGGAAGTCGGGATAGAACTGGCCCTAGAAACAGCAGTCAGAAAAGGACTCGGGAACAACTTTCGGCTCGTTACCCACACCACAGGCAGCAACAGATGGGGTGCAGGGGGGTCCTGATGAGTTTAAATACCTGATAGTTCACAGGCCTCTGTGCGTCAAAACTTTCAGACGTTCTGCCCCGCCTGCTATTTAGGTCTATTTAGAAAGCACCTGTGCTTTCCAGATAATATTTACAATACGAAAACTGCAAAACAACTAGGGATTCTGTGGGTAGGTGGTAAACAAGCCTATCAAACCAGATTGTAGCCATGTTAACAAAACCTTTGGCTTGAGGACCGGCTCTGGGCCTTGTTTTTCACCTGCCTGAGCTGGCACGAGCTTAAGGTAACGTGGAGAGTTTCACCGTCCTCTGATGGATCACTGTATCCCATTCACTGTGTCTCTCACAAGCCACCAGGTGCTGGGATATGCTTAATAGAGCCACCATTACACATCTTGTTTGTTTGTCTCTTGACTTTTTTTTTTTTTTTAAGATTTTGTTTATTTATTTGGCAGAGAAAGAGAGAGCACAAGCAGGGGGAGTGGCAGGCAGAGGGAAAGGGAGAAGCAGGGTCCCCACCGAGCAGGGAGCCCGATCCCAGGACCCTGGGATCATGATCTGAGCTGAAGGCAGATGCTTAACCAACTGAGCCAGCCGGGCGCCCCTGTCTCTTGACTCTTGGTGTGACTTCCTGTGATACTTTTGACCTGTCAGTGGGCCTCGGCTGTCTCAGCCCAGATGGGGGTGGTAACAAGAAGCTGTGCCTCATGGAGTGAATGAGACAAGGGCGGTGAAATCTCTCGGTCAGTTGTAACGTGGCCCTTTGTGAGCCATTTGCCATCTGTCTGAGCCTCTCATTTTATCATTTATAACATGGGAATGACTGGACTAGGTCATTTCTAGACTCTCTTCTCATGAACTGGTAAATATTAAACATTTTACAATGTGCAAGGAACTGAACTAGAAACTGAAAAAACCGAGGCAAAGGAGGTACAAAGGTTATCCTCAGGTTGTTCCTAATCCGGCAGGTAAGCAAGCAACTGGAGTTTCTTATGGTTCTGGGGGAGCCAGAGAGGGAAGGAAATCAAGGAAGGCTTCCTGTACTTGGAGTCTTCCAACTTGAAGGTTCCAAGATTCTTTTTTTTTTTTTTAAAGATTTTATTTATTTATTTGACAGAGATCATAAGTAGGCAGAGAGGCAGGCAGAGAGAGAGGAAGGGAAGCAGGCTCCCCAGTGAGCAGGGAGCCCGATGCGGGCCTTGATCCCAGGACCCTGAGATCGTGACCTGAACCAAAGGCAGAGGCTTTAACCCACTGAGCCACCCAGGCGCCCCAGTTCCAAGATTCTTAAGGTGGTGAGATGATGATGATAATGATGATGATGACGATGATGTTGATGATGATGATGATAATGACAGTGATCATTTCATGAACACTGGAAGCCAGTACCTGGTGGGAAAGTGACTCCAGGAGAATGCAGATTATGGCCCAAGGAAAAAGGGGCTGTTGGTCAGGAAACATGAGTTCCAGGTCTGTCTTTTCCCAAGTCTCCACCTAACCTTCAGTGAGTCCCTTCCTTCTAAAGGCCCTGATAAGGAAACAGGTTTTATTGAAAGCCAAACGAGAAAGGATTCAAAGTTTTTAAGCAGAGAAGTTACTGTACACAGCCTGAGTTTCGAAAAATTACTCAGGCCACTTTGTAGAGGATGAGTTGGAGGAAGAAGCCTAGAATCTAAAAATGAGATCAGATTTGATGCTTTAATGCGGGTAAACTGAACTAATTGGGTAGAGATCAAGTTCAGTGCGGTTTAAATCAGGTTGGCAACTCTCAGCAACAATTCGGGCTCCTCACGTGGAAATGAGCAAAATCCCAACACAAGACATACAACTCTAACTCTGGAAGGATATTCTCGCTACATTCTTTCATGAGGTTCTTCAAGGAATAAAAAAAAATAATTCACTAATTTTTAAGAGTCATTTTTATTTTCTTTTTAATTATTTCCTGATTGCTAATGCCTTGTTTTTCTTCCATCTGGCACGCTGCACTCAACAAATATTGATAGGGCACCTACAGCTAGAAATGTTAAGAAAGATAAGGTCCAACCGTTGACCGACATTTTCCTTTACCGAGGAATTAATCTGGAAGCAAAGAAGGGTAATAAGAGATAAAGTAAGGGGACTATAGTACGGGGAACTAATTCCCCGGCAGGGCCCTCCAGGCCATGTGTCATCTGTCCTCTCCAGGTATCATCTGACTTTGGTCTACTTCTCTAGAATCTGTTCCTGCCACTCTCCACACTGTCTCTCACTCAGATTCATTGGTCTACCCTAGGTCCTTCCAACAAGCTCTCTCTTTCTTGTAGTCTTCTCCCCTTTTTTTCCTGCCCAAACATAATTTCTCAGGGACACATTCTTCGATTCCTTCCAGATTAATTCAGGTTCCTGGAAAGAATCCTTCCTCTATCCCTCTGTCCTTCTCTGACCTGCACTCCATGGCCTTTCTCCCCATACAGTCATGAGCCCCCTGAGATAAAGACCACGTCTGTCTGGTCCACCATTGCAGCCAGTGTAGACTATGTCAGTTGCTGGCACAGAGGATGCCCTCCATAAACATTTGTAAAAAAGACGGACAAAAATCATATGGAGTGGTAAACAATATGCCATGAAAATCCCAAGGAGAGAGAAATGATGATAGCCAGAGGAAACAGACTAAGACTTCATAAAAGTTTCATAGCATTTGAGCTTGTACTAAAGAGCAGAGAGTGTTTGGGCAGGACCGGATGGTTCGGGGGTAGGGCAACAGCATAAGCAAAGGTCCAGAGGCCAGAAAGCAAAACGTGTGAACATTAAAACCAAATGGGACCTTGGAATTTACCAAAGTAACTCCCTCCCCACTTCCATTGGCATATGACTTTTTTCCACCCATGTTTTCACTTTGTTGAGACTGCATCCCAACAAACAGATGGACTTTAATGCGTTTGAACCCTCTCTGGGGGGAAAAAAATATCAGGTGACTGAGACCAAACAAGTAATGACTTACCTGGAATGCAAAGAAGTCCTCTGCAGGGGCGTTCATGATGTTGCAAATCTGAAAGCCGTGAAGAGGAATACTGAAGCCGTGATTAGACTCGACAACATACCCAGTGAGCCCTGCGTGCTATCTTCAGAAACACTACGTCCTTGCCCAAGGCGTTCACATTCTTTTCCTCAGGTAGACATGCTCAAGATGGTTTTCAATGATTAACTGAGTCTACTGGACAGAAAAGCTACCTTATAAACATTATTTCTTGCCATTTGCTTCACTCCTTAGTCATTTCTAAGCTTTGAAAAAATCAAGGCTACAATTTGTTATTTTTAATTGCTATATTGTATCTTATTTTGTTGTGTCTTGTTGACTATTTGGGTTGTATCCAATTTTCGTCATTGTTGGTGTAAATAATGCCACTCTAAGCATCTTTAAATCAATTACATTTAGGTTTGGTATTGCTTGTTTTTTAAGGAAGGAGTTTTTTCTTGGGGTATAAACTCCAAAATAGAATGAGAAATAAAAGGTATTGTAGCTCTGGTTTTATATTGCAAGATTCCTCTCCTAAAAACTGAACCAGTATACCCTATCATACATATGGGACTTATCTGATCACTCCAGAGCCCTGCCCATGGGGCCACTGTGTACAGTTGCATAGTGTTTGTACTGCATAAAAAGCATCTCACTGAAGGGCTGATGGGGAGCTGAAATACAGCCTGTTCTTGACTTGCAGAACCAGGATCCCAGTCTTTCTCTTTTGGTCCATGAGAGGGGTACTTTTTTTCTAGTTCTCAAAAAGGCACCCTATGGGCTTGCAGGAACCCTGACTGTCCCATTGGCCCTGACCATCCTGTGGTCTCAGGGGGTGAGCTATCTCTGCTCCTGTTCCAGAACTGCTTGCCTACTGCACCATCCCTCTGGCCTCTCTTTGGACCAGTTCCATCAGTTGCCATTGTTCCCTTCTGATCTCTGCAACGTCTCTGAGGGCTCTTTGCCCTCAGCCGTGATCTTGCTTCAGTCTCTCCCATCCTGGAAAATGAAGTCATCTCTGGACCCAAACATGGTCCCACTAGCAACCATCCAGGCTTTCTCTTCTTCTCTTTTGCGATTTTCTATCTCCTCATTACTCAGGAACACCTCGGCAGACCACATGCTGGTCTCTACCTCACCTCACCACCAAATCTACTCTCCGTTGGGATCTTATTGATCTAATTGCCAATGATCCAATTGCCAAACTCAATAGAGTTTTCAGTTCTTATCTAGATACCTCTGAGCCCTCCTTCTATTCTTCCCTCACATACTCCTCTTTCTCTACCCAATCTTAAAATGTTGGCATCCAACAATATCCCACCCCAGGTCCCTCTCACTCTCCCTGGTGACTTCATTCACACAGAGTTTCAAGTGTCTTCTAGTCCCGATGTCTTCCCAATCCCCATCTCCGTCCCTCCTCTCTCTCCACACCTCCAGAGTCATCTCTTCATCTGCCTACTGGACATTTCTCTGTTGAAAAATCTCTTAGGGTCACCTTTTCTGAAACTGACCTCCTCATCTCACAGCCAAAGCCGGTTTCAGCTCTATTCATCCAAGCCAGAAGCCCAAAATGGGCTCTGATACTTCTTTCTCCCCATTCTCTGCTCACAATCGCAAAGTTCTGCCCCTTTTACCCTCCTGGGGTTAGATCTGATCCCTGATCTCCCTCTCTCCATCTCATCTCTGTCAGACTTGTGTGAGTATCACGTGAGCAATATATTTACCGTGTGGCTCCTAGGCACTCAATGGCTGTTTGCCATAATGATAGTACTCTCTACTGCCTGCTCCTTTGTTGAGATGCTCCTCTTCTCTTGCTTGTAAGGATGTACTTTTTGCTCTGCCCCTTAATCCCTTCAGATCTCTCAGAGTTATCTTTTTAAAAAGAAAACTGACTCTGCCAATCTCCTGCTTAAAAACTCTTTGCCTATAGATTAAAGTCCCACCCCTGGGGCCTGGGATCCAAGGCCATATTTATCTTGCGCTCCCCTTCCCCTCAAGCCTCATCTCTTGACCTCTTCCTGTCTCAAACCTAATATTCCAGCAACACTGGACTGCACGTACCATGCCATTCAAACCTCCAGGCCTGCATTTGCTCAAGTTGTTGCCTCCACCAGGAATCCCCTTTCCTGCTCCCAACGGCCTAATACCTATTTATTTAATACTCAACTAAGACCAACACTCTCGGAAGAAAAGCCTGACTGAGACGCCTCCTACTCTGTGTTCCAAGAATATGCCATGTATATCTCTCTTGTGCCCTTATCACATTGGAGTATAAGACTCTGTTTAAAATATCTCCCCATTTGATTATGAGCTTCAGAACAGAAAGTGTATCTGATGCATCTATCTTTCTATTCACAAAGCCAACAGTGCCTGGTACCCAGAAAATCTTCACTATATAAACTTCTTGCTATGTGAGCTGCATTGAATAGTGTGTGCCTGGAGAAGGATAAAGGGGTGACCAGGCTCAAATATGGGGGTGATGTGCAGCTAACAGACAAGACCCTTCTCTCTAGGGCAGGGGATGCTTACTCCATTTTTGACCTCGAGTGGGTGGGGCATGGTGGGAGAGGGAGATTTGAGTTCTGCTGTACATGGTACAGCTGGAAACATGGCAGGGATGAGGGGTAGGGAATGGCAACAAAGTCTCTGGAATGAGAGGCTGGGACTTGGTCTGTGGTGAGCCTGGAGGACCAGTCTGCCATGCTTTTGCCCCTGACATATGAGCAAGTATCTTGTCAGTAAGACAAGTTGTCAGTAAGACTAAGCAGCTTCCCATCTAAGGATTATTTCTCTGTGTATTTCATATTTCCTCAAATGTCAATTCTCTGTCCATGTCCTTGGACCAAGTGTCAAGTGAGTTGAGAAATGAGAGAATCAGGCTTTTAGAGACCCACACTTCCCATCGTGTTTCCCGCTCTCTCGATCTGAAATCCTTTCACTCTTCCAACTGGTCCAAGACTCTCCCCCTTCCAAGTTGTATTACTTACCAGGCCATTCTGGGCAACATAAGTGGGCAGACCACTTACTAAAGCCCAATGATCAGGAGGTGGATTCCTGTAAAGGCCAAAGACAACTGGTAACTTTTCATATAGGGACAGCTGGACTAAAACCTTGAATCTAGGTCTTTGCCCCCCTCTACTCTCTCTTGGCTCTCAACTCCTGCTTCTAAACACTATGCCTGAAGGAGCCCCAAATCTTCTGTAAGCATCTTAATGTTTCAAATTTAGAAGAGGAAAAAAAAGCATGGTGAATACATTTTACGATGGCACACTGAGTTTGATTTTCCAAGTGAAGGGACAACATTCATTCAACCATTGTCATTGATTGCTGAGCAAAAGCAGACACAATCCTTTCCCTCCATTAATACTTACATGAGAGAGGTAGCTTAATTCCACAGAGAGAGAGAGAGGAAAGACATCTATGGTGAACTCCAACAATGTACTGAGCACTAAGCTGGGGCTTTACATATTTATTCATCCCTCACAATAATAGTACAATTTTTGATATTATTATCTTTTATTTATTGTAAGATTATACTTGTTTTTTGTGAGAAAAGATAGAAATGTGGAAAATGCGTTAAGATCTTCATGAACCATTCATTTGTCTTTTTCTATGTTATTAATTTCTGGGCTTATGTTTATTCTTTTCTTTGGGCTTTTTTTTTTCCAGTTTGTGGTTAATTTCTTGAGATGTTGTGATGGTAGACAGCTCCTATCTGCCCCTCCAGATCCATTCTCAAACCCTCTCCTCCCCGTCTGTATGGACTACATCAATGGGGCCTTTGGTCTTCTAGCTTTCCTAGTTGCCTATGAAGATTATTCTAATTAGTTTTTTGTTACTGGTTTCTAGGATACTTACATTGTGATCAGGGGACATTCCAAGTATTATTTCAGTCTTTTGAAATATATGAAGTTTACTTTGTGGCCCATTATATCACCAATTATTATAAGTGTTGTATGTATGCTTAAAAAGACAGTGTCCTCTGGTTTGGGGGATGGGGTGCCATAGTCTCTCTATAGCTATTAGATTAAGTTTAATTGTGTTATTCAAGTATTCTATATTCTGTTTTAGTCTGCTCCTCCTATCAACTAGCAAACATGGATCTGCCTATATCTTATATTGCCATCAGCTTTTGCCTTTTTTTTTTTTTGAGGCAATGTTATGAAGTATATACAAATTTAGAATTGTAACATCTTCCTGTAAAGCCAGGTGAATTAGCCCCTTTATTATTAAGAAGTGACTGTATCTCTTCTTGTGTTCTTTATCATATTGTCTAATTTTATCTGATATTAATATAGTTATTTTAGTTTTTTCTATTAGCATTTGCATGGTATACATATTTTTCATTCTTTTACTGTCAACCTCTCTGTATTCTTATCTTTTAGATGGGTCTCTTATGAAGAGGAGGTACAGTGTTTCTTCATACCTAGAAAGTCAACTGTTCCTTGACAGATCATTTCCTACATGTAACTATAAAGATAAAATGCTGCCAGTTCATCTGTAACACAATGTTTTTTGAAGTTGTAATTATTACTCTATTAATAGCAAGAGCTCTTTTAGAATACAGAAATAGATTTTTATATTCCACAATTTTCCTATCTTTTTGTGCCATTCAAAGCAGCTTTTTGTTTCAGTGCTGCATTATGGTATATGATCTCTTCAAGTTACTTTAAAGAAAAAGATTATTTATCTGAGAAAGAGAGAGAGTGCAGAGAGGAGAGGCAGGGAGAGCACAGTAAAGGGAGAGGGAAAGTTTTAAGCAGGCTCTGAGCTGATCAAGGAGCCCCATGTGGGGCTCATGATCCTGAGATCACAACCTGAGCCAAAACCAAGAGTTGGAGGCTTAACTGACTGTTCCACCCAGATACCCCTCTTTAAGTTACTTTATATGGCAGTTAAATTCCATGTGGGTACAACCAAGAGTGGACATAACTCAACTGAAGTCCTAACAATATGAATGGTCATGACCAAGTTCATGCGTAGACAGGCCATAATACCTACATCATGACTGCCATCTGGCTGACAGCGATCATACAGAGTCATTGATTCTATTCCAGAAGTGTCAAAACTCAGAAAACTATGCATCTTAGAATCAATGAAATGTGATAGATTTCTTTGTTTTCCAGGCTGACAATCTCTGCCATTTAACTGGCACATTTAGTGGATTTACATTTGAAGTAATTATCAATATATTTTGGTTTAGATATTACCTTAATGTCCACTTTTTATTTTTTCTACCTGCTCTATGTTCTTTCTAAACCTTACTTTGTCTTCTTTTGGTCTGACTAACCATTTATTTACCATTCAGTTTTCCCCTCTTCTCGTTCAGATGGCATGTACTTTGACAGTCATTTACCAGAGTTTCGAATATTCTGGCTCTCACTCCTGGCCCATGAGAGGGTTGGAGTCTCTGCCCCCTTGAGGTTGGTTGCGGCCATATACTGACTCTGGCCCATGAAATGTGAGAAGAAGTGAAGAGCGCCACCTCCGGAGGGATGTTTAAGAGCCAGTGCGTGCTTTGTCGTGTTCTCGCTTCCCTCCTGCAAGATTCGAAATGGTGGCTGCTCTGTCAGCTGTGGTCCCTGCCTGGCTACAGCCCATACAGGATCCTCTGGCCACACCCACCAACCAGCAATTTACATGGAGTGGGATGATAAATAAATTTTTACTGTTTATACCATGTAGGTCTTAAAGTTTTGTACCATAATACAGCCTGGCCTATTTTAGCTGATAGAAAAATTGCTATCAGGAACAGGGTATTGCCATAACAAAGAACCTAAAATAGGTGACATCTCTTCGGGTCTGTGTGGAAGGTAGCAAAGTGAGTATTATCAGAAGCTAGAAGGATGTGATGCTTGATGAACAGTGGTAAAACACTGCGGAAAACTGTGACCTGTAGTAACTCATAACACAGATAAGGAGTTTAATAAACTTATATCTCTAGAAAAGAAGTTAGAATGGTTAAAGATTATGCATTTGACAAGGTTTAAAAAAAAAACATGGATGCCTCAGTGGCTCAGTTGGTTAGGTGTCTGACTCTTGATCTCAGCTCAGGTCTTGATCTCAGGGTCATGAGTTTAAGCCCTGAGTTGAGCTCCATGCTGGGTATGCAGCCTAACGAAAAAGGAAGGAAGGAAGGAAGGAAGGAAGGAAGGAAGGAAGGAAGGAAGGAAATAAATGAGGGATAAGCTTAGAAAAGAATCAGTTTTCATGCAAAAAGGAATGAACAGAGAGAACCCAGAAGCTCAGGACCTTGAAGCAACTTCTCATCCCCAACCAGTTACAGATAAACCTGTGAACTGGGTTATGGATTATTATCATTATTATCATTCAGTCTGGTGATGACCAAGATCAACTCCCATTGTGGCCTCTCATACCCACTGTTTAAAGATTCAGGTGACTCATGGTAAATCCCAGAGTCTGATTTTGGACTGGAGGTGTCTGGAATTCAGTTAAGAAACCCAGTTTCCAAAAGAAACTGTGAGCGTGCCTCTTAGCACAGAGAGGATTCAAATAGATAACAAGACAACTAGGTTTCTGACAGTCATCTACCGACCCCCAAAAGTACAAAAAGGTATAAGCTTCTGCTAAAGTAGGTTCTTGACTGTTGGACTCTTAAAATGGCCTTTGAGTCCTTACCACCTACAGGGAGGTAGAAGCCTCGCGCTCTGGGAGTTCTTTCCTTTCAAGATCCTCCGTGGTCCAGTAAGAAGAGAATGAGCTTTCCTTGTGCCAGCTTCTTGCCTTTGCCTCACCCCTAGATGTGCCTTCACAGGAAACCACTGGAAAGCCCTGATCAGAACCCACGGTCTCATTCTGTAGATGGGGAACTGAGGCCTGGGACTGGGACTCACAGCTGCTGACTCAACATCTAGCCTCTCTTCCCAGCCCCTGTGGTCTTTCAACTCTTTCATGCTGCCTCCTTACTGCTCCCCCTGTCTCTGACCAAGTGTGTGGCCTTCTTGGGTTTGCTTAGTGTTGATCTTGGAATGAATATCAGTGGACGCTGGTAACATGCTCACCAGTCAATATGTTTTGAGGAGAAACTTACGGGATTACTTTGATGTCTTCTTTGCCATGTAGGATGTAGTCAATGACCTTGTAAAAGTTGATTTCCTAGGCAAAAGAGATAAAGAAATCTGTAACTTGAGGGCCAGAGACACAATTTCAGCATGAGGGTATCCACGACACGGGGCTTGTTCTCTACTGAGTACCCTGTTGTTTTCCAGAAACACCAGCCTGGCCCTCTAAGGGCATAATCCGGCTGCTTCTGGAGCTCACTGTCCTCAGCTGACTCATGATTCAGCATGCTTAACCTTCAAACCAGCTGATGGTGGCCAGGCAGGGGGTGGGATCTTGGAAAGAAGGATAGGAAGTGTTTCAAGGGGAGCTGGGGGGTTGAGTACAAGGAGAAAGAGAGAAAGACTGCTTTCTGGAGTCCAGGGAGAGAGGGAGGTGGAAAGGAGACTCCTGTCCCATTTAGAGCTGTGGTCAACTCAGCCCTCCCTGCAGGGCTCAGCTCCATGGTCCCAGCCCCCTTTTCTCCTTGACTCCCATCACTCAGCTGTGCTCTTTGCTGTGTCAGCCCCTCCAGACCTGTCTTCCCAATCTTACTTCATTCCTCCAACTCACTTTCCACCTCTTCCATCCTTCCCACCTCCTTGCACAATGAAAAGTCCCATCTCTAAAGTAGATCTGTTCAGTTACCTGACTTCCTAACGTGTAGTGGGATGTTGGCAGTGGGATATTGGATATCCCCCTAGCTCTCCAGGGAAAATCTGATCACCTTACTAGAGCCTCTGAACACCCCCTGTGATGGGCAGGTTAGAAACCATTTTACAAATGGGAAAAAATGAAGCCCAGAGAGAAGAAGGAAGGGACTCATTTATAGCAGACAGTGAGCCAGGATCAGAAGCAAAGTCCTTGACCCCTACTCTCAGGGATCTTTCTGTGATGCCACTTAAGGTTAATCTTATATTAACCTAAGATAGTGTTTTATTCTCTGCATCACTCTCACCCAGAACAGGGCTATCTGAAGCATGGACCCTGGACTGGGGCTATCAGCAAACAATTTGGTACCATTCCATGGTGAGATAAAAACAGGAATGGAAAATCAGTGTTTAGAAACTTGTATGTAGCAGTTTGAGCTACATTAGGTCTGTTGAGTCTAACAAAAAAGGGGAAGGGGATTTACATTTTGTATGTCTTTGAAACTTTTAATTTTTCTAGTTGTATAGTGTTATCGCATTTTGAAAAGCCTTGGTCCAAAGTGGATTGGAAATTCAAACAAACCAACCAACAAAACTGTTCCTTGAGTGCGGTATTTGGGAAATATTGCTCTAGAGATGTAAATCTTGGACTCCTGACTCACAACCTCCACAGAGAGAAACTCCTGATCCAGTCAAAGGTGTCTGAACGTCCATTTGGTTGCAGGTGATCATGACTTTCTTCAGGTTCCCGAAGGAGAGGCTCTTCTCCTTCTCACTAGCAGCCACTGTGACTCATGCTCTAGTCTTGGTTTTACTATGTGCACTCTTAGGGGCTCAGTTTCCCCAGCTGGAAAAGCCAGTGGTGTGTTTGTTTGAGATGCCCAAATGGGGGCAGAGCTGGGCACATGGAGATCCTGCGTTTCCCTTTGTTATCTCTTACTGCCTTTCCTGTCCTTCTGCTTTCCTCAGTAGTCCCTGGCCAAAGCAAGCACCGTGGACATGAAGGGTGGACAATCACCGTGGACAATCAGAAAATTTTAAAACCTAAATTAGATAACCCCCAAAGTTCTTCCCAGCTACGATTCTAAGATTGTGGTTGGATAGTTAGCCATATCCCTCATAGATTAAAACACGTATCTTCTTTGAGCCAGCAATTCTATGCGTGGTCATGAATCCTAGAGACACATTTCTAAATGTGGGGAAAAGCATCCTTTGCCCCAGCCAGGGGTCTCTGAAGTCTGAAGACAACATAATGTTGTCATCAGGAGAATGGCTGCCCAGTGCCTGCATCTAGGGGACACTCTGCATGTCTCCGGAACAATGTAGCTGTATCCGTGCTCATAGCGGAAGATACCAAAGAGGAGTCAAGCTGGGAAAGTAAGGCACAAAACAGAAGCATCCCATTTGTTGAGGGTGATGCTGGTGGTAGAATTCTAGGAATATGTGGGCATCTGTAGATGTTTCTGGAAGGATCTAGACTGCTCGCACCTGCTGCCTCAGGGGAGGCTGGATTTCTGTGGTGTATCCTTTTGTACAGTGTGAGCTTTTCACGTGCGCATATATCACTTTTTCAATAAATGTAAACAAATTGCGCTAAGGACATTGTTTAAAGTGAAGCTGTATCCTGTAGGCGGTTCCTGAATGCAAAGGTAGGGGCGTCATCTGCTGAGACCTGGGTAGAGCTAAGTGTCCTCCTGTGGGGGAAAGGAGGCCGGCTTTATGACCTTCTCAACCTTCTTTAGGTCTTTCTTTTAAGCCATCTGTCCTTGGGTCTGGGCTGCTCCCTGAGGCAAGCTGCTGGCTCCCTGGGCCCCCCAGGGTTCTGTCTCCAGGGTCTGTACGAGACTCCTTTAGAAAGGTTAGAAATGGAATTTTTTTTTCCTGAAGCCCACAGGAGAGTCAATTTGCTTTCACAGAAAGCAACAAAAAGATCACTGTACTTGAGGTAAATAGGGCTTTTTCCACACATGGCAGCTCAGCCCAGTTGCCTTCAAGGCCATATTCATGTTAAGAATTAACCAGGCTTTGGAAAGTCAAAACTGAGCCATCAATGAGCACCTTTGTTACCTTCCACCTAAGCAGCTAAGACAACAACACAAGGGGCTTTGAAAGAGCCAAAAATACAGCCACAGTCCTGTGTGGAAATATGCCAGTTTTGAAACGAGTGCTGTTTTTTGGTTTTTTTCCATGAAGCCCAATTAGCCTGTATCAGTTTTTAATAATGAAGGCACACACACGTACAACGTTTTCTTTACATAAGGGGATGAAGGGAGGTGTAGCTGCTGTTGGCGATCTTTAGACTCACGATTTGCAGAGGTTAATTTGCTCAAAGTCCAGACCAAAGCTTATTTCTCACGTGAATGTGGCAGGTAAAGTGTGAGGCTGTTAGAAGACCCGAGGGAATGCTAAAAGCCAGATTGTAATGACTTACCAGAAAGAAAAGCATCCTGCATTTAAATCTGTGCGAATGAATTGACCCCTCATAACCTCAATCTCCTCAACCATGAAATGGAAATCATGAGGATACTTCCTTTATGAACCCGTTGAGAAGAGTAAATAACACAGTCCAGCTAAAGAGCTGCCCGATAATGAGATTGAGCCCCGGTAGCCATGATGATTGTTTGCCTGTGACGCGTCAGCCTGTGCTTGGCAGGAGCTACCATGGCCTGGCGAGGCCATCTTGATTATCCAGGCATTACAGATGAGGAAGGTGAGGTTTAGAGACGTTGCCCAAGGCCACACAACTGGCTGGTGGAGCAGGGATCTGAACTGAGGCTTGTTCCTTCCAAGCCCAGTCTTTCTGAAAGATCCACTTTGGGCCAATCCTGCCCTGCTGGGTCTGGGCCCCAGCTATGTGTGTCTCCTCCCCAGCTGTGTCCTAGATCTAGAACTGGCCTTGGAGATAAGTTCAGTGACAGAGAGATGAGAAAATCCAGGACCCGGGGGATTATTTGACTGAGTTCACCCCACAGGTTAGCAACCAACGCAAGCCAGTCCTTTGCTCTCTGGCCTTTTCCATCACAGCCTAATGCCTTATACTCTTGCAAGGACTGAGCCCTTGCTACCTGAAATGTAGAAAGGTTTCTGGGAAGGACAGTCTTCACCATAAGTGTCCTAGTCATCGCAGGGAAACCAATCAAGTGATGGGCAGCATTTCCTGGACTGGTGCTTAGTGAGAACATGTTCCATTCAGCTCCATCTTGAAGATTGGGGTGCTCGGGGTTGAAGAGCTGGGTAATTCAGAGCCCAGCATTTCTCTGGCCATCCTGGAGTTGGAGATGACCTCTGAACTCAGGGCTCCGCTCAGAGAGCTGAATCTTAAAAGCAGCCTAAGAAGTTGAAGTTAACTGAAGCTGGTGGTGTCTGGAAGCCATGGTGACCTCTATTCCAGGTCCTCCACTTCTGCTTTCCAGAAGATACACACCCAGCTCTTACACGAATTGGAGAGAAAGCCCCATGGTAGCACGGCAACTGGGCCAGCACAAAAAGCTGTGCTTAAAAAGAAAAGTTGTCCCCAAGTTGCTTTCCGAGAGCGATGCAATCTGATGTGACACAGTGCCTGAAGACTCAGTCTTCCCAAATGAAATCATGGAATTGTGGGGCTGGAACAGTGGTGTGAAGCGGAACAACAGCAGGTTAAAAATTTACTTTGGAGAAAGCCCAGCAGATGACGCAGATTTCCAGAGCGAAATCTTTTCCTGGTGTGTTCATGAAGCTCACAGCCAAGGGTGTTAAGTTTGAATTCTCAGAGTTTGAATTAAGACTAAATAAAGTCTGTCATACACACGTATTAACCCGCGTGCTCTCACTCCGACACACACACTTGCACATTTTAATTTGGAGTAGGGTTAGGGTTGGCTGGGTGGATGAGGCATCCTGGCAGAAACTGATACACAATTTCAGACAGGCTAAAAGATCTTGTGGGAAATGACTCTGCTGCTGGACTTGACTCTGGGCATGACTCTGCTGCTTACTTGTCCTGTGTGGCCTCAGCTAAGGTTATCCATTCAGTCTACAGGTTCCCTAGGCTGTTTGAATGACAGATCTGTTTACCCTGCCTCATCTTTTCCTCCCACAGATACCATTTCAGCTTCTCTAGGGTGTTGATGCCTCATCTTTTAAAATAAAATGGTGAGGAGCACCTAGCTGGCTCAGTCGGTTAAGTGTCTGCCTTGGGTTCAGGTCACGATCTCAGGATCGTGGGATGGAGCCCTCTGAGTGAGCAGGGAGTTTGCTTCCCACTCTGCCCCTCCCCCCACTCTTGCTTTCTCTTTCTCTTTCTCAAATAAATGAATAAAATCTTTAATAAATAAAAAATTAATTAATTAAAGTAAATCAATGTTATGAAAGCAGAGTTCACAAATTCTAGTGCCTGGAGAGATCTGATAGAATCATAAATGAGAGAGGGGAATGGTGGGGACTTTGCAAACTAGCGAGCTCAGACCAGGTTCTAAGGAGGTAGATGCCATTCTGTTCCCATCAAATTTATCCTGTGGTAGTGCCTGGCTGGCTCAGTCGGCAGACCATGTGACTCTTGATCTTGGAGTTGTAAGTTTAAGCCTCGTGTCAGGTGTACAGATTACTTAAAAATAAAATCTTTTTTTTTTAAGATTTTATTTACTTATTTGACAGAGAGAGAAAGAGATCACAAGTAGGCAGAGAGGCAGGCAGAGAGCGGGGAGAGGAAGCAGGCTCCTTGCTGAGCAGAGAGAGTCTGATTCAGGGCTCCATCCCAGGACCCTGAGATCATGACCTGAGCTGAAGGCAGAGGCTTAACCCACTGAGCCACCCAGGCATCCCTTAAAAATAAAATCTTTTTTTTTTAAGATTTTTTAAAAAAATTATTTGACAGAGATTACAAGTAGGCAGAGAGGCAGGCAGATAGAGAGGAGAAAGCAGGCTCCCTGCCAAGCAGAGAGCCCAATGAGGGGCTTGATCCCAGGATCCTGGGATCATGACCTGAGCTGAAGACAGAGGTTTTAACCCACTGAGCCACCCAGGTGCCCCCTTAAAAATAAAATCTTAAAAAAAAAAAATTACCCTGTGGGATTGATCTTCCACTTTTTAAAAAGAAACTGAGAATCTAGATATTTACAGGAAATATCTTGATTTTTTAATATTAAGCTACAAATTTTTTAAAAATTAAGTAAAAAGAAATAATTTTAAATGTATGCAGCCAAATTGGTTTGTCTATTGGCTGGAATTGACCTTCTAGCTATCAATTTATACAATCTCAATTAGATATTAAGGTTATTTTCAGGTCTAATTGTCTGCAATTCTAAACATTTGGTGGGTGAATCCTTGAGAGGTTAGCTTTGACCTTTTGGGGACTCTTTCCTTATCTGTGGGATGAGGATATTAACTCTTCCTTAGTCAATCCCACCAGGTTATTATGAAACTCTAGCAAGATATTAAAAATGCCGGGCGCCTGGGTGGCTCAGTGGGTTAAAGCCTCTGCCTTCAGCTCAGGTCATGATCCCAGGGTCCTGGGATCGAGCCCCGCATCGGGCTCTCTGCTCAGCAGGGAGCCTGCTTCCCTTCCTCTCTCTCTGGCTGCCTCTCTGCCTACCTGTGATCTCTGTCTGTCAAATAAATAAATAAAATCTTTAAAAAAAAGATATTAAAAATGCCTTATAAATTACAAGGCGTGGCAATTAGGAACAATTATCAGACCTTCAAGGGAAATGACCCAACCCAGAGAAGATAAGTAACTAAGTGAAAAAGAAATGTCAGCAAGGTCTACAGTGCCTTACATTTGCATTTCAATAAACATTAGATCATACAGGCCAGACAGAGACGTACCCTTCCATCTGGAGTCCTGGGACCAGAATATGGCGGAGCCTCCCCCATCAGCACAGGCCAGACATCAAAAAATTCCTAGGAATGAGAAAGACAATAATTACATGTCTTGAAAACAGGTCAAAGAAAGGAGATTAAGGAAAGAAGACCCACCCATATGAATCATCTATCACTGAAATTTGGAAGGTGGTAAGAGCTCACTGAAAACTAAGCTTGGAAGGGAGGCAAAAAGTTCATTAGCCTTAGAGGATGTTGTTAGAGGATGTTGACCATGTCTGTGCTTCAAGACATTGATGAACTAAGCCTGTCTAATCATTCAGCAATAAACAGGAGCTGAGTTGGAGTCCCCTCACACTCCCCAGGCTGTAGGAGCGGATATGAGAAGGAAACTGGGCTCTCTATGTCTAAAAAATTGACCTTAAGGACATGCTAAGCATGTGACTGAAGGTTTAGCTAAAACGATGTCCTCTGCAGCATCATTTACAGTAGTGAAAAGTTAGGACAACCTAAGTGTCCAGTTAAGAGGGGACTTACTAGACAATTATGGTACGTCTATTAACGATAATGCTATAGACGTCTAGATGTGGATTAAAAAGATGTCCTTGCCTCACTGATGAGTGAAAAAATGTGAGGTGACAAAAAATATAGATCATGTAACCACAATGCTTAACTATGTACATAAAAAATGCTCTCACTCTTAATCTCACAAAACAAACTGAGGGTTGCCGGGGGGAGGGGGGTAGGGAGAGGGTGGTGGGGTTATGGACTTTGGGGAGGGTATGTGCTATGGTGAGTGCTGTGAAGTGTGTAAACCTGGCGCTTCACAGACCTGTACCCCTGGGGCTAATAATACATTATATGTTAAAAAAAAAAAAGAAATGAATTTATACTCATTAAAAAAAAAGAAAATGCTCTCAAAGAATTCACAACAAAGCATCAACAACTGGTTTTCTCTGGGTAATTGCAGTGAGACTCTATTTAGCAATTTTTCTGTAATCAAATTAACTGCTTTTGGAATCAGGGGAAAAAAATATCTTGCTTAAATAAGAAAAAAAAATAATAGTGCCAAATATGGACCTGGGCTCCAACAAGAAAGGATGACACCCATGAAACAACTTTTAAAGATACAGGCAGGGAAGAGAGAAGGAGCCAGCCTCGGAAGTGGAAACTCGCTGGGACACCGCATGAGCTCTTCCCTGCCGTTTGTCTACTGGTTTCCTGGGGCCTGGCAGAGGAGGCCTCCTTCCTTCACTGCCCTCTCTGTTCATGCATCTGTTGCTACTTAGGGACCATGATCCACTCGTGTGGGGTCATTGTGGGTAGGATGCTAAGCCCTTCTGCTCTTGGCCTTGTTCTCCTTTGAACAGGATGGGTTACCTATTCCGTCACGCAGAGCACAAGCAGAAGAAAGTCCACATGAAATTCAAACTCCATGTCCTTAAGCTTCTGCCCAGTTGTACTCTTTATCTTGACTACACAACAGGAAGAAATTCAGTTATGGGGAAATGGGCATAGGGAGCCTACCTGAGCCCCGAAGCATGTTTGCTACTAGACACGCAGAGACGGATAAGGCAGAGTTCACACCCTGGGGCATCTTACTGCCCCTTGTAGAAAATAATCAAGTACTCAAATAACAATAGGTAGACAGGGTGTGAACCAAACAGTAATGGAAAAAGAACACAAATGTTAGAGGAGCCCAGAAGAAAGACAGATACATCAGGCTGATGCCCTCTGTGTCAAACACTGAGTGGCCTTGAAGAGTGTCCCAGAGAGAAGCAGTGGGCTGGGTGGACAGTGGGGCACATTTACACTTGCTTTCCTCACTCTCAATCTCTCTCTCTCTCTTTCTTCTTTCTTCTATTTTTTAAACAGCTTTATTGACAGGTAATTCACATGCCATATAATTCACCCAGTTAAAATGTACAATTCTGTGGTTTTATTGACTTCTTTCATCATGTTAATTGCTCAGATAAGAGCTTAGCTATCTGTGGGGGTGGGGGGCTGGTCATTAGAATGATTGTGTGCAGACCAGCCCACTTCTAATTGCTAGATTGTTCCGTCTTTTGGGGGTGACTAAGGCAGCATATTCTTGTTTAAATATGACTATCCTTTTTAGAGGGAGTTCAGAAGAAACACAACCACACACGGCAGCCTGCACCTGGGGTCAGATCCTTTCAGGTGTGAACTGGGCACTTTTTGAATTCAGCTACTCAGAAGTTCTTTCGATTAAGAAAGAACCATTCATTTGATATGATTTGTATGATATACACCTCTGTGTATATGTTCTATTCATTTGCTACTTCCTGAAGGTGTGTCAAAGGACTTATTGCTGGACCCCGTGATATTTGGCAAAATATTTGGTTCAGAAGTATGCAAAATTCAAATGGATATCTGCACTAAAATCAGAGATTCCCTAAAATCAGTCGATACCCTACTTGCACCAAAATCACATACAAAACTATTTTAAAAGGAAAAATTAGAATAATATAACTATGAGTATATGGAAACGTGATATAAAATAAAATAACATATCAAAATCATGGCATTTTAAAACAGTGAAAAGGTAGACTATTCTTTAACTGGAGAAAAATGAGTGAGGGACAAAATTTATCCCACCTCAAACCATACACATTCATAATTTCAAGATGAATGAAAGATTAAAATTAGAGCACATCAGATTATTTCAAATTCTCTTTATAATATTAAGGTTGGGGTTTAATATTAAATAAAATCTAAAACTTGAGTGTCCAATATATATGGACACTTGATTGATGATAGAGGTATGTTAGGGAAAGATGATATTTTCAATAGGACAGTGGAGAAAGAATGATCTTTTCAGCAAATGGTGTTGGGTCAATTGGATATCCAGATGGAAAAAAGTTAATATTGAGCTCACACTGTACATTTAAAAATTTCCAGGTAGATTATAGAGTTACATGTGAAAGTTAAAATAATGAAATTTTAGAGTTAACATAGATGAATATCTTTATTACCTTGGAGCCAGGAAAGAGTTCTTAAATAGGACAAAAAAATCAATAACCATTAAAAAAAGATTGATAAATTGAACTACATTATAATTTAGAATTTACATTCACTGAAACATACTATTAAAAGAATGAAAGTACAGGGTGGGAGAAGGTATTTGCAATGTGTGTTATTCACAGGGAACCCCTATCTAGAATGTATAAACAATGCCTATAAATCCTAAAATTTAAAAAGACAACATAATTTTTGAAAATGGAGAAGAACCTTGAATAGGTACTTCTTCTGAAGATATCCACCTGGTCAATAAATGAGAAAAAATGTTCAACCTCATCAGTCATTAGGGGAATTCATATTAATACCCAATGAGATAACACAACATGCCCACCAGTATGGCTAAGATTAATAAGACTGGCAATACCAAGTATTTTAAGGAAACCCTCATACATTGCTAGTGGGAGTATAAAATCATTTTGAAAATCAGATGGGCAGTATCTATTAAAACCAATATCCAGAAATTCTACACCTAGGTCAACATCTAACAGAAATGGGTACAATTGTGTACCAATAGATATGTACTGTAGTGTTCATAATAGCAATATTCATAATAGTCCAAACGTCCACCAACAGTAGAATGAATAAATCCTTTGAAGATTATTTATATAATGGAACATTCCATAAGAATGAAGATGAATGAACTAATGCTCTGTGGAGCAATGAAGATGGATCTTACAACCAAAATATTGAACAAAGGGAACTAGATACGAAAGAGTATATATTTGCATGATTCTGTTTATAGGAACTTTAAAGATAGGCAAAATTAACATGGCATTAAACGTGAGGGATAAAGAAATTCTATATAGGGTGCAAACTAGAAAAAAAAAGTTGCCAACTTCAGGAATTCTCAGAAAATGCCCTGGAAGAAGGCCGTAAACCCTCTCCACAGTTTGTCAAGCCTATGGCCCACCTGGGACTTCCCTAACGAAGTTGTTAGGGTCATAGTGGTCACTTTCAGGGAGGAGAGAATGGAAGTGAATGGGATGGGGTAAGCAAGGAGCTTCTGAGGTGTTAGTAAGGTTCTATCTCTTAATCTTGGTGGTGGTAACGTGGAGATGTTCACTCTGTACAACTGACGGACTTATTCATCTGCAGTTAGTGCTCACCTCTGTGTATATGTTCTATTTCAACATAAAGGCTTATTAAAAAGAATCCACATGTACTGATATGGAGAGATATTCACAAAATAGTAAGTAAAAAAAAAAAAAGCAGACTATCAGAAAATGTGGCCTTGCATTTATTAAACAGTGCCTTAGAAGATTCTGATTCAAGTCTGGGAGCCTCTGGACTAGACCCAAGGTCTCTTCCAACTCCAGATTCTGCAATTCTTTAATCACTAAACCAAATATTTGGAGGGTCTGCTTTGGTCAGCGCACCACACTCAGCACCAGGCCCTGCAAAATGACAGGAATCCTGGATCTTGGCTCTTTGGGATAAGAAATCACAAACCTAGGTAACTCTGGAACTCTAGTCCAAGGCTGAGAATGATGAGTTGAGAGAAGCAGAGACAGGTAGAGAAAGAAAAATGGGGAATTGGTTGGGGAAAACCTGGCTGAAAAATACTGCACGGGGCCGTAACGGTCTCTGCATCTTTAGCCTCTGCAGCTTTGCCCCCAGATCCAAACATCTGCCTCCACTTTAATTGCCCATGGGCCGTGGGCTTGACAGACCATTGCAAAGTTTTATGCCCACCTTTGAGTTCATTTTCTGAGAATTCCTGAAGTTGGCAACTTTGTTCTTTCTGGCTTGCACCCTACCTAGAAACTCTTTATCGTTTTCCTTCACCACCTCATCAAGCCTTCTCACATATGCTTTCTTTTCCCATGGACCGGGGAAGACCAGGTTGTTTTCACTCACTGGTGCCCTAGATCGACCTTTCCACTTTAAAAGTTGGTACTACATTCTTCAGGGTGGAAGACCTGTAAAGACCTTCTCGCAACCAGCCACATCCTCCCAGCCTGTTCCCTGTGAACTAAATGTGCGACATAAGTTGGGCTCTGCTGTATATTTAACCTGTTCTTGGAGATGTCTATTTCTGAAGCCTTCTCACCTTCTGCTTGGTCATGTCTAAGAGCCCCACGGAATATCTGTCGCAATTGAGGAAGGCTCGGACCGTGTACAGGGCTTTGTGGAACTGCCTCTCGATGTCCGTGAGCTCTTCGAAGACTTTGCTCCCAGACCACAGCAGTATCTTAACAAAACACAAAAACAGAGTCAAAGTTTGTGAGGCACAAAGCAGCGGCTAGCAATAACCCAGGAACAGAGACAGGATAATTATCCCCATTTTATAGATGGAGAAACTGAGGCCCAGAGAGCTGAAGTAACTGACCAGCTTATATTGGGTCCTATTCTTTCTGTTTTTTTCATTTCATAGATTGTTAATAAGAATAATAATAACAAACATGGATCGAACACAAGTGCGTTATCTCATTTACTACTGACAATAATCTTCTGAGGGTGGAACGCATCAATATTAGCCCTACTTTTCAAATGGGGGAGACTGAAGCTCAGACAGGGAAAGTGTCTTCGAGTTGGTAAGTGACTTAACAACTTCATTTAGGTTGCTTGACTTGAAAACTGTGCATATAATCACTCTGGGATACAGCTCTACAAACATTGGCTACCTCATTAACACTTCAGATGCTGGGCAGAAATTCTGTGATGGTTCAGGCACTTTTATCAGCCACTGCCTTTCCAGGCTGACCACAACGATGCATCAGCAAAAAGACTTGTCCAGCCCATTCCCCTGAGCCAAGCCCCTTACCTGACCACGCCGAGTCTCACAGTTGTGCAGGTAGCTCAGGTGGTACACCTTCATAATTAGATTTGCAAAATTGAGGTACTTGAGAAGAATCTGGAAATCAAATAGCATGAGGGGAAATTGATGAGAAAGGGAAATCCCTCCTCTGGCCACTTCTACCATCAGCAAATATTTGAATATTTTAAAAGCATCAGAGGCGATTTGAGCAAAAGGATCATGGAATGTTGACTCATAAAATGTTGCACCGTAAGAGAGCAAAACTCGCAGAACACAGAATGTCAATGTTCATGAGCTATATTAATGAAAAACTGTTACTGTTCATTGAGTTTGCAGTCCCCATGATAAGTCATTTAGGTATGTTATCTCATCTGATCATTGCAGGTAACCCCAAGAGGTGGATACTGTAAAATTAGGCCTGTTTTATGGATAAGAAAACTGAGGCTTAGAAGTGCCTGGCTGGCTTAGTTGGCACAGCATCTGACTCTTGATCTCAGAGTCCTGAGTTCAAGCCCCATGTTGGGTATGGAGCCTGCTTAAAAACAAAAACAAACAAACAAAAACCCTGAGGTTTAAAGAAATTAGGTAACTTGCCCAAGTCAAACAGGTAGGTATTAGCAGTCAGGACAATTATCCCTGTACTCCTGGCTCCAGAGCCCAACACCCTAACCATTACCCTGTCCTGTCTGCCTTGGAGAGCATCACATTAATCCTATCTGACAGATGGGGAGACCAAGGCCAGGCCAAGTAACAAGTTTCGGGGAAATTCTCGAGCTGGGTCACCTGCTAGCATGACCACCCCGGCAGTTTCTAAAGCATTCTTACCTCCTCATCTGTCTTGGTGAAGTGGGGCCCGTCTACTTTATTCACAGCCATGATTACGGCCACCGTGTCCTTCCCATTCATTATGGGGGAAGCCAAGATGTTCTTGGTCTTGTACTCCGTGAGCGTGTCCACGAAGTCACAGAAATGCTCATCCTGAAGGGAGACAGAGACAGGCATGGGTAGGGCAGAGGAAGAGCAAAGATAGTAAAACAGCCGAGAACCCCATGTGCCCATGGTAGGAGGTGGGAGGAGGGGACTTGCTATTATTATGTTGAGAAGAAAACGAGACATTTCCATCTACTTCCATTCAGCCAGAGCAGGGCAGTCAGGGATGATTTCTGCCCTGGAAGCCTCCAAACACCTGTAGGAGAAAGTCTGAGATACAACTTAGTAAGGGTCTGTGGAAGAGATGTGAGCAAAGCTCGTGGGGGCCTAAGGATGGGGGAACCGCCTTTGCCTGGGGACAGGGCTTTGGGGAAGGCTCCCTTGAGGTGATGGCAGTTAAGCCCCAAATAGAAACTTGAGTGAGGAAGAGACTTTAATGAGTATAATGATCACACCTGCTAGCAGGCATCACGGGTGGCGCTTTGCTTACATCAACTCACTTTCATCCTATGAGACGGGGACCGCTAGTAGCCCATTCTCTTTAAAGGGAAACTGAGACTCCAGAGGTGAATGTGACTTGCTACGTGTGTGTGTGTGTGTGTGTGGGAACATGCCTGCGCAAACACGTGGGTGTGTGCTGCCTGTACCCTTTGCTGCCTTTAAGGGAAGCCTCAGTTAAGGGTAGACCTGGGTTCTGGTCATTGAACAAAAGAATTTGGTACTTCCAGCTTTTTGAGCAATTCAGTTCTAACACCACACAGCCAGTCCAATGGATATCCCTCTCCCACAGGTCTTAATGGAAGCCCCATTGTGTGTCAGGCTTTATGCTGAGCGCTAGGGATCCAAGGGAGACTAAGGTTCATGCCAGCTCACAGACAAATCAGTAAGGGTAATACAGGTCCTAGGGCTTGGCTCAAAGCTGTGGGAGTACAGAGGAGTACACATCCCAACCCCCCACCCCTAAAGCAGCCTGGGAGACCAGAACAGGGTAGAAAGACGAGACAGAGCCCGAATTGTCTTAAATCCAAAATAATCCACCTTTCTGTTTCTTGGTAGCACTATGAGTTTTCCCAACCATCAGCATTGCTTGGCATACAAGCCAGCCCAGATACGCACAGTTCGTGCTGTTCTGAGAAAGGAAGTGTATTTCATAGAGCTGATTCCCACGGCTTTTCTAGAGTTGAATGTGCAGAACCTTTCCCAAAATAGAGAAATTCAGAGTGTGATGTTCTGCATCTATGGATTTCTTCCAGGTGAAGTGGGATTAGACAGGTGACAGCACTGTTGTCGGTGAAATGGTCTCAAACCAGGTGAAGGGTACAGGAATTAAGAGAAGCCTGTAGGGCTCTACTTGAATTAGCATCAAAGGATTAAGCAAAATCTCTAAAGAGGCATTAGTCATGAAGGGTTTTCCATGTCCTTCTCTAAGGGCACCGATAAATCCCTAAACACAGGCCTGGAGAGGAGGGGCATGCTTGGATTCATTTCACGAAGAAGCCATTCTGTCTTGCAATACTCACTTCTATCAGGGAAAACAATGCTTGGCCCTTATTTGCATCTGAAGCAGATGTTACTAAATCCATCAGAACCCTCTTTCAGGGTTCTGAGAGCCCCAGAACTCTCTCACAAATAATATAGCTGTCAACTGACTGGCATTCGAACAATCATTGCCATCCTTATATTTTCAGCATAGAAAGTGTTCTCTACACCCGTGTCACAGAACCTCAGATTATCAGAAGCAGAGGGGGCCTTAGATGCCATTTAGCTCAAACTGCTTATTTTTAAGTGCTGGGAATCAGATGTCCCGCTTAGGGAAAGCCCAGAGTCATCCATTCATCCAGTGAGCATTCATGGAGTGCCTTTATGTCAGGCACTGTTCTAGACCCTGAAGCTGCGGCCGTGAAAAAGGGGGGTGTCTCTGCAGAGGTGATGCTGAGAGTCAAGGTTCCAGGGAAGCCAGGTGGGTGAAACACATTCCAAGCAGAGAACAGAGAGTGCAAAGGCCAGGAGGAGGCCATGAGTTGGCCCATCTGAGAAACCGAAAGAAGACAAGGGTAGCTGAAGCACAGTGAGGGAGAGGGAGACAGGAGGGCAAGGAAGTCCTACAGGTGGGCAGAAGCCCCACCTGGCTGAGCCTTGGAGGCCACTGTGAACAGGTTAGATTCTATTCCAGTGCAATACAAGACAGCTTCTCATTCTCAGAAATCCCAATTCCTCTTTTCAAACCTTTATGGGGCCAAGCTCTGCTGTGTCCCAGGGTGAGATTTACTGTTTATGGGGCAGTAAGGATATACACAGCCCTGAGCCTGATGATTTAATCTGTTAACTCATTAACTCTCACAGCGGCCCTGTCCCATAAAACTGTCACCTTCCCTGTTCTATAGACAACTCCCTCACTGGCAAGTGGGACAGCCAGTACTGGTTTATATACAGATACACTGGTACCATGTACTGGTTTATATAATGATACACTGATTCATTCATTCATTCATTCATATTTACTGAACACAGACTCTGTGAGAAGCATTGGATATGCCAAGACCACTAAGAAAGAGGAGGTTGTCCTCACTGTGTCCTCCCAGGATAGTGGGAGCATCACGTAAAACATGAACCCACAATTCAAACCGTAACACGAAGGATGTCCCCACAGGATGGGTGAATGGGAGGGAGGGACTTGTTCTCTGAGGCTTCAGGGGGTCAATCAGTGCATTATCAGTAGTTGAAGATTCTCGTAGACTCCATTTGCCCTTTGGGTAAAATCAGAGTGTTGGACCGGGTCCTCCTTGAGGCTTCCTCCCAGTCTATCATGCTGGGCTCCAGGTCTCATACGCAGGGAAGGACAACAGCTGTGGGAGTCTCTGGAACGTGCTTTCACATTCAGTCTTTAGAAACGGGAATTGTCGTGTGTTGGAAAAACTCCCTGTTCTCCTTTCCTCTCACTCTAGTAACACACCCACGCCACTCTGACACAGATATGTTGGTGTTTCTCCCCCACTGACCAGCTCTCTGACACCAGCTGACTGCCCAACGATTTGGTTGAGTTCTGACACCATCTATCTGGAGTCAGAGTCAGACCCCTAGGCTAAGAGTTCAGTCCCACAAGACTGTCCCCACTTCAGATACCAATCACAAGTCCCACTTTGTCACCTATACTTCTGAGGGGCTGGCTAGAGCAGGGTCCCCAGACCCCCTCCTTGGGTTTGATAATTGGCCAGAGCAGCTCACAGAACTCAGGGAAATACTGACATTTACAGGTTTATTGTCTGATAAAGGACACAATTAAAAGATACAGATAAGCTGTCATGTGAAGAGATACAGAGGGTGAGATCCTAAAGGGTCTTGAGAGCAGGCACTTCCAGCCCCTAGAATTGAGGTGTGCCGCCCTCCTGGCATGTGCCTGAGCTCACCCATTGGGAACTCTCTGAGCCCTGTCCTTTTGGGGATTTCCACAGAAGCTTCCTCTCATCTGTATGATTATTAGCTCATGTCTAGCCCATCTCCTTTTATCAGAGAATGGGGAGGTGGGCTGAAAGTTCCAAGTTTCTAATCATGGCTTGATCTTTCTGGTGATTGGCTCCAACCAGGAGCCTACCAAAAGTCATCTCATAAGAACAAAAAACCATCTACCAGATAGGAAATTCCAAGGAATTTAGAAGTTCTAGGTCAGAAACTCCTATCACTTAGGAAATTATAAGAGTCTTAGGAGTTCTGTGTCAAGAGTCAGGACAAAGACCAAATAAATATTTCTTTTTATAAATCACAATATCACAGCCAACTGGGCAAGGGTCATCATTTATTAATTCATGCAATGATCTGTAATGAGTACCCACTCTGTCCCAGGCACTGGACTAGGTGCTGGGGACCAGTGGCAAATAAACCAGACAGGAACAGGAAGGCCTTGTGGGCTTTCCTAAGGAGAAAAGATAAATAATAAAACACACACAAATATTGAAGGGCTAGTAGGGTTGCCAGATTTAGCAAACAAACACAAGATGCCCAGTTAAACTTGAATTCCAAGTAAATAAACACTTTTTAAAGTACAAGTATATCCTAAATATTACATGGGACATACTTATACTAAAATATAGTTCTTTGTTAGGGTGCCTGGGTGGCTCAGTGGATTAAAGCCTCTCCCTTCGGCTCAGGTCATGATCTCAGGATCCTGGGATCAAGCCCTACATCGGGCTATCTGCTCAGCAGGGAGCCTGCTTCCTCCTTTCTGTCTCTCTGCCTGCCTCTCTGCCTACTTGTGATCTCTATCTGTCAAATAAATAAATAAAATCTTTAAAAATATATATATATAGTTCTTTGTTTACCTAAAACTCAAATTCTACTGGGAATCCTACATTTTATCTGGAAATTCTAATGGCAAGTCTTCCTGAGGCGATCCCAAGGTTGAACAAGAATTTGCTAGGACATGGGGAGTTACATTACAACCCTGGGAAACTTCTTCATTCATGGTTTCACATTTCAAAAGTCCTGTGATTGTGACCTTGGCCCAAGTGTTTTGAGGGTGCTGAAGGCTATCACTTGTTGATGGTGCAGGGTCAACCCAGGCCAAAGTCTATACCATCTTCCTCCTCCCCCACTCAGCCCCCAGTCACTATCCAGAGTCCTGAATAGAGCAAGATTCCTCAAGGAGGGAGCAAACACAGGCAAGTGCTGAGTACCAAGGCTTCCTGGTCTGGATGAACTTCACCCCCAGGCCAGAGTCACCTGCCAGGGAGACTGACCCAGGCTTGCAAGCTTCTAGAGAAGTGTAGGCATTCCTTTCAGATGAACTTCGGGTTTGAGCAGGAAATAGTGGGCGTTCCCTTAGCACGGGGGCTCAGCAAACTCTTAGACCAGGGAACGTCAGCATCAGAGCACCTGCCTACATTCTCAGTCCCTTAAAACCAGGATCGACAGAAACTCTTAGCACCTCTCTTCTGTTTTTCCCACCAACAGCCTCTAAACAGCAATCTCCATGAGGGCAGGACTGGATTCTTCTCCAAATCCTACACAGACCTGATACACAGCATCCATCCCTTAGTATAGATCCTTAACAGCAACAGAATAGTAATAATAACAGCAAGGAGCAGGAGCGGCCAATAGCCAGCCGCTACAATGTGCCAAGAACCTTGCTAGACGGGAAATAATTCTCTCCTTTGATCCTACAACAACACTACACAGGAGGAATTCTCGTCCCATTTTATAAATTAGGAAGTGAGGCCAGGCAGACTCAACAATATGCCGAGGCCACTATTCTTGGAAAGTCACAGAGTGGTGATTCACACCTGGATGTGACCTCAAAGCTTAACCTCTTCATTCTCTGCTGTATGATTTGAAATGACCACTGGGAAACAGCACCTAGTTCAATGCCCTCATTTCATAGATAAGGAGGAAGTACGGAATTAGCAGATTAGCGAAAAATGTGGGCACAAGGCCAGAGTGCCTGGGTTCAAATATCTGCTCTGTCACTTTCTGTCAGAGTGGCTCTGAGCAAGTTATTAACCTTTCTGGATTTTAGCTTCACCATCTGTGAAACAGGGATAATTAGTTATGTTATAGGACTGCAGCGATCCATGTGGGCTACCATTAAAGTCTGGAGAGAGTTGAAGGGAGAACAGACTCCAGTCTGGTTGAAAGCCCACTGGATGCAGAACTATTCCCCCCACCCTCGATGTCCAAGGGGAAACAGGGGAAAGATGAGCCCCCATGGGAGATCCAGCCCACTGGATTCCAGAGAAAGCCATCTCTCACAGAGGCCAAAGTCTGTGTTTCTCTTGCCTAGAAACCCAAGTCCAAAAGACAACCCGTTCGAATTCCTGCATTTGTGGATATGAAGTCCTGGCTCTGCCCTAATTTCCTGGTCACTTTGGACAAGCCCCTTCTCAAGCTCTCCTGACTCTAGGCTCCTCAGCCATTAAATAAGGCAGATGGATGAGAGAATTTCTGGAGCCTCCTCTCTCCCCTCTTAAGCTTATGACCCTTAATCTGAAATAAGGCCAGAGGTAAGGTGAGCACAGTGACAAAATGTCCAGGAACATACTGGAAATGCCTGAACAGAGGCTCCTGGTTTGGTCAGTGCTGCTGACCAGGCTTGGGCCCTGCTATCGTGGGGCAAACATTCTCTGGGGCAAGACAGGTGTTCAAGGAATTGAGTATAATTACCTGATGGTGAGTCTTTTATGCCAAGTGTTTACTGAGCTCCTGCTTTGTGTCAGATGTTTGCTGGGAGAAAGTGGAGATTAAGGCAGGCATAGATAAATGGTCCCTGGCCCCCCAGGCTTATTATGATAAATGGTTTAAGGAAGGAAATTGTAGCAGGGGGATCTGGGAGGGCCTCCCGGAAGAAGTGACCTGTAAATTGAGATCCAAAGGATAAGTAGGAGTTGGCCCCAGGGGCAGAGAACCATTGAGAGAACTGTATGAAGGGTTTTGTCCTGGTGATCAAAGAGGTCTTTATCAGAACTGCCAGTAGAATCCTATGGAATGCTGTATTCAGAGACAAGAGCCAGGTGCTTAACCAAGTGGTGTTACGAACATATCCAGGAATGAGACAGACTGCCATCATACCTCTTCTGGTGTAATGCACAAAGATAACCACAACCTCCCTTCTAGGATATTCTTGTTAGAAACGCACGACCTCGGATCTCATCAGGAAAACACAGACAAAGTCCAAATGGAGGGATATTTCTGCAAAGTATTTGGCCTGCCCCCTTCAAAAACATGAGCGTTTGGGAAAACAAGACAGACTGAGGAACTGTTTCAAATTTGAGGGGCTAAAGAGATAGAGTTATCTGGGTGTAATTGAAGTGACTGGCAAAAACTGAGTCTGGACTGTTCATGAGATAACAGTCCTGCATCAATGCTCCAATTCCTGAATTTGATCACTGTACAGTGGATACGCAGGAAATATCCTTGTTCTGGAAATATATAGCACATTGTCTGCTTTTGACTCCCAAATTGGTCAGAAAAAAATGGAGAGATAAAGCAGACGGGGCAAGGAACAAACAACTGGTGAATTTGGATGAAAGATATACAGTTGTTTGTACTATTCTTAAACTCTTCTGTTAGATGTGGGTTTTTTTTTTTCCAAATAAAATGTTCTAAGTAAAGTAAGTTAAGAGAAGTGCCAAATTGTCACCAGCCCAGGATTGATGGCCAGCAGCTCCCCACCCCACTTGCACCCTCCCCACCAAGACTCCAAGGAATAATGCCTCCCTGCCCCCCTTCTTATGGGGAAGAGGGTACCTCTTCTGTGTTGAGGACGTTGGCGATCTTTTTAGAGTGTGCAACGTGACCCACCACACCCATGTCCAGGGGGAACACAATCTCTGAGTCGGGCACCACCAGGCATTCCTCAAGAACTGCATCCTTGTGGACGTTGAAGAGGCGGGTGGCCAGCTCTGCGATGCCATTTCGGACTCTGTACATGAACAGGCTCATGCGGTCTGCCCGCAGGAGGAAGCACAGCTTTTTCATGACGTTGAAGATGCATCTCTCTGCCTGCAAATTCTCCTGGAAGTCACGCAGGAGGTCGAAGATGATTTCACTCTCCTCCACGCTGCTCAGCGAGTGGTAGTCGCTGAAGTCCACGTCTGCCTCCTTGGCCCCCAGCATGTCTGAGATGACCTTGGCCCGGTAGCGGAGGTTGTAGTACTGTTTGGCAAACCTGATGTTCGAGTCCAGGAACTTTTCCACCTGGTCTGCCGTCACCTCCCCCATGGCTGGAATCCCACTGGCTGCTTCCGTGGAGAGGCTCAAGCTGGCCTTCCAAGGGCAGGTTTATAGTTTGTGGCAAAATGGAGTCAGGAGGTGTGTCGTGCCAAGCTGGGCTTCTGTGGGTCTGGCTTGTGGATCTCGCTACTATGGCTGCAGAGTTGAGGGAGAGAGCTCGGGAGATTAAATCATTAATATTTCCCGAGAACAAGGATTATGAGAGGATCAGAAGGTTCCAGATGCTGCCGGTCCCCAGATGGGAGAAGGTGAGAGTTTCTTTCACCTTGGCCTAAGAGCTGAAGAGGGATTTCTAGACAGAGCAGGAGGTGGGCAAAACTAAAAACAACCCGGAAGCAGGGTCCGCCTGCTACTGTAGGTGTGTTTTCTCTGTCCTGCTGGGTGTTTTCCTTCAACATTTGACACAGAAGCCTATATACACTGTTTAGGAGATTTCCTTCAGCTTCTCTTGGAGAATCGGAAGATCTAAGAACTCTGAGCCGGCTGTCCTCCCTGGAGGAATGGCTAGAGCCGCGAGGGACTGCCCACCCCGCTCCCATCCCCCTGCCCCCTTTCCCAGAGCCTCCCCAGCAGGGCCTCACTGCGCATGTTCACCATTCAGCCTGCTTCCCTGTGTACATTACGGGTCTGGCACCGGTGCGCCGCAGTTTCAGAATCTGCATCAAAGTCCTTCCCAGCTTTAGATGTCAACGATCCTTTAATTTTATTTAGATTTCGAGGGGCCCTAGTGAAAATAACATTGTTCATATTTTTTTAATTACAAAAGTACATGTTCAGTGTAGAAAATACACGAAGAAGATCATTGAAGTCACCATAATCTTGCTACTCAGAGGTAACCTCTAGTGAGCACTTTTGTTTCTGTCCTTTCTGTAGAGTCTTGTTTTTAAAATCTATTTCCCCTAACCTCCTTCCCCCTCCCCCAACTGCCCCCATCTTTCTCTTAGCACTTTAATGTGTTTTTTCTGGATACAATCTTTTTTTGGATTGTCAGTCAGAAATGCACACAGAGTCTAGTTGCTATTGGTTCTTTTTGAATCTTGAAATACCACAATCATCACTGAAGTGCCCTCTAGTACACTAGGGGAGGAGTAGAACATTTTCTTTCTGATGAAATGTACATTCGTTTCCGTGAATATACCTGTGAAAGTCTTGCGTCTCTATATTGTAAATACTGTGGAATGCAGGCTAATGGACTATTGCTGGTACTCTGAACTTTGCAAATGAACTTTAATGGAAAGTAGATTACTTCCTTTATTGTACTGTGCGGTAAATTCTTAGAGTATTGTGCCCACTCAGCACTGTGTACACAGGTGACCCCTTGGCTGGCCAGGTCACACAGCAACCTGAATTTCTACATTCTCACCATAAATAACGTGAGCCCTCTGTGTGGAATGCTCTTCCCCAGCTCTCTGCACACCTGCTCCTTCTCAACCTCAAGGTCTCAGCTCAAACTAGTCATCCCTTGTCTTACCCAGAGTAGACCCTCCCCAGGGGCTGCTTGTCACATCCCTCTATTTTTTCTATTGAATTTATCACTGTTAAAAATTATCTTGCTTGTTTTTTGTTCCTTTGTCTGTTGTTTGTCTTCACAGCTATATTATGAGTTGCATGAGGCGGGGACCTGCCAGGGCTGATTCCCTAGGCCTTCCAGTGCTGCCTGGCACATTCTTGATGCTCAGTAAAGAACCAACTTATCTATAAAATTAGAATGCTTTTACATGACTGTTGTGGAGATTAAGTGAGAAAGCCTATAGTATAGGGCCAAGCTATGTATTACCCAGTGTTTTATTAAGCTGAATCCTATGAAATTACCTCTATTTTTGTCCTACACAAACAGCAGTTTCATAGAGTTAATTTAATAGTAGTTATCCAATAACTTTCAGAGATCAACCAGATTTCCTTGAAGACAGTGCACTCCCTTGTCCTTGAAGGTATGCAAGCTGAGGACTGAGCAAAGAGATTCCAAACACCAGCATTAGGAAGATGAGTCTGGGGCTAGCAAGTCAGTAAGGAAGCTGTTGCAATCTTCCCAAAGGAAAGGAACGGGTCTAGGATAGGGGTTGAGAGAGTGAAGAGAAGGAAGTGGGCATAGGAGCAAGAAGAAGGGTGTAGAAGACACCCTGGCTGACTGGGAAAGAGAGACTTGAAAAAGAGTGGGGTAGGCCAGGGTAATTTGTGTGCTGTTAGGGCCCTGTAGGAAACTTGACACTGAGTGGCCCCCCTCAGCACATTTTGTTGGTGTCCAATGTTGACTTAGTCTCCATTTCCTGGTTGAAAGCTTTTCCTCTCCTAGCTTGCCAAACCCCAAGTCCTAGGTGAAGCCACAAAGAGAAGGGAACTGGCTCCGTCCTTATAATCCCTGAAACCGTCTGGTTGGTCTCCACCCTCATTTATACTTACCTTGGCTCACTCCCTTGTTTCACTTGTTTCACTCTTACCCTTGACCTACAGTTGTTATCAGTTCCTAATTGTCTGGTCATCTGTTGACTTAGTAACTTTATTCAACTACTTGGGTTACGTGTTGATCAGTCCCGGAAACTTGGCTCATCTGTGATGTTCTCCTTGTTTGACTTTGAGGGTCTATAGTATGGGTCAAAGAATGAGCTTGGTAGAAGTTGGTCCTAAGTGCATTTTTAGCTGCTGTGCATTTGCCTAAAGCTCGGATTCTGAAAGGGATCTGTAACTCAAAAATAGTTAGGAACTCTGGAGAATCCTGAAAAGACAGGTAAAATTAGGTCCTAAATACCTGCCTTGTTACCACAGCCGTAGAAAGGCAACAGGCAGGAGCGTACACCCGGGCTTTGGATCCAGAATAGGTTGTGTTTGAATTCTCTTCCTATCATTCACAAACTTGGATTTTTGACGGGTTACTTAATCTCTGGTCCCAATTTTCTCACTTGCAGTTTGTGGATAACAATGATACTTATAGAGCTGTTGTGAGGATTGGAGGCGGTGATTCTACTGAACTTGGCTGATAGTTCCCAATAAATGTAACCTTTAATAATGATCACATAAGGGGCACCTGGGTGACACCTGGGTGGCTCAGTCATTAAGCATCAACTCAGGTCATGATCCCAGGGTCCTGGGATCCAGCCTTGCATTGGGCTTCCTGCTCAGTGGGAAGCCTGCCTCTCCCTCTCCCACTCCTCCTGCTTGTGTTCTCTCACTGTCTCTCTCTCTCTGTCAAATAAATAAATAAAATCTTTAAAATAAAAAAAAATGACAATGTAAGCAGAGTATAAGGCAGTAGTATTCGTAGAAAGCAGAAGTAATGCAAATATACCTATTTTCCTATTCTTTTGTTAAACAAAAACTCTTATTTTTCTCTTTATAAAGTTATACATCTTGGTGCTCTAGAAAATTGAGAAAATACAGGCAAATAAAAAGAAGAGAACGGTTACCATTCAGAGAAACATTTTGATGTACATCCTTCTTTTCTAACCATATAAATGTATGTTTTTTAACAGAAATGTGACGATGTAATATGCGTTTTGTTTGTTTAATAATACATGTAAACATATTTCTGTGCCATTAAATATTCTTCTTTAATGGCCTAATTGGCCTCCACTGAGTGGCTGAATCATAACTTGTTTAATGTATTTCTAGCTCTTCGTTATTTAGGCTGTTCCTAATTTTTTGGTACTCTCAATGAATATTTGTGTAGTGACATCTTTGCATACTTACTTGTTATTAAAAAACTTGCCTCGAAAGACAGAATGATTTCACTACTAATCTTTGAAGATGTTGCCTTGGCTATCCCAAAATACAAGAGTTTAAGTAAAGAAATAATGGGGAAGTCAACATTTTAATGCCAAGATCATGTTCTATTTTGAATGACCATCTCCCAGTGCACCTGGAACATACCCATGAAGGAAAAAATCTGGGATTCTAGGGCTTGTGATTTCTGTGACAAGTCAAATAACAGATCACTTTCTGTACCTAAATATTTGTAGGAAAAGTGACTTATGCTCCTTCACCCTGGTTAAAAGTCACTTGCTTTTTCTTTCTCCAAATTAAATATTCTGTGTTCCCAGTCTCCATCCCACAGTGCTGGCAAGATATCAAATCTTGGTAATTATTGTTACTGCTGCCCCAGCCCAGGTTCATGTGAAGACCTGTTGGTCTAACTCAGTGCAGCCAGGGAACAACCCTCTGGCCTTTCGTTCACACTGATACCATAAATGTGCCCCTTATTCAGGTTGGTATGAACCCTGAAAGGCTAACCATTCTGCTCTTCACAGGGGTTCAGAGGTCCTCCAACCTCCCAGGCAACCCATATGGGAGGCTTTCATCCCTTCTGCCCAGGGCAGAAAGAGGCCCAAATTCTTGCCACTCAAGTGTCCTGCAAAGCCTACCCCCATGGCTTGGCCTTGGGGAGGCTTTCAAAAATCTCCTTTCTCCCTGACTACTTGGCTCTCCATTCTTTCCTTCTGGGACAGTTCAGCATAATTTCCCTCAAAGGCCCAAAGTGGGAAGGGATCTCTTCTTGAGCCTGAGAATGGTTACTTCCTGTCCTGCCACACAGTGGCCCTGAGAGGTGAGTGAACAAAAGACCAAGCCCCTTCCAAGGAGTCGGGTAGGGGACAGAGGGAAAACATCTATAATAGTTCAAAGCACCCTTTGTAATATTAAGAGAATGGCAACAACATAAATGTCCCTCAGTGCTTAAATGAATGACTGTGAACCCAAATACTGGAATACTATTCAGCTGCTGTGACCAAAGATAGCCACAATATTTCTTTCTTTCTTTCCTTCTTTCTTCCTTCCTTTCCTCCTTCCTTTTTTCCTTTCTTTCCTTCCTCCATGCCCAGTGTGGAACCCAGTCTGGGGCTTGAACTCAAGACCCTGAGATCAAGATCTGAGCTGAAATCAAGAGTCAGATGCTTAACCCACTGAGCCACCTAGGCGGCACCCCTTGGTCAGGCTTTCATGACTTTCAACCAACTAAGTGCAATAGAAGTGAAGTAATGTGCCTTTCTAGGCTAGATTGTAAAAGACGACACAGTGTCCTCTTTGTTTGCTGGAACACTGGCTCCTGAAATCCTTAACTGTCATTTAAGCACAGACTGCTCTGAGACTGCCATGGTAGGAGGAAGCCCAAACTAGCCCACACAGAGAGCCATGAGGAGAGGTCCAAACAGCCTTCAGTTGCTTCATCCTTTTGCCCTGTCCCCATCTGGGCCACCATCTGACTATAGGTCTATGAGACACTAACCAGTCAAGCTCTTAGCAAATTCCTGACCCACAGAAACTGCAGATTAGCAAAATGATGACTGTTGTTTTAAGCCACCAAGTTTTGGAGTGTTTTGTTACTCAGCAGTAGCTAGCCAAAAAGCAGCTCTTTATGCACTGATATATAACAGTCTTCAACATAGAATATTAATTTTTAAAAAGTGTAAAATAGCATATATTTTATGTTTCTTCCGTGTAAAGAAACATCGTCTTGTATCTGCATAGATCACTGATTTGCCAACCCTCTGTGTGCATTAGAATCTCCTGGGGGGCTTTTAAAAATATCAGTGCCCGAGTTCACTGTACTCGAATTTGATCTTAATATCTGGGAATGGAACCCAAACATTGTTATCTTTTAAAAGTTCTCCAGGAGATTCTGGTGTGTAGCCAGGATTGAGAACTGTTGGTATAGAATAACCGGAAGATAACATAGGAAACTGGTGCTGTGTTTGCCTCCAGGAGGAACAATGGGGTAAGAATGGATAGTGTGGGAGAAAGACTTACTTTTCATCCTAAACTCTTTTGATCTTTTAAATTTGCTTGTACATGTTATCCGCTTTCAAGAACAATCAAACTGAAAAAAAAAAAAAGTAACACCCATAGCAGTGAATATATCAGAATAGCAAATTGGGAATAGCCTATTTGATCATGGGAGTCAGTCTGGGGCCCACTGTAGCCTCAGAGCAAGTGACCTGTCTCACCTGGGAAGTGTGTCTGGTCAGGAAGTGCTGTGGAGGTAATACCTCAAGGGGCCTCTCACCTGAAATGACTTACTTGTTGACCCATAACACCCTCACTTCAGTTACTTTTCAGAAAGCTGTTTGGGACAGAGTAATGGCTAGAATATGTGACCTCCAGCTGTCAGCATCTCTGCGAACTCTGAGACCAACGGGAGGGAAAATGCCTGGGCTTACGTGGCTTCTGGCTGACTGGGCTGCTGACCTGCTGTCATTGAGGAAAAGCAGATGAGCAGGGGTTGGCCTATGTGTTTCACCACTTAGATTCCTGCAGCAGGGACCTAGAGCATGAAGGTGAGGTAGGAATGGCAGACCAAAGTCTGCTTCCAGGGGCCCCTGGGGATGTGTGCTTGGGGGGCAGGCAGAGAGGCCCGCTGCATTAACTAGCAGTTGGAGATGCTCAGCTGGGAGGGAGAGAGTCAGCAATGACTGGCCTAAAGCTTCCTCTGTAGCACCTCCCTCTTGCAGTGGGTCATAACCACATGTTCTTGGGTTTTGGCATCTGGCAGCTCTCAGTTTGACCTCTGTTTGATCTCAGTTTGATCTGAGATCAAAATCCACTTCTGGCCAGTTGCATGACCTCCTAAGTATCTTAATATTCTGACCCTCAGTTTCCTCATCTGTAATGTGGATTAGAAAGTATGGAATAAGAGAAAAAAAATCATAGCCATTATTAAATTATTAAATAGACACCAGTTTTTACTGGTATCTATTAGAGGCAAGGATGGAAGGTGGATTCTTACATCTGACCAGCACAGTGGGTGTAGTGGGTAAGAGTGGGCTTTGCCGTCAGATATAACTGCGTTAAAATCACATTACTGTCACTTACTGTCATTTCCTCACCTGTAAAGGGAGCATCATAATATAGCAACTCCTTGAAAGCTGCTATTAGGGTTAAATTAAATAATGAGTGTGAAGACTTTTGTGCATCCAGAGGTATACACCCAGAAATCAGCATCTGTTGCCACTGTGTGTTTTGTAGCCTACAGGTAGTTGGCAAAGTACTTGACACTCATTACCTCACTTGACCCTCTCCAGGACTGGGAAGGAGGAGTGCATTAGGGGCGGGGGGGTCGTGGGGCATCAGCTACCTTTGCAGAAATGAGAACACTAATAGCTACTGACATATCTCCATTCACAAGGGACAGCATCAGGAGTAGAACCCAGGTGTTCTGATTCCCAGTATGGCTTGTGACTTCTGGAAGCTCTGGATCTGATGGTTGACAGAAACTTGAGGGTCATCTCTAGACAAGAAATTGAGTTATTTAAAATTACTGTGAAGAGGTTCGCTGCAAAGGGAGGGAAAGGAAGTTAACCCTCTTGCTTCTTTCACAGGTGCTCTTGACCGTCCACTCCCCTCTAGTGTCCCCTTCATTCCTCACAACTTACCCCCCTCGCCCCAAACAGGCTACAAACAAGAGGAAGACAGAATGAATAAACATGTATTCAGTATCAGAGAGTGTCCAGTTAGGGGGCAGATAATTAAAGCAGGATGACACGGTAGGATGTGACTGGCAGGGTAAGTAGGCCTCACTGGGAGAGCCAGGGGGATTTTAGGCTACGACCTGAAACAAGAAAGGAATCAGGCATTCGGAACCTGTGTTCGGGTCCCAAAAGAGAACAAGCTTGGCGGGCAAAGGGTGGAGAGCAGAGAGGGAAAGACAGATGTCCGGTGAGGAGAAAGGCGCCAGAGCCCAGGGCATTCAGGGAGGAATTTGATTTTATCTATACACGTCAAGAAAACCCACTGATGATCTTAAATGAGGTTGGAATTATATTTCATATTTATTCTTACATTTTTATTCACATCTTAAAAGGCAACTCTGGCTGTTGGGACCTTCAGTGGAGAGAATAGGTTACACTGAGGGCAAAACCCCTTAACGTCCCAGCTGACCTTTCCCCATTCTGGGCCTTCATTCCCCAGCTACAAAGCGGAGGTGGGAAGGAATGGGGTCCCAAGAAATCAGCGATAAAGACCTTGCCCCTCCCCCGCAAACGCAGAACACTTAACAGCTCCAGACAGACAGCTTCTGTATTTCTCCTGACACTTTTTCCTCCCTACGCTTTCAGAGTTAGGGTGGAAAACCGGTAAAAAGACCTCGCAGGCGCAAGCGGAGGAGGACTCGCTCCAAGAAACTGGGACTCGTGGCGGTGCTGCCCGGAGCAGCCAATCGCGAGGAGGAGAGCAGCCAGGGGGCGGTATCCCCGCGGGCCGCGCCGCGTCATTGGCTGGCGGCCGCGTCGCTCGCCGGCGGGGCCACGTGACTGCCACCCCCGGAGCGGTTGTACGGTTTGGGTCTTCCGCACCTCTGGGTCGGTAGCTCTTGCCCGCTCCACGCGGTCCCGCCCGGGCCCCGCCTTTTTCGGGGGCCGGGAGATGGGCGGGGAAGGGGACGCGCGGGTTAAAGGGAGGCAGGTCCCGGACCGGGCTATCCCTGCCCGCGCCGGGGTGTCCGCTCAGTCTCGCCACGGCGGAGGACGTGCCGGGAGCCCTCGGTGAGCCGGGACCCCCCAGACTGAGAGGTGAGAGGAAGGGAGGGGGCGCGAGAAGGGAGGAAGGAGAGGTGCCGGCCTGAGCGCGGTCAGAGGGCCCCGCTTGGGGGCATCCCGGCCTGTGTCCGAGGCGTGGTGGGAGGAAGCGGGGGCGTCGTGGCCCGGCTGTGGTAGGTGGGCGTGCGTCGGGGTGGCACCCTCGGTCAACACGGGCGATCAACGCCCTTCTCCAACCGCGGCGATCCCGACCCTGCTTTCAGCAACCCACCCCCTACCCCGCACACATCCCGCACCTCCTACGGTGCTGTTTTTCTGCCGGAGTCCTCATCTAGCCGTCTGGAACCCAGATAACTGGGAGAAAGACCGAGGAGATTGGAGCCGCCACCACTACCCAGCCTCCCACCCTTGGACGGATGGGGAAACTGAGGCTTGGACACGCAAGAGGACTTCATTATCTTGGTTTTTATTTTTATTTTATTTTTTTTAAGATTCTATTTATTTATTTGACAGAGAAAGAGAGATCACGAGTAGGCAGAGAGAGAGGAGGAAGCAGGCTCCCCGCGGAGCAGAGAGCCCGATGCGGGGCTCGATTTCAGGACCCTGAGATCATGACCTGAGCCGAAGGCAGTGGCTTAATCCACTGAGCCACCCAGGCGCCCCTCATTATCTTGGTTTTTAAAACCACACACACCTGGTTAAGTACAAATCAGGAACTGTACTTCTTTGTAGACAAAGTTGAAATTCTTTCACTGGATGGATGGGGCCACTGAAGGGACACACAGAGGGCCAGATCCTTGCCTGACATTATATAGCAAGTCCTTTGCAGAGCTAGGACTTGTACCCAGCTCTCCCAAACTCAGAGAATATCAGGCTGGGCCCTTTCTTTGCACAGGTTGGGGACCACGTGAGTTAGAAGCATATAGAATTTAAACTTTCTGGCACCCATTCTAGTTCCTTTTTTCCATTTCCTCATTTCTGGTCCTCTTTGTATAAAATCTGGAACTAATGTGATATCCAGTATTGGATTAAGCAGAAATTCTTGTTTTTGAATGTCGAGTGAGTAAGAAATGGAGAGCCAAGCCTGTTGGAAGAAATAAGCCCATTTATTTTCCTTTCAAGAATCTCCAAGGACAGACTAGTAGCTGTCGTTTTTTTGAACAAATGCTATGTGCCCAGGCACTGTGTTAAGTACTTGGGTTAGCTTTATACAACTTGCAAGTTAGCCCATTTTATAGGTGAGAAATTGATGCTGGATAAAATGAGTTTTTCACCAGTGCCATGCAGTTGTTGAATAGTATAGCTGGGATCTGAGTAGAGATCTGTCTAACTCCAGTACTTACCCAGTGATTCTCCTAGTGTGGCCCTCACCTCCCTGGCTCTGAGTCACCCAGGGTGCAGTCTTGGATCTCATTCCTGAATTTGCCTGAGAATCTGAATTTTAAAAGATCTCTGATTTGAATATCATTGTACTATAATATGCTGCCTCCCGGGGGAAGATCTAGAGTTTACATATTTTGGGCTTTGGAGAGGTCTAGATTAGATCTATGAGGGGTGAGCATTTTGAGCACTGATGTTACTTTTACTGAGCATAAACTGCCAAGCAGATGGTTACCAAACTGTAATTTCTTGACATGGCTTAGTTATGGTGAATGGAGGTGGAGAGAGAGGGGTCGCTGTTTTTTCTTTACTCCATAGTTGTTAAGCTATCATTTATCCATTCACTCAAGAAATATTTGTTAAGCACTGGTTAGGTGCTGTGCATGGGTCAAGGCATAGGAGATACAGCTGTGAACAAAACATGCAAGTTCCTGCCCTCATGAGAAAGACAGTTAACCATGAATGAATGAATGAATGTATACAGTGCAAAATGGTGAGAAGGGCCATGGAGAAAAATAAAGCCAAGTAAGGGGGATAGGACTGCAAGGCAGGAATGGGCCCAGGAGGGAGACATGGCTATGGTAGTGGTGCTATTTTAGAAGTTGTGTGTGGGAAGGAACTCATTAGGACAGTAGTTGGGCAGAAACCTACAAGAAGCAAGAAGCAAAGCCATGAACATATCCCCAAGCAGCATTCCAGTTAGAGGGCCAGCAGAAGTGGATGGAGGTAGGAACCTGCTTGGCTTGTTTGACTCTTGGCTGGGGTATGAATTATTCTAACCAAAGTGTAGTTACAGAGGTAAATTTTACATTGTTTCTCCTGATAGAAAAGGAAAATGAAAATGTTACCACTGTGTGCCTGTCATATGAAAGAGAAGTAATTTTATTATTAATCCTTTACCAAACCTGCTTCAATAATGTGTATGTTGCTTCAAGCAGTTTACCTTCACTTAGTAAAATTAGTAAGGTTCAGAAATGAGTTGAGCACTTAACCACGAACAATTGATTTGATCTAGCTCTTAAAACTTCATAGCAAGGAAACAGACTTGGGGGCAAAGTGGTATTTTAGAAAGAGAGGGAACCCTGGAGATTGGAAAATGAGGGTTGAGAAACTGGTCCTACTAGTTTAGCAAGTGACTGGAGGAAAGGATTCATAATCCCTTCCCAGATTTATTGAGGAGGCAAATGGGAGATGTATATGAAATCTTTTTGAAAGCAGTGAATTACTGTTAAGAAACTATTTAATAGTTTGATCCTTGTTTTACATTAAGTTATTTTCCTCTTGGGTATTTTACTTTGCTGTCTTACATTGGGCTTTATACCAGAAATAATACGTCATAGCGCTTGCCTAAGCTTTATGGTGGTTCTACTTTTTGCATCACAGACATAAGTGAACATTGTTAATCACTGGTGATGACTGGGAAATAAGACTTTTTTGTCTTCATTACATTTACTTGAAACTCCACCTTTATTTCAATAAATATAGGTATGCCACTGTACACCAATGGAAGGCACTGTGTCAGGTCTTGGATTACATAGGAATGAGGATGACTTGGTGTTTGCCCTTAAATACGCACTCTAGTTTGAAAGACACGTGACTTTATGTGCTAAGTAGTTATATGGAATATGTCAGGGTAGCATAGCCAAAGAAGTTTTAACCCCTTTGTCCTCTGGCATTTGAGGTGGGCTTTAAAGGAGTAGGAAAAGGACCAAGATAGTTGGAGAGAGAAGGAAAAGGCATTCCAGATGAATGAACAACATGAGCGAAGACCTAGAGGAACATAGGATGCTTAATATTTTCATGGACTGGTGACTAGAACTGTAGTGCTTGGAAGGAAGCAAAAGAAAGGCAGGTTCAGCTCATTTATGGAGAGAAACCTATACTAAACTTTTTAGATTATATGCTGCAGGAGGTGGGGAGCCATTGCAGATTTTTGAAGAGTGTATCCAAATGGTTTGTTTCTGTGTTGTTAATGAATGCTGCTTTTGAAGAAGAGGCAGCATACATGGTGGTTAAAAAATGTTGGTTCCGGAATGTCTGGGTAGCTCAGTTGGTTGGGAGTCCGCCTTCAGCTGAGGACATGATCCCGGAGTCCTGGGATCAGAGTCCCAAGTCTGGCTCCTTGTTCGGCAGGGAGCCTGCTTCTCCCTCTGCCTGCCTTCTCCCCTGTTTGTGCTCTCTCTTTCTCTCTGAAAAATCAATAAAATCTTAAAAAACAAAAACAATGTTGTTCCCATTAAGTTTTTAAGGCTAAAATATGTCTGTAATTTTCAAGTAGTTGAATGGAAAAAACCCTGAACAGGTACATTCGCAGAGTGCAAAAGTGCAGATGTAGCAAAACATTAACAATGGGTGAATTGTTAAGTTGTGTAACATATCATTCTTTTAACTTTTTAAAAAGTGTTCCACGTATTATTCTTTTAACTTTTCTGAAGATTTGAAAAGTTTCAAAATAAGCAGTCCAGAGACAGAATAGGTGTGAATCAAATAGGCTTTGGTTCCAGGCACCGTACCACTGCTTATAAGCAGTGTGGGTCCTGGGATATTATTTCCAGACTACACAGACCACGCCAGTTACAGCCTAGTTTAGTTGAGGTTTTTCCACATAAGTGAAGAGAGTCTTTTGGTAGAAGACTTGTTCACATCAATATTAGGTTAATGTTAAGACTTCTCAAGTCTTCCACAAACTTTAGTTCTAGGTTATTTTATATGATTGCTACTTCTTTCCCCTTCTCTGTCTGCTTTTGGATTATTTGGTATTTTCTGTGATTCCGTTTTTATCTCCTTTGTTGGTTTATTGGCCATAACTCTTTGTGATTAATGGAATTGCATTGGGTTTATAGTAGAAATCCTTAATTTATCACAGCCTACCTTCAGTGATAGTAAACCATTTCATGTATAGGATAAGAACTTTTTAGTACTATGCTTTCTCTCCTACTTTTGTTAATGTTAAAATATATATTAAACATAAAATTGGGGGCACCTGGGTGGCTCAGTTGGTTAAACGACTGCTTTTGGTTCAGGTCACAATCCCAGGACCCTGGGTTTGAACCCGGCATCGGGTTCCCTGCTCCCTGCTTGTGCTCTCCTGCTCTCTGTCAAATAAATAAATAAAATCTTAAAAAAAAATAACCATTTTAACCATTTTAAAATAAAAATAACCATTTTAACCATTTTAAACTTACAGTTCAGTACATCAAGTACGATTCACAATGTTGTGTAACTCTCAGTAGTCGTTACTTTTAAAACTTAAAAGAGACTGTAACCATTAAGAAAGAAATCATTCCCTGCAGTCCCTGGTAATCTCTAATCTATTTTCTGTCTCTGTAAATTTGCCTATTGTAGATACCTCATGTACGCAGAATCATACAGTGTTTGTCCTCTTGTGCCTGGCTTCTTTCACTTAGCGACACGGGTTCAGAGTTCATCCATGATGTAGATGAAGAGTATCAGAACTACATTCCTTTTTAGTAGCTAAACACTATTCCATTGTATGGCTTGTGCCACAATGTTTATCCATTTATCTGTGGGTGGATACTTCGATTGTTTCCACCTTTGGGCTGCTGTGAATAATGCTATTATGAACGGTGGCATACAAATATTTCAGTCCCTGTTTTTAATTGTTTTGGGAGATGCTTTTATCCCTAGGAGTGGAATTGTTGGGTCATGTAGTAATTCTCTTTACCTGTTTGAGAAACTACCAGACTCTTTCCCACAGGGGTTGTACCATTTTATATTCCCACCAGCAGTGTATCAATTACCTTTCAGAGAAACAGAACTCAGATTTTAGAAGTCAAAGGTAATTCTTTCTGGACTTTTTTTGGTTAAAATAACTTTTTAAAAATAGAAATCAGTCTGTCCATAACAAAATATTTATTAAATGCCTTCTGTGTGCCAAATTTTATGCTAGGTATTGTGAGAGTTTGCAAAAAGTATAAAACATCTTCTTGAACAATTTGTAATCTAGTTGAGAAGGTAAAGCATATATTCAGCTCATTCATTGAACATCTAAACAATGGAAATTCAGAGAAAAATGAGATACCATTTATGTGTTAATGACCAACATACCCCTCCCCTCCTCATTTATTTTTCCAGTTTCCGCTTCCCTCCTGGGCTTGACACCCCATTTCTTTCTTTCTTTTTTTTTTTTAAAGATTTTATTTATTTGACAGAGATCACAAGTAGGCAGACAGGCAGGCAGAGGTAGAGAGGAAGGGAAGCAGGCTCCCCGCTGAGCAGAGAGCCCAATGTGGGGCTCGATCCCAGGACCCTGGGATCATGACCTGAGCCAAAGGCAGAGGCTTTAACCCACTGAGCCACCCATGCACCCGACACCCCATTTCTAAGTGCTCACTGGACATCCTCGTTTGGACATCTAAGGGAAATGTCAAACCTGTGAAACCTAAAGTCAAACTTTTTGTTGTCTCCTTTCTTTCCACTTCCTCCTTCATGTTCCTAGACATCTTTCTTCCTTTTGTATGTGGTCCACCTCACGATTTGTGTTAGACTTGTCCTTCTCCTTTATTGTCTCTTGTCTGGTTGTACCACCGAAATGTCAAACCTCTTGCACCCCTGCCCCGCCTTGGAGTTCATGCCTTTGTCAGCCGTAGCGCATGGGATGAAGTCCAGGCTTTTGGGGATCAAATGAGAAACTAATCTTTCAGTCTAGTCTTAATCTCCTGCAGCTTCACCCCAGGAATCTGGCATTCTGGGTGATGTTTTCCTGGGTCTTGGATTATCCTGGGACCTTTCACTGGCCTCAGTTTCCTTTCCTTTCTTATTTGCAACTTCTTCACATTGGCCTGCGCCCTATGCTGCACTCTCTGAATATGCCAGACCTCTGTTGATGGCACCTTAGATTGTGATAGCTCATCGTTTATCATTGTCTTAACCCTCTGATTGTGCGGAGAAACTGGGGTTCTTATTCATTTTAGCAAGAACTTACTGATCCTTATGTGCTAAGCATCGTTTTTGTTACTGGGGATACTGTATGTGTGAGAAAGACTGTAATAGTTTCTTTAGTTTATAAATACATAGTATAATAGTGCTATGAAGAAATAAAGCCAGGTAAGGGTTTAGAGAATGATGGGGTGGAGTATTATTTTATTTGGAATGATCAAGGAAGGTCTCTCTAAGGAGATAATACTCAGTTGAAATCTGAAGGATGAGAAAAACACTGCAAAGATCTGGGAGTGATTATTCCAGGCAAAGAGAACTTGAGCAAGTGCAAAGACCCTGGAAAGAGAATCAACTTGGTACGTTCCAGAAACAGCAAGAAGGGCAGTAGGAAATGAAGGTAGAGAGGTGGGCAGGGCTCAGATTTCATAGGCCATTAGAGTGGCCCAGATAAGATGGTGGAGGGGAGTGAAAAGTGGTTAGATTCCAGGTACTTTGGGCAGTAGGGAGAAGATGGGTAGCCTGTCTGAGATAGAGCAGACAGGACTTGTTGATGGATCATATATAGGATTAGTGGGGTAGGGAAGAGAAAGATTGACCCCTTGGTTTGGGGTCTAGGTTCTGATGCATTGTGTCTAGCACAGTAATTAGCTTATAGTAGGTGCTTAGTAAATATTTATGATATAATGAAGACCAGTACCCAATCTCTAGGAGCTCCTATAGAAAAGTCAACCAATCCAGCATTGGAAGGCTTGCTTGTTGACACTAATGAACATTTGTAGAATAAGCAAAGTTTGCAAACCCCCAGAACAAAGATGGGTCTGAATTTTCATCTGACGGGGAACAGTCTTTCCTTTTGCTTCAGGAGACCTGCCCTCTCACAGCATTAGCTTCTCAGTCTAGGGTCTGGAACAGTTTGCCTAGGCTCCAGCCATCCTGGCTGCAGGTACCTGTGAATAGGTTGGAGACGGGTATGGAGCTATGATCTTCCCTGGATTTGTCTGGCAACAGTGGGTTGGAGGACCAGATGGCACTGTGTAAATGGAGACTCTGCCTTAGTTGTACCTGTTTATGGTTTAGTTTTTTCTAAAACAATCTTAAGTTCTTTCTTTATTCATAAAAGACAAAAAAGGTAAAATATTAATTGCTTAATAGGAAAAGAATATTAGCATAACAGAAGATGTAATAAGATAACATATAATTATTTATCAAATGAGTGATATTTTAAACCCTTCTCAGAAACCTTCAGGGACTCTGTACTGCCTGCACATCAAAGTCTGCCTTTTTTAAGCTGGCATACAGAATCTTCCAGAATCTCTCCCAAGTACCTTTGCGGCTTCCTCTTAAACCAATTTCCCATGTGCATCTGGTACTGAAAACATTCTAATTTCTGATTCTTTTCTGCCAATCTCAGAACGATCTCTGAGTTTTCTTCTCCCTCATACATTTTCCAAGTTCTCTCTTACTCTTTCAACTCTGACCCAGACTTTAGAGCCCAGGTGAGACATGAGACAGGTTCTTCCCTTGAAGCCTTTCTGAACTCTTCCAGCTCCTGGAGATTTCTGCCCTGTGCAGATGCTGTGATCATTGTGGTTGGCGGCTTCGGTTTTATGTGGCAGCGAGTGTGGCATGTACAGACAGGTCGAGCAGAGCATGACTATGGAGCCATTTTGTTTCAGAGGCTGACTTTACCACTCTCCTCTGAACATAATTGCCGTCTGAAAGGGCATTTCAGTTTCACGAATTGCATAACTGTTATATAAGCACTGTTAGTTAAAATGCTATGCCGTAATTACCAAAAGTAGACATTGTTTTGCTTATATCCAAATCTTCAAAAGGAAGTTTGCTGACTGCTGTTGGGCATATACAGAAGAGGTGTAACCTCTCTTCTAGTCCATTACTCTAACCTCTTGGTAATTCACATGGATATTGTGCCAGAGCTGCTGGTACTCATCTGGATCAGACCACCTTCTAGGTGGTCACAGCTGCGTGTGTGCTGTTGAAGAAGGAAGTACAGAAATGTCTTTCCTTTTTGTGTTGCCTGAGCTACTGTTGTTTAATGTATGCAGATGTAAATGTATTTTTCAAATGGTTTTTTAAAAAAGATTTTTATTTATTTATTTGACAGAGAGGGAAGGATCACAAGTAGAGCAGCAGGCAGAGAGAGGGGAAGCAGGCTCCCCGCTGAGCAGAGAGCCCAGTGCGGGGCTCGATCCCAGGACCCTGAGATCATTACCTGAACCCACTGAGCCACCCAGGCACCCCTCAAATGTTTTTTTCCCCACTTTAGATTCCTGCAAAGTAATGTGGAAAATTCGAATGTTTTCCTCTTGAACCTTTCCTCTTCTCACTCTCAATGATCAGTGTTAATAAAGGGAGAAACTAGCCTAGACGATACAGTAGAATCATATTTTGTTGAACTTCATGGAATGTATAGTTTGTGTTTCAACCTCCTTAAAATGGATGTCTGGCTATAAGCTCTATTCCAAGGATAAACACTGTCATTTCTTAATGTTCATGGAGCAATTGATGAATACTATAATTGAAAGCAGTAATTGTCTTGGGCAAATGAGAGGATTTTTGTGCAAAAAGGGGTATTTGAAAAATATGTTCCTGAGTAGATATTTCCACTTGAAGATAAATATTGCTTTGGATCCTACTTTTTTTCTGTATTTGAGTTATTTGCTTAGCCAGTGTTGTAGTTCCTATTTTAGAAAGCATATACCTGGACATTTTGGAGGATACAAAGACTACTTAGAGTGGAGTTTGTTCCCAAGGAGCTTAGTTTGTATGAAGGTCATACCTACAATTTAGTTTAAGACAATTTTTAATGTAGTTTTATGTTGCTTTGGGTTTTAAAATAGCATGAAAGAGAAAAAATATACAGTGTTGAGAATTTTAGGAGGTGAGTAGAACAGATGATGGAGACTATAGATGGCTTTTAGATTCAGACTGATGGCAATTATTGATTCCAGTTCTAGGACTGTTTGTGAACGAATGAATACCTAAATTTTTGAGAGCTAGAGATGAAAAGGACCGTGGCCAAGATTATAGTGAATGGAGAGTAGGGTACAAGTTTGTAGTTACCAGTGCTAGAGAGCAGGTAGGTGAAAGTGGGATGTGTAGGGTAGCTGAATTCTAACGTGTTTGGAAGTATCTGAGGTTAGAGAAAGCTAATTAGATAGGTGGTAGGAATGGCGCCATGCTCAAAAAGAGCTATGCTTAGAGTCCTAAAATCTGGATTTTGTTACCTGGCTCAGTCATTTACAAGCTAAATAAATTACTACATTAGGCAAGTCCTTTTCACTTTTATAATCTATCTATATTTAAAGTCTCTAGGGGTCTCTAGGGGTGCCTGGATGGCTCAGTTGGTGAAATGACTGACTCACGATTTTGGCTCAGGTCGTGATATCAGGGTCATGGTATCTAGCCCTGTGTCAGGCTCTATGCCTATCGTGGAACCTGCTTAAGATTCTCTCTCTCCCTCTGGCTCTCCCTTGCCCTTCCCTTCATGCTCTCTCAAAAATAAGTAATTAAGTAAATAAATAAATAAATATTGGGCTTCTTATAGATAGCATATAGTTGGGTTTTATTTTTTAAATTTAACCTAACACTCACTACCTTTTAACTTACATGTTTAGACTATTCACAGTTGTGATTATTTTTGTTTGTTTGTTTTTTTTTTTTAAAGATTTTATTTATTTATTTGACAGACAGAGATCACAAGTAGGCAGAGAGGCAGGCAGAGAGAGAGGAGGAAGCAGGCTCCCCGCTGAGCAGAGAGCCCGATGCGGGGCTCGATCCCAAGACCCTGGGATCATGACCTGAGCTGAAGGCAGAGGCTTCAACCCACTGAGCCACCCAGGCGCCCCTATTTTTGTTTGTTTTAAATTCTTCCACTTTGCAAGCTGTTCCACCTACTTTTAGTTCTTTTTTTCCTCTTTCTTTGCTTTCTTTCAGATTGAAAAATTTTTATGATCCTGTTTTCTCTCTACAATTGTCGTATTATTTATATTTTTAAAAAATTAGTTGTTACTCTTGGGTTTACAATATACATCTATTATCAGAGCCTGCCTTCAAATAATAATTTATCACTTCATATCTAGTTTAAGACCTTAAAATCCCCAATTCCTCCACCCATTTTTTTGTGCTATTTTTATATAGTTTATACAATTTTACATTTATGTATTTTATTTTGCAGACCTATTTCTGTCTGATATATGTAAATACAGTAGCACTGGTCTATTGGAAGTTCTCTTAGTATTTGTCTGAGAAAGTTTTTATTTCTCCATCTCTTAAAAGATATTCTCTCTGGTTATAGAATTGTTGACAGCTGTTTTTCTGTGATAAAGGCGTTACTCTGTTATCTTCTGATGTTTCAAATGAGAAATCAGTTATAATTTTTGTCTTTGTTCCTGTGCATTTTAATTTGGCTGTCTCAGATGTTATCTTTGTCTTCAGGATTTTATCTTTGCTTTTAGCAGCTTGAGTATGATATATGTATGTGTGGGATTTTGTTTTATTTTTGTTTCTAGATTTGTTGTTTTTGGTATTCTCTGAGATTCTTGGATCTATAGTTTGGTGTCTGTCTTTAATTTTGGAAAATTCTTGGCTACTGTGCCTTCAAATATTTTTTTCTGCCCATTCTTTGTCCTTTCCTTTTGGGATTCCAATTATACATAAGTTAGATTGCTTAATATGTCCCATAGCTCTTGGCTGTTCTCTTACATTATTGTTTGTTTTTTTTAATTCTGTTTTTTTTCTTTCTTTTTCAGTTTGGATAATTTCTTTTGACTGGTCCTTGATTTCGTGGATTCTTTCTTTGACTCTGTCAAATATGTTGATGACCCTGTCAGAGGCATTCATTCTTCATGTATTAACTGTGTTTTTCACTTTTAGTATTTCAATTCTTTCTTACAGTTTCCATCACTCTGTTGCATTTTCTAGTATTAACTTTTATCTTTTTCCTTCCCAGATAGCAGCCATGTCAGGCAAGATTAGGATTTTGTTGGTTTTTTCTTATGCCTCTTTTGCATATCTTAGGTTTGGAAAAGCCTTTTGACCCAGGAATCACCAAGAGCTGTTCCAAAATAGAAGGACATAAGAAATGTACTCAAACTAGCTTGGCCTGAGTAGGAAGTAAGAAGAGAGTTATAGACGGGTTGCATTGAGGAATGAAGAGCTGCTGTGTGTATCCATAAATCTGATTGACTTGCTCAGGGTAAGTGGTCATCTAAATCTGTTCTTTTCTTCTTTATAACTTAATAAGATCATAAAGTAACTATTATTTCACTCTTGTTAAATGGGATGACCAGCTATAGCCCCTTCATCCAAACAAAATTAATGTGTGTTATTTTTACAGTAAAGGGTGTATTTTTCTGTCAATTCCAAAACAGGAAATTTTCTGAGTCTTCCATCTAATATATTTTCATCTCTGTTTGGCCACAGTCATAAAGTTGTGTATTCATTTGTCCTTTGATTCATTCAAATATGTTGTAAGTCTCCTGTCTCAGAGTTGTTGTACATTTGTTGGTAATTAAGTGGTGAGCAAGATATCCTTTCCTCCAGGAACTGGAGAGACTCTTACTTAACTAACACAAAAGTGTGATTAGTACTATTATGAAGCTGCAAAATGCTATGGGATACAGAGAGTATAGTGATTCGCTTGGGCTAGGGGATTGGTCAGTGCTTTGTAGAAGAGGTAGCATTTTAACTGGGTATAAAAATGATTAGAACCTTGATGGTCAGAGAGGTTGATCGCCATTCTAAGCTAAGCAAACAGCTAACACAAAGACATTCACTTGTGAAGTATCTGGTAAGCAGTTTATGGTCTATTACAAGAAAAGGACCATCTTAGTTTCAGGGACTTGCAGGTAGCATTGAAGGTTTGAGACTAGATCCTGTTTTGTGGTATACCAGGGAGTGAAAAACTTGGAAAGAGGACAGTGATAGTGGGAGGGGACAGGCCATCCTGATACCTTTTCTGGAGGGGAAAACTGCGAGGGGAGCCAGGCAGAGATGGAGAAGAATTCTTGATAGTTATACTTTGGGAAGTCCCATACCTAATGACTTATTTGCTTTGACTTGGCTGGTTTTGGTCTGGTTTTGCTTTTGTTTTTGTTTTTGTTTTCCCTGATCAAGACATACGAGGCTCAAGTAAAGAAAGTGAATCTGATACTTGCCCCCGAACTGAACTTCCTCTTCACTCTCACAAAAGACAAATAGAACTGTTAAAATGTGTGAGCAGTGAGAATTACTTAATCCATCAATTCTGGTGTTTTCTTCAGGGTAGAAGGCTGAAGCGTCTATCTCCAGAAATGTCTTTGGAAAGTAAAGAGCAAAATGATCTGTCACCCAAGAATTCAGTTGAAGAAAACCACCAAAACCGTTCTCTGTCTGATATGCATCTGGAGCTCGAAAGGGACTCAGGTACTGCCTTGAAGCAATTTGAAGCAAGTGATCAAAGCACACCTTACCATAGGATCCACATGGAGCCTCAAGAGAAGTCAACTACTGACTTCAAGCAATTCGTCATTAAAAAACTGCACAAGAGTTGCCAGTGCAGTCCAACCAGAGCCAAAAATATGATTTTGGGTTTCCTTCCTGTTTTGCAGTGGCTCCCAAAATATGATCTGAAGAAAAACATTTTAGGGGATGTGATGTCTGGCTTGATCGTGGGCATCCTATTAGTGCCCCAGTCCATTGCTTACTCCCTGTTGGCTGGCCAAGAACCTATCTATGGGCTGTATACCTCTTTTTTTGCCAGCATCATTTATTTCTTATTGGGTACCTCCCGTCACATCTCTGTGGGCATTTTTGGAATATTGTGCCTTATGATAGGTGAGGTAGTTGACCGAGAACTACTCAAAGCCGGCTATGACACTGCCGAGGGCGCGCCTTCTCATTTCGGGATGGTTTCAAATGGGAGCGCGCTGGTAAACCAGACGTCGGACTGGATGTGTGACAGAAGCTGCTATGCGATCGCAGTTGGCAGCACGGTGACCTTCCTGGCTGGAGTTTACCAGGTAAGAAACCATGGCCCGAGTGGTTCTTTCTAGCAAAAGCAGTCCCTGTACTTGAAATCTCAGATATCTCAGAGGTCTCAGAGAGCGTAATAATTAAAGCTGTCATTCATTGAATGCTCAGGACATGTGAGGGATAGAGCCAAAATTCAAGCCCGGGTTTGACTCCGCAGGTAAGATAAGGCTGCTTCTCTTTTCTCAGCCTTAGGCTGCCTCTTAACCAAGGAATTTCAGTCAGCCAGACTGTCATTATCTGGTTGTAAAAACGTTGACCAGCTCACTGTCCAGATCACTCAGGACAACTCCATCATTTTACACGTTGAGAAACATTGGGTTTGCTTGTGATGATGCGTGGTTGCTTATCGGCAGAGTCAGCATGAACAAGCCAGGAGGGTAACAGGCTGCGGGGTTGGCAAAGGGAGGAGAGCAGGTGGTTTCAAACTATAGATGCCCCCCGCCCCGGCCCCACCTTTAGATTTGATGCTTTGGTGAGTGACTCTCACCAAAGATGGCAATTTTCTTGGACTTCTGGGGAACAATTGAGAACCACCATTTCGTATTATTAGCCAGAAGAAAGGATTAGAAAATCAGATTCTCTTCGGGTCTCCCGTAGAATCTGCTAAGCGACCATTATCATCCTTCCCCTGTCTTTTGGCCTCCAGGAGTCAACGCCAGCATTAAACCTCTTCTCTGTTATAGGCATTTGGTTCCAGTGTGGGCTGGGGGAGGGAGAGTAGCTCCTTTCGTGTGGTGTCCGGTGAAGAGGAGAGGCAGAAGCGGGTGATGGGCAGAGGAGTGGGGGGCTCTGCAGGGTCTGTGTTTGCTTTTTTATTAGTATGTCTCACCAGTGAGAATAGGCTCAGTAGAATTCTGAGGAATCATTGGGAAGAGGAAAAAATAAAGAAATGAAAAAGTTTTGTCTTTGAGGACGCAGATTTGGTATGGGAGGCAGTTTGGCATCAGCACATATACACTGAATGAGAACAGTTTCTCGGCATGAGGTTAATGAGTGTGTGCTATAGTAATTTTAAATATGATTCTTTGATGTGAATCCAGTTTTTTGTTTTATCAGTTAAAACTTCACTTTTATAGGCTGATTCGTAATTTAATGAAAACACATGGTTTTTTAATTACGAGAATTTTTCCAGGTTGAGTTTTTATAATTTCTTGTGGATCCTTAAGAATTTTTTCTTTTCCAAAGAGGTCTGAACTTTATTCATGCTTAAGAAACATTGTAGAAGAAGGTAGGAATCTTCAGTTCTTGTCTCATCCGGGCTGAGTAACAGTGTGACTTTGGGCTAGTTTCTTAGCCATCTGCGTGTCAGTAGAACGAGAGGACTGATGTACAGTTGAATTTTTCCCTACCTCTGACATTTTGTGATGCTGCAGGTACATCTCCATGCAAAGCAATGCCAGGATATTTATTTAGAGGGTTTAGAAGCTCTTTTCCACTTACATTTAACACTTATATATCCTTCCTTCCAGGTAGCGATGGGCTTCTTCCAAGTGGGCTTTGTTTCTGTCTACCTCTCAGACGCCTTGCTGAGTGGATTTGTCACTGGTGCCTCCTTCACTATTCTTACGTCTCAGGCCAAGTATCTCCTTGGGCTCAGCCTTCCTCGGAGTAGTGGTGCGGGCTCACTCATCACCACTTGGATACAAATCTTCAGAAACATCCATAAGACCAATCTCTGTGATCTCATCACCAGCCTTTTGTGCCTTTTGGTTCTCTTGCCAACCAAAGAACTCAATGAGCACTTCAAGTCCAAGCTTAAGGCACCAGTTCCAACTGAACTCATTGTCGTTGTGGCAGCCACGTTAGCCTCTCATTTTGGAAAACTAAATGAGAAATACAATACCAGTATTGCTGGGTCTATTCCCACAGGGTTCATGCCACCAAAAGCACCCGACTGGAACCTAATTCCTAGTTTGGCTGTAGATGCAATAGCTATTTCGATCATTGGTTTTGCTATCACTGTATCACTTTCTGAGATGTTTGCCAAGAAACATGGCTACACGGTCAAAGCCAATCAGGAGATGTATGCCATTGGCTTTTGCAATATCATCCCTTCCTTCTTCCACTGCTTTACTACTAGCGCAGCTCTTGCAAAGACCTTGGTTAAAGAATCAACAGGCTGCCAAACTCAGCTTTCTGGTGTGGTGACAGCCTTGGTTCTTCTGTTGGTCCTCCTGGTAATAGCTCCTTTATTCTATTCCCTTCAGAAAAGTGTCCTTGGTGTAATCACCATTGTAAATCTCCGGGGAGCCCTACTTAAATTTAAGGATCTGCCCAAGATGTGGAAGGTTAGCAGAATGGATACAGTTATCTGGTTTGTTACCATGCTGTCCTCTGCACTGATAAGTACTGAAATAGGCCTGCTTACTGGGGTTTGTTTTTCTATGTTTTGTGTCATTCTCCGCACTCAGAAGCCAAAGACTTCATTGCTTGGTTTGGTGGAAGAGTCTGAAATCTTTGAATCCGTGTCTGCTTACAAGAATCTTCAGACTAAGCCGGGCATCAAGATATTCCGTTTTGTAGCCCCTCTCTACTACATAAACAAAGAATGTTTTAAATCTGCTTTATACAAAAAGACTCTCAACCCAGTCTTAGTAAAGGCCGCTCGGAAGAAGGCCGCAAAGAGAAAGATCACGAAGGAGACAGTGAGTCTCAGTGGAATCCAGGACGAAGTTTCCGTGCAACTTTCCCATGATCCCTTGGACCTTCATACCATAGTGATTGACTGTAGCGCAATACAGTTTTTAGATACAGCAGGGATCCATACACTGAAAGAAGTTCGTAGAGATTATGAAGCCATTGGCATCCAGGTTCTGCTGGCTCAATGCAATCCCTCTGTGAGGGATTCCCTGGCCTGCGGAGAGTATTTCAAAGAGGAAGAAGAAAACCTCCTCTTTTATAGTGTGTATGAAGCAATGGCCTTTGCAGAATATCAGAATCAGAAAGGAGTATGTATTTCTAATGGTCTGAGCCTTTCCAGTGATTGACTGACAAAGTAGATGGAAAGAAGAATGATGTCTAGCCAATAGGTTAAGGTTTGAAGGATTTAACATTTTGTAGTTCCACAGTGGAAACTGTTGCACTTGAAATTTTAACCTGGGGCGCCTGGGTGGTTCGGTCCGTTAAGCGTCTGCCTTCGGCTCAGGTCATGATCCCAGGGTCCTGGACGGTTAAGCATCTGCCTTCGGCTCAGGTCATGATCCCAGGGTTCTGGAATTGAGCCCCACATTGGGCTCCCTGCTCAGTGGGGAGCCTGCTTCTCCCTCTCCCTCTGTGTGCTCACCCTCGCGTGCATGCACGCGCTCTCTCTCTCAAATAAATAAATAAATGTTTTTAAAAAAAGAAAGTTTCACCTGTTTGTTAGACATTATTCCATTGATGCTGATGACCTCTCTAGATAGACATATGTGGCGAAGTTTATAGTTGGGCAGAATCACAAAGAAGTAAATAATGTGGTTTCAGGCTTCCTTGCAGATATGAGGTATTCTTGGAATTACATAAATATTAAACTGTAAACTAGCCCTCAAACTCAATTACCATGCTATTGTAGAAGATAAGCGTCTGGACTCTTCCTTCAGAATCAGGAGATAAAGCCGACATTGACGTGGGAAGTGCTGGCACCAACTTGATGTGACTCTTTGGAGGGGGAGTAGAAAGGAGGCAAGGAAACAGTGTTGTGCCTGCCCTGATACCAGCAGGTCAGGAGACTTCTGGGGCAAAGGGTTTATTCTTGTACTTCTCTCTTCCCAGTCTTGGCTCCCTAGACATCAGTAGCATCTCTGGCTTGGTGTAGGAGAGCACCATTCCTTCAGGCAGGGAACCACGGGCACAGTCTTATTAGGGGCTTGGGGGCTGGGCAGGCTTGTGAAATCCTCCCAGCTGGCCTCATGTTACTTAGAGCATTCTTCATGATACATTGGATGTTTTTAGTCTTGCCTGTTTATTTAGGGTAAGTATGCAAGGGAAGAGCTCTTCTTCTTAATCAGCCAGAATAATAGGAATCCTCCCTGTCTTTTCTGTGATCTCAGTCTGTCCCTGTTTCTGAGTAGTTCTCCACCAGTAAGCTCTATGGTAGCTTTCATTCACTTAGTGTTTCTCATGGAACCTGTCTTATACTGCTGTGGATTACCAGCGACAAGCTTGCCAGGTAAGAGGCAGAACGCTGACTCCACAATTCTAGACAGCCATTTTAAATGAGCCTGAGGCCACTGTTAAGGATGGATTGAAAAAAGGAATGATTGACGGTTTCTTTTAAGATTTGTTTACTTAGCAGTGAATTTTTTTTTCCCTTCCCATGGCATTTTAGCAAGGGTCCCTGGGGATTGACAGGCTTCCTCGAATAGAAGGTAACTATTCATCTTTACTCTTGCAGGAATATTTTATTGTGACCAATGGAAAGGAGTGCATGGAAGTGATTAGATGCTTCCAAAAGAACATCAATAATTAACTGGTAGATGTTTTACTGAAAACAAAGCTAATGCTTACTGCCATGCACCTTATTGATGTACAATAAATATGGATGACAGTGGCAGCTTTTAACTCTCTGGGTTACCTAAAACTATTATGCAGGAGGATTTAGAAACATCACATTCATACATCCCATCTTCTGTGTATATATTATTTATGACAGCTGGCCACAGGTTATGGCCACAGAAATAGTTCCTTTTTAAAAGCAAGAATGTCTGACATTAAAATCTTATCATTCTGTATGTGGACCTTGATAGGCAAGAAAAAAAAAAAAACAGGTTTTCCAAAGTTAGGACTAGGAGACTAATTTATGTGAGCTTGAAACATTTAGCCATGCTAACACAAGCAAAATAATAATTACAGAAATGCAAATCATTTTTTAACCTCCTACTACATTCTAAACAACTTAAATATTTATGAGAAGCAAACCCTATGTGTAGGGCATCTGTTGGAGTGGGACACTTTTAAACATATTTAGCTTCCTTGTTGGCTGCAAAAACTCCCAAGTGTTGCTATTCTATTGGTAGAACTCTGCCCATCTGTTTACATGGAAAATGCCTTTCTATTATTAAAGCTATTTCTCAATTTTAAAAAAAAGCAGATTTCTATCTTGGAAGTGATTGACTTCATGGTTAAATATAATAGTACTAAATTTTGACATCCTTTTAGAACTTAAGTCTAGAATTTCAGAAATATTAACTGCTATTTGTTATTTGTGGGTTTTTCCCCACCTTTTGTTGTTTTTTAGCCACTATTTGCCCTTTCTATCCAGTTTTAGGAATAGTAATAGTGAAATCACAGTGTCTTGGTTAGTTGTTTGTTTTTAATCCCTCTTAACTACCCCGCCAAACCAGGTTTGAATCCAGACCATTACAGATGTCTTATGCCATGTGAGAGAGAGTAAATGAGTACATGTTCAAGATAACCCTATAATTTAGCAAACACTAGCACAGCAAAAAAAAAAAAAAAAAGTGTCCAAAGAATCTGGAAAATGCCTTGGAATGGAGGAACAGGATCTGACTTTGATCTGACTTCTCTGTCCATATGTCGATATAAACAATTCTGGAAGTTCATACGATTAGCAGATTCTTGAATTGTGTTCCGGTTTGTTCCTCTTCGACCCAAGCAAGCAAACAGGAGAATCTACTTTTGGCATCCACATGTAAACATATTTAAGATTTCACTAGAATTTATACCTCACTTCTCTGCTTGGGTTGAGGCCCTCCTATACTGACACACGGTTGATTGCTAGTATTTAAAGAAATCAAATCTGAAACCAAAATCTAACTCCCCAACAGAACCATTATTTCCATTTTTTTTCTTGCTCAAGGCTTGGACTTTAGTTAATAACTGATACTTTACACACTTTATTGATACAAAAATATCCTGCTTAGCCTAAACTTTAGAGTCTAAAGGAAGCATTTTCTCATTGCTTATTAACAAATGTATAAAATTCCAAATATCTTCAAACTGTCATTTAATTGAAACGTAGTGTCTACGTTCTTGATGGTTAAAACTCTGAGAGCCGGAGGGGTGAGGTATGCCAGGGCACAGAAAGAGAAAGGATAACATTCAAGAGGAGTGAAAGGAATACACCACTGAAAAAGCCTCTCTGACCAAATGGGGGAGAAAGGAGAGGGACCCACTTGAGTAGGATCCAATCCCCAGAGCCTCACACAGCAGTAGGGAGAGGAGGAATAGGAGCCACACCTTAATTTGACAGCAGAGTCAGAACTGGGTTCTGTTTCTAGAAAGGGAGGGCAGATTCACCAAAGCTGAAGGAGCTGAAGAGCATGTGGTACCCCGGGGCTGGGGCAAAAGCGCAACTGACCTACTCTGGAGCATAGACTGAGGGACTGTAGACTACGAAGGTGTGGTAAAAGTAACAAATGTCTAGTTGACAATTTTTTTTTTTTTTTTGAGTGGGACCAAAGGAAAAGAAATCTGAGTAGTCCAACTTAGCTTTTAAATAATAGTAGTCATTGAGGGGTGCCTGGGTGGCTCAGTGGGTTAAAGCCTCTGCCTTCCGCAGGTCCTGATCCTGCTCAGCAGGGAGCCTGCTTCCCTTCCTCTCTCTGCCTGCTGCTCTGCCTACCTATGATCTCTGTCTTTCAAATAAATAAAATCTTGAAAAACAAAAAACAAAAAAAACCGATAGTAGTCATCGAAACCCAAATTTGGGTAAATTTCCGGTATGATAAATGGTGATCTTTAAACACGTATCAAGATGTTAGATGAGTTCATTAGACTACTCCAATGCTAATGAATGTGTTTCAACGAACAGTTACTCTCTGCAGGCGTACTTTCCTAACAGTTTGTCGCTGAAGAACACATTGCCTGGGTGTTAGCCCTGCTCTTAATATAAACGTGAGAAAAACGCAGTGAATTTCTTGGGAACTTAAATGGAGTCTGGAAGTTATGATGATAAATTTGAGCTCTGGGATCTTAATTAATGTTATTAATGAATTGTTTTCCTCTCTGTATTGCGACAGATGAGCTATGGGTTCCTTCTGCACCCGTGTAGTTAACAACTCAATACTTGCTGAGAGCCGTGCAGGGGTCTAGGGCCCTGGGCCGGGCCCTGGGACTCTGGTACTCAGTCTAGCAGGTGGGCTATACAGTAACTCTCCTAGGTAGCACCTGGGGCACTTGGAGGTGCTTTATGGAGGGGCTAAGCTGATCCTGGACCGAGGTCTGAATAGGAGACCGGCAACTGAGGCAAAGAAGGAGGCATGGGTGCTCCTGGTCTCTTCAGGGAATGATTCCACCGTGAGATGGCAAAAACCCACTCAACAGGGTTTAGGTTTTGTTTCGTTTTTCTGTTCTTTGAGGTTTCTCTCTTTTTCCCTCTGTTTTCTTTATGTGTTCTAGTGATGCCTTAATTTGAAGCTGGGTTTTCAAAACTGCAAGGAGGAGGAAATTAGATCCAGAAGGCTTTTAGGCTTTGAACTAATTTGGATTTTTTTTCTTTTGTATTAAGATTTTATTAGATAATCAAGATTGGAATCATGAAGTGTTAATACAAGAATGAAAAGTATAATGGAGGGTGCCTGGGTGGCTCAGTCGGTTAAGTGTCTGCCTTTGGCTCAGGTCATGATCTCAGGATCCTGGGATCCAGCCCTGTATGAACCCTGTGTCGTGCTGCCTGCTCAGTGGAGAGTCTGCTTCTCCCTCTCCCTCTGCCTCTCCCTCTGCTCATGCTTTCTCTGAAATAAATAAAATCCTAAAAAAAAGAGTGAAAAGTATAAAGAAACATGCCAAAATAATAAACCTACTGCTTTGTTATCATAGCCTGTTATTATTAATGTGAAATACTGTTGAAACATTGTAAGGTAAAGGTACATTTTAGGTTTTTTTTTAAAAGTAACTTTAGTGAAGGAGAATTTAGATGTGGAAGTAGGGGAAGATTTATTTTTATAAGGTAATTTTTATCCTGACAAAGACTATTATTTTTAAAAGTGTTTTGCACCTAACATTTTTTGAGTAAACATGTTACAGTTGGAAAAGTTAAATAAGCAATATACTAAAGAGTGGATTTTTTTAGATATGTATTCTATTTTTCTGTTCATTATATAAAATGTGGACAAATTGAGTTATGAAAACTAAAATACTGAAGGACACTAAATGCCTTTATTTGAGATACCATGTTTGCAAGCCTACACTGGAACCTTGTACCTTTGTTAGACTTGAATTATGGCTCTGAAAAAGGCCAGGTAATTATAATCTTATTACAAAATACCAATGACAAAATTTTCTAACGGAAGGCTTTTTAGTTGGCAAAGAGACAAGAGGCCTTAGCCAAAAAGGGTTTTTAACTGCAGCTTTAATGAACTTACTTTAGGGAAGTTCTCTCCCCCTCTTCCTCATCCCCCATCCCTAAAATAATAAGATACTAGGAATCCGAAAGCTCTTTCTTTTTCCATTCAGATCAGTTGGGAAATTACTATTTGAGTTCTGATGCTGCTGTGATTTCTCAAACATCAGTGGGAACAAACCAATCCATATAAAATACTATGTTTTTTTGGTCTCCTTTGCAATTTTATATACAAATCAAGACAGATGAATGAACATAAATTCTCAGTTTTGTCTAGTCCCTAAAAAAGTAAACTGCTCCTTTTAAAAAAATTATTCACAGCTAATAACCTTTAGGAACATGTCTTATACCACATAACTCTTTTTTAATTAAAGCAAGTGCCTTGATGCCATTCCATATAAATCAGGCTTAACCTTCTATGGGATGGGGATGAGTTGATGGGTTGCAGCCTGTTGTGGGAGGTGTGGGGGGGAGGGGTCGGTTAATAGCAACTGTTTTTCTTTTGGGAGGATATATTCATGTTTATTATGTAAGATACTATATGTGTTGAGATCCAGAGGTGTCATTTCATTTCTGATAATAAACTGTTATGCTAGTAAAACACTACTCTGTGTCTAAATTATTTAAGTGCAACTAAGAAACGCACGTAGGTCACCAGTGAGCTTTGGAATACCATCGCTTTACATTTGGAGAGTGATTCAGTCATCAATTTTTCCCAACTATAACAAGAGGATCTGTCCTTATAGAAGGACAAAATGCATAAAGAAATGCATTTCTTTCCTTTTTTGCTTTGTTGTTCTGAGTGAGTACATTAATCCTTCAGGAACTCAATTTTTTCATCAATGAAGAGGGGAGGAGCACGAGATTGCTTGAGGACCTGTCCAGTTCTCATGTTGCATGACTACTATTCTGTACTTGTGGGAATCAGAAAACCCCAAACTGGCTCATGTTTTACTACTCCTAACTCTGAATTTTGGTAAGTGAATTTTGAGCCATCTTTTCGCCATCAGTAAGTTGAGGCTACCACCTTGTACGCAGGTGAAGGAGTTGGACTAAATGGTCTTCGAAGGGCCCTTCGAATTTTACCATCCAGTATATTCACCGTGTGTGCACACAGCACGTGGGACCCGGAGCCGTGTGCAGTGCCTCACACACTCATTCTCTGGCATCTCTCCAGCTACCTTGGAGGGCTCTGCTTCCCCATCTCCTTTCAGTGCTTGTGTCCTTGGCCTCTTCTCTCCTCATTTAGCACCATTGCTTAAGCTTTGGATTTTCAGATCTGATTGAGCCTGATGAAAGTATGGCTCTTCTTGGAGAAGTAACACATGTGTATATATACACACACACACACAATTTATATAGAGGCTGGTTCATGGACCCCCATGTAATGAATACTTTGCATTATAAGCTCTCTCCAGATGACTACATCCATGGCCTCAATTGATTTGTTATCTGCGTGCTGATGGCAGCCAAACATGATTTCTAGCCTTTCTAGAACACCAGCCAGCATATCTGTCTATACAGAAATCTCCAGAGCTGTCCAGTAACAGCTGGATGCCCAGAGGCACCTCACATAGAATACAAACTCGTCTTCTCTTCCCCTGTTAACCCGTCTTGATCATGGCATGACTCAGCAACTCAATCCAGAAACTTGGAAGATTTTAGAATATTCCTCTTCAAATCCATCTACCTGGTAAGACTCTCAAATCAAACATCTCTTTCTTGCCCTCAGTGTTCACTTATCTTCAGGACTATGCCACAGTCTACCTAGTTAATCTATTTCTCTACAACTCAACCTCCACACCAGTTACTGATTATTTTCTTTAAAAAAAAAAAAAAAGACCTTTGTTACTTCTAAGGGGTTCTCCAGTGTTTTCAGATTAAGTTCAGAATCAATGCTATAGCCAATAAGACCTTAAAAACTTTGCCCTTGGGTGCCTGGGTGACTCAGTTGTTAGGTGTCTGCCTTTGGCTCCCTGTTCTGCAGGAGGCCTGCTTCTCCCTCTCTCACTCCCCCTGCTTGTGTTCCCTCTCTCTCTCTGTGTCTTTCTCTGTCAAATAAATAAGATCTTAAAAAAAAAAAAAAACACCCAAATAAAAAAAAGTTGCATCTTAAGCATCTTGTCCTGTCACACAATCCTTTGCTTGACCTCTGACCTTAGGTGATCCCAAATGGGCCATTTAAAAATGCCCCAGGCCTTTATATATGCTGTTCTTTCTTCCAGGAGTAGCCTCCCAGCCCCATATGTGTAAACTTTTCTACTCTTTCCAAATACTTCTTACTAAAAGTTCCTTGCTCTTGGCAACATTTCCTATTGAATTCCTCTTCTCTCATGCAGAGTCTCCTTTGGAACTCATCTCTGCATATTCTCTAAAATGGCATTTACCACTCTATTATTTTTCCTTCTCTATCTCATCTGCTTACTGGACTCCCTGAGGATAGGGCTGTGTATTTCATCCTTAGAGCCTCTGTGGCCAGCTGTGGGTATCATTTCCAAGCATGTATATGTTTGGTGGATATTTATCTAAAACTGGTTCATTTACAGAGCATGTTTATCTGTCTTGGGTCAATTACATGGCCTGTGGTTATCAATAGGTTGGGAAAAGTCCCTGGTGAAGGGATAGGTGTGTAATGGGGTTGTATTAGGTGGTCCAAGGCACAGTTGTTTCTTAGTTAGTTGCCTGAACAAGACTCACATTCTATGTCTTTTCTATCTTTCCTTGTCTGCCTTTCCAGTCTCTACCATGTCAGAGAAATTAAACATGGCTGCTTCTAAGAGTTCCTGGGTTGGCCCAGTTGTCTCTATTGTGTAGTCTCTCTCTGCCCTCTGGTGGCCAGAATATGCTACCACATTTCACCTCAAAGAAGTATGGCCTCTGGTAGCATGAAGAGTTAACAGGTATGCAGTTTTAGAATACATTGCTTGAGCCTATTTGTACTTTTGCATTACAATTTATTGGCAAGATTAAATGATAAGGAGTAAAATGGTGCTTGGCAAGTAACAGGCAACAATTCTTAGCTTCCTCTCTTTTAAACGAAAGAGCCCATCTTAAGAACAGGGCAAAGAAAACTTGAGTTTTATCTAATGATCAGCCTTGGTGGTTCTGGAACACTAAACCCCAAGATCTGTTAGTGAAAGGGAGGTCTGGAAAAGGAGGTCCCTGCTTCTAGATAGTACCTGTAAAGTTTCAAATAGGGTTGGGTACTAATGACATAGCATTTATAGAACTTAGTCTGTGTCAGGTATATATATTTTTTTTTTAAAGAATTTTTTTAAAAAGATTTCATTTATTTATTTGACAGAGAGAGAACACAAGTAGGCAGAGAGGCAGGCAGAGAGAAAGAGAGGAGGAAGCAGGCTCCCTGCCCAGCAGAGAGCCCGATGCAGGACTCGATCCCAGGACCCTGAGATCATGACCTGAGCTGAAGGCAGAGGCTTAACCCACTGAGTCACCCAGGTGCCCTATATTTTTATCTTCATAACAGCTCAGCTGAGGTAAGTCCCTAGTTCCAGAATGCTGGCCTACAGAGAGGATTGGTCAGCTGGGGCAAACTAAATCCTCAAGTGGAGCAAGAGGTACCGGAGAATCAGGGAGAAGCCACAGAGGGCCTGACGAAGACAGCCAACTCAGAAGGGATAATATCTTCTTTTAGTTTTAGAAGACAAAAGTATCAAATAAATAAAACCTTAATGTCCCGACAGAATCAAAGGTTTGTTTAGCCAATGTAAACCAGACTGTAAACGCTCTCTCTTTTGGATATGATTTTCATCTATAAGGATCTAACTCATTATGATACATTAAATGAGTCAAGAACGTGAGATTTCTTTTTTTAAATAAGTTTAAGCACATATTTACCAAATAGTACTATGTGCAAGGCACTTAAACAAAGCCTTTCATACCAAAGTTTTGTGTGTGTAAATCCTACAATGACTTTATGTGGAAGGAAATAGGCTTAACTTTATATATTGGAATTCCTCATTATCAAAGAACAGATGATAGATAACCTGGACTGGAATACTAGTTGAGGCAATGATATTCGTGGAAAAATTTGCAAATTCTTTTACAGAGGACAGACTTACCCTATCTTCAAGTACAATCAGTGCTTCATTCAGCCTTAAAGAAAGGTGGTGTTGACACATTAATGTATGTATCAGTTTATACACAACTGTTTATTGAAGTGCCTATGATGTGCCCAGCACAGTGCTAGGCACCATTAAGGTTACAAAGATCCTTAGCTTACAGTCTACTCAAAGAGCCACAGGACACTGATAAAAATATAAGTGCTTAGGTAAGTGGTAGAGACAAAAGTGCTAAAGAGTTGAGGGAAGGCTGGAGCAGGTGCTGAAGTCTTTAAAAAAAGCTGGGAGAAAGAGGACTCCAGTTAGTTCCTGAAAGGCCTGCCTTGGTGGAGAGCAGGGAGAGGCATTCAGGTGAAGGCACGCTAGCACACACCGGTGCAGTGAAAGGAAACGGCTTATCCAGGGGCGGCACTAATGGTACTGAGCAAGCAAGTGGAAATGCAGGTTGTAACCACCTCTAGAGGGTGCTAAAACTCAACTGAATAATCCAGTCTTTTATTTATTTATTTATTTTTAGGCATTTGGGAACCACCACAGACACTTGGGCAGGGGAAATGGCATGATGTCAAGAGATCTAACATTATGTGCCAAATGGACTTCAGGGGAAGAAAGGTTAACAAAGGAATTCAAAATTATGTTAGTAATCCTGACACAAAATGACAGCAGTAAAGGTGCTGACAGTGCATGGAACCACAGGACTTAGCCAGAAGATAGTTTTCCTCTCCTATGTGTTAAGGACTTAAAATATGTATAGTACTTTTAGTTCAAATTATACTAGTTTGCTAAAATGAAAAATATACAAAATAAGATTTCAAAAATCCATTTAAACATCTGCTGGGGTTTTAAAAAAATTGTTGTTTTGTTCAACACGGAAGCAGTCTATGATTAATCTGTTTTATATGGGTTTCAGTTAAATGATTATAGAAAGAAAAATAACTGAATTTCTATGGGTTTCTGAAATAACCACAAAATTAATCTGTACTGGGTGGGGGAACTACACTACAACACTGACAGGATCTGTATTTACCTTCTAAAAATGAAACAGACACTCATCTCGCATATTAGAAACATACTAGGGTTAAAAAGGATATTAAAAATGCCTTCTTTATAGGAGAAAAACTTCAATATAAATCTGATTATAAATTTATTTAGTTCTAAATAACTTAAGATCAACTCTGCTCTAGCAGATGTCTCTGCAGGACAAACATAAAGGAATAAAGGCGAAGTAATTTTAGCAAAGGCAAACAGTGTGCCTTCATGTTAATCACAAAGTCCAGGCTGGATTACTCACAAATGGAATAATCCAAATAGGGAACGATCCAAATCCTGTCACATGTGTCCTTTCTCCCACAGACTTCCCTCTCACCTTGTCTGGAAAGTGAGAGGCACACTGGGCTGTATGTCCTCTCCCAGGATTTTCTGATACACAAGGCCCCCACGTTGTATCATATCTCCTTTTTAATTCTCCTTGTATTCCCCAGCTCCAGCTCCCTCTGACTAATAAGCATTACAAGATGTGTTCATATCCTAGGTGGTTCCTGCTAATTCTTTGGGCACAGACAGATGTACCTCTGCTCACTACTTGGCTAGCTAGTGCAGCATTCAAGAGAAAAGCTAAGAAGATTCTAGAGTTACCAAATCAGCAGAAAGGAGTTAACAGATCTGGAGTAAGAAGTGCTAATGCTTTTTTCCCCCTCTTCTTTTCTTTTTTGATAGTGAGTGGGAGTATTCGGATGGCCGGCTGGCTGAAGAGAGAAGTACTAGGATCCAGCTAGACCAGTGGTTTTCAAAGTAAGGATCCTGGACCACATTAGCATCAGCAGGACCTGGGAACTTGTTAGAAATGCAAATTTTGGGGCCCCACCTAATACCCACTGAATCAGAAAACTGGAGGTGGAGCCCAGCAATCTGGGTTTTAGCAAGCCTTCCAAGTGATTCTGAAGTGAGCTAACATTTGGAAACCACTGAGCTAGACTCACTGGCAAGAAGTTGGCTCCTAACCCACAGTGTGCTTGATTTTCCTCTGGCCAAATCAGTAATTCCCAAACTTTTCTGCACATTGGAATGACGTGGGCAGTTTCACAAACTACTAATATTAGCCTGTGACCTATAACCATAGATTGTGATTTAATTGGTCTGGGATAAGGCCTGGGCTTTAGAAATTTTTTTAAAGATGGTCAAGAGATCCTAAGGTGCAGAAACTTTGGAAACCATTTGATTAATCAAAAGATAACACACATATTAGTCAAATTTCATTTCCAAATTCCATTCAAGGAAGTTTCCTGATTATTTCAGAGGACTGGAATGTTGTCATTATAATATTGCTTAAAATTTAAGTTCAATATCCTATCTAAAAACTTTATTCTTATAAACTACATTTTCTAAATCAAAAGAGGCATTAAATTAATGCCTATGTTATTTTGTTTGGAGGAGATCTGTAATTTTGGAGTCAATAAGAGTGTGTGTCACTTTCCTCATTAAATATTCATCTATTCCATTTAGCTGTCCAAAAACGGTGTCAGGAACACCTACACAAGTGGAAAGGAACTGTCTAAGTTTCTGTACATTTGAGATGGCCTCTGTGATGGTGATTTTTGGCTGCAGTGGTAAAGATACCTCCCCCTCCTCTTCACTTCCAGCTTCATCTCTATTTTCAGCATCCTCCATGCCCTGGATGACCTCTGTGTCTATCAGCTCTTGAGCGATGATGAGATCATCATCTGCAGTGACAAAGTCCTGGAAATTTATTTCGTTGGGGACACGGGTGGCAAGAGCCACAGAGTGCCATAACTTTTCAATGGCTACCTCTGGTTCACTGGCTGCTGCTTCTGTGTCAGAATCTGTCAGTTCCATAGGGATGATGCCTGCCTTCTGCCAGCATCTCACCACTGTGGACTGCTTGACTGACCACCATGCTGCCGCAATCATGTCGATGGCCTGCCTGATGTCCACTTTTCCTTGGTCCTCACTGCTGTGGAGCTTGAGGAGGATCTGTGTCAGGAGGTAGCTTCGGTACCGCACTTTCATGGTGTGAATTATGCCGAGATTCAGGGGCTGCAGGACGGCAGTACAGTTAGAAGGTAGGTACCCCACTTGGATCCTTTCCAAGCGTGGCAACATGTTGTGAGCAGAGCAGTTGTCGATCAGCAGGAGGATGCGGCGTTCCGCCCGCTTCATCCTGGCATCCACTTGCATCAGCCACTCATTAAACAGATCCTGCGTCATCCATGCCCACTGGTTGGCTCGGTAATCACAAGGGAGGGAATGGACGTTCTTGAGACAGTGTGGGTTGGCTGACCTACCAACAATCAATGGTCTCATTTTTTCAGTCCCTGAAGCATTGCAACAAAAGAGTGCTGTCAACCGCTGCTTTGCTTTCTTGCCCCCTCTACAATGGTCCCCTTTAGCAGCAAGCGTGTGCTGGGGAAGCAGTTGGAAAAACACTCCTGTCTCGTCAGCATTAAAGATATCATCTGGGCTATAGTCAGCAATCAGTTTTATAATTTCCCCTGCATGCCACTCGTTAACCTTATCTATTCCTAGACCATTTATTAATCTGTCACTATTCTCTCTACAGACTGCTTTCAAAGCAATTCCATGGCGATCCCTAAATCTGTTCAGCCAACCCACACTTGCTTGAAAATTGTCATAGCCAAGCATGTTAGCCAAGTTTAGTGCTTTTTTCCGAATGACAGACCCAGTCACAAGAATGTTTTTGGCATGGATTTCTTGAAACCAAGCAAAAACAGCTTTATCAATGTCGTCATAGAGAGCATTCCTCATCCTTTTCCGCTGGGGTCCTACAGATGCCTCCCGTACCTTCTCTTCAAATTTGGCGCGATCCTTTAAGAATGTAGACAAGGTAGAAGGGGTGATACCGAATTCTTTTGCCACATCACCTTTCCTCTTTCCTGAGTCTACAGCTTCCACCACCTTCATTTTCTCCTCCAGGGAGAACTGCCGACGCTTCTTGTTCCCCTTGTTTGCCATATTCACAGAATGAGTGCTGGGCCACAATTACCGGGGCTGAATGTGTTCCTCCTCTAGGCTTGTTTTGCCACAAGTGTAGAAAACTGAGGAGAGAGAATGTGGAGTACCTGTCAGGAACCAGAGATAATGGATTCCGCCTAAAAGATGGGTCATATTTTTCAAAATCCTACTAGGAAATGATAATATATGGCCAAAGTCAAGAGAAAATAGGATTCATACTACTGACTTGTTGTAGGGATTACTTATACAGACTCATAGAATGTTTGAAAAAAAAGAGACCTTACAGAGAATCTAGTTCACTTAAAGTTTCCGAGCTTCTGTAAAAATAATGTCTGTTCTGTCTACTGTAGGAATAGATTGAAAAAATAAATGGTAAAAGATGTCGGCAAATAGCAGTGCACTGTATAATTTTTTTCTTTTTTTAAAAAAGATTTTATTTATTTATTTGACAGACAGAGATCACAAGTAGGCAGAGAGGCAGGCAGAGAGGGGGAAGCAGGCTCCCCGCTGAGCAGAGAGCCCGATGCTGCGGGGCTCGATCCCAGGACCCTGAGATCATGACCTGAGCTGAAGGCAGAGGCTTTAACCCACTGAGCCACCCAGATGCCCAGTGCACTATGTAAGTTAAAGGGATTATTATCCGGCTCATTTTATAACAGAAACTGAGGCTCAGAGAAGGGGCCTACCCAAGTTCATAGACCTCGGATTTCTTGACTCAGAATTAGTGCCATTTCTGCAACTCCATAGTCCTGCTGGATATTCCATCAAAATGAGGCCTTTAAAGCTCTATCACTATTTGCCTTGGAAGGATTTTCACTGTGGGAATATGTTTCATTCATCTGGTGTTCATAGGTGTTAGGTGGTAAGGATACAGTGATGAACAACGCAGTCAAGATCCCTGCCCTTAGGAAATATACGATACAGTGGAGGAAGATGAGCCAAAAGAGAACAGATACATAAGATAATTACAGAGTGTGATATGGCTATGAAGGAAATAACCATGATCAGGCAGTAGCAGTTTTGGTAACTGTCTGCGAAGACATTTTATCATGAGAGTCCTCACAGAACAAGAGAAGCTGCTGTGACCTTAGGCTGTGACTGCCCCTTTGCAAGGTCTGACTCCTACCACCACCTCCACACATTTATCTATCCATTCTTGGCATCCTCTATGTGCTAAGCACTGTGCTCAATACCAGCCACCCAGAGATGGATGGAGCCTAGTGCCCAACATTCAGAAGCCTATCAGGAAAAAAAAAAAAAAAAAGCCTATCAGGGAAGCTGGGAAGACAAACGTTAAAGTGCATTAAAACTATAAAAGAGGTTACAGAGTACTGTGAACTAGAATATAGCAGTGGAGATGATCAACTGGATGGGACATGAAAGGGCAGTGCACTTCAAAGAGGAAACAATATTGATGTTGGGCCTTCAAGTACAAACAACTAGAAGTTCATGAGATAGAAGGAAATATGTGCAAAGGCAATCAAGTACTATAGAAAACAAGATGGTATGGCCAGGAAAAAAGTCTTTGGAGAAGAGAACAAGAGCCAAATCATAAAATTTTAGCTTGATCCTGGGCCAGTAAGAGGCCATAGAGGTCTCTTTATTTGAATGATGTGATCAGGTTTGCACTTTAGAAGGAGTCCTTTGGTTGCAAAGTGGAGAACCTAAAGGGTACAATCCATTTTCCTAAGAGGTGGCCCTAAATCTGAAGATAAAAGGAAGCTAGCCTTGTAGGCCACAGACAGCTGGGATATGTTAATTTGAATGCAAAGAGAAGCTACTGAAGGATTTTAATCGAGGAGAAAGATGACTGCTATGTAAAGAATGGAATTGAAGGGTGTCAGGGAAATAGCGGGAGACTAGTTAGGAGGCTGCTGCAGCAGTCCAGATGTGAGATAATGGTGGCTTGGATTAGAGTTACAGTGGATGTGGTAAGAAGTAGCCAGTTTGGGCTATATTTTTGCAGATCTTGCTGATGGACTGGATATCAGGTGCAAGAGGGTTTAAGGATAAATCCTAGATTTCTGGCTGGAGCAGTGAGCAACCCAATGTATGGTTGTGCCATTTAGCGAGATGAGAACCAACTGAGGAGATAGAAACCAATTACTGAAGATCTACTTCATAAACTTAATTTGTTCCTTTACATGCTTAATATAGCTTACACATGGCAGGACTTGGATGCAAATCCAAGGAGACTCAGCACAAAGCCAGTGTTCTAAACACTACAGAGTACTATACACCCTGTTCGGGAAACTACCAGTATCGAGAAGCGACGTGGAAAGAGAATGAAGTAAGAGCCAAGCCAAAGTCTTTTAGGTCAAGCTAAGCTTGAATTTTATTCTAAGCGAATGAAAAGACACTAGAAGGTTTTCAGCAGGGAGTGACTGGATCAGTTACAGTGCAAAAAGATCAATCTGCCTGTTGTGTGGAGAAATGACTGCAGAGCGACAAGAGGGGAGGTGGGAAGAAACGCCATCAGTCCAGGAGGAGATACTGGTGACTACGAGGTTGGTGACAGTGGCACATAGAGAAAAGTACGCAGATTGGAAATACATTTGCAAGATAGTGAGGGTCGTGCAAGGACTTGTACAAATGTGGGACGATCTGTGACACCGGCGGGAAAAAGGCATACTATTCTTGTCCGACTCCAGAGCCTCTCCACTTGGGTCATTCGGCTCAGGTTGAATCACTCCAGAACTCACTAGCATAACTGTGTGTGGGACGGCGGGAAGGACGGATTGGGTGAGGAGGACGGCTTGATGCGGCACCAAGAAGAACCCTGCGCTGAACGAGCGGGAACAGACTGGACAGGGCTGGAGTCTGGCCTTGAACACTGTGCTGAGAGGGTGGTGCTGGGGCTCCCCAGGGCCCGACGTGGCTTTGAGAGGTGAGGCGGGGCCTCGACCTCTCACGCTCGGCACAGCCCCGCCCCAGTTACCTGAGCGCCCTACGGCAATGCCCCGGGGCTAAGCGGCCCGGGCGTCCCACAGCGGGCGGCCGCAGCTTCCTCCTCCTCCCGGAACCTCTAGCCGGAAACAGTCCGTCCGCCTTATCAGCCCCCTCTAAGCATCTAAGCAGTTCCTATGGGCCCGTCCCTCGACTAGGGCTGGACTGTTGCGCATGCGCAAAAGGACGCACGCAGTCACGCGCAGCCGGCCGCTTCCGGTGCGCCGCGAGGGCCGCCGGGAAGGGTCTCCCTGGCGATCTGAGGTGTGCTGCTGCTGCCGCTGCCGCCGCCAAACCGGTGCTGCGGCGACGCCCGTGTCCCTGCTGTCTTCCTCGGGCTCCCCGGGGCTTGACCCCCGGGGCCCTCGGCAGGCGTCAGTGAAGAGCCTGCGGAGCGAACCTGTGCTCCCATACCCGCTCTCCACGACTCTATATCGCGACTCCGAGAAGGGGGAGCGAGGGGAGCTGTCGCGACTCCGCGCCGTGTGTCGCCGGGCGGGGCCGCGGGGCCGGGGCTCCTCCAGCCCCCGGGATGCGCGCGCGAGCCCTCGCCTCCACTTCCTTGTTGCCGCTGTCACGACTGGAGCCGCCTCTCGCCGACAGCGGGGAGCGCGACTGCACCGGCCAGCCCCCTCGTCGAGCCCCAGGGCCGGGCGCCTCCGGGAATGTGAGCCGCGCGGCTTGCACGCTCCTCCGGGTAAGTCCCGCCCTCGAGCGCCTCGCGGCACCGTGCCGCGGAAATGCTGGGCGACCTCGAGCCGGATGCTGCGGTTCTCTGAGCTCTGGTGTCCCTTCCACAGAGTAGAACCAGTAAGCCTTATTAGTATTCTGCTGCCGCATTCGGTACGTTTGGGACATCTGAGACCGAGAGGGAAAGGAACTAGCCCAAAGACAGGCCGTGACCCCTAGCCAGACCGTCAAAGGCCATCACCCGAGGTTTTGAGGCGCATCTGATGGAACAGTGAAAGTGTCTCAAATTTCAATTACTGCCCTTAATCCTGTTTTACAGAAGAGAAAACTGAGGCTTAGAATAAGTAGGTTGCTCAAGGTCATTGAGCTCTGTGCGGGTGCTGTAAAAATGTGTAACTTAGTCGTGATTTTTTGCTTTCCACAGACCTTGGTTTTTACCTTTATATTATTCTGCCTTTTTTTTTTTTTTTTTTTTGGCATTGCTGAACTGAGGCCTAGGGTCTGAAAATAATCTTAGACTCAGGCTTAAAATAGGGGTAGTCAAACAAGCAGAAAACAAGGCAGTCTCTTCCTGCCGCCACCCCAAGGTGGTTGTAATGGGTCTGCTTCCTAAATTGTTTTGCTCTGGGTGCTAAAATTCTACATGTCATTTTTTACAGATGCTCTCCTGCAGTTACTGCTTCTCCGCAACACTCTCAAGGGCTAAGAAGTCAATTATTAAGGGCAAAAAAAAAAAAAAAAAAGCATAGTAGCCACATAGTCTTGATTTGAATTATAGCTACCCTTACCCTGTGAAGGCACTGGCCTATTAATTACCTAACCAAGTTGTGGATTATGTTCTCTTCTTGGGTTGCACTGAGACAGGATGCGAGGTTTATTTGTTTTAATGGGAAGAGAAATCGTTAGAGATGACAACAAGAAAGAACCTTAGGAATAGTGTGTTTTTAATGGGGGACTGTCTTTGAAATTATAGGGGACATGTTGCTTGTCTGCATTTTCTAGGGGAGGGTTTTTAGCTTTTACAACATTCTCAAAAGGTATTCTTGCCTCCCCCAGATTTAGGAGCTACTGATTTCAGCCTTTTCCTCTCACGTGAGGAACAATCGAAATTCAGGGTGTAGTATAGACTTGTCTTAGATCACATGGTTAGAGTTGAGCCTTGGAGGCAGGCCTCCTTGCTTAACAAGCAGTGCTCTTTTTTTCATTATACCTTAACCAGATACCTCATAATTTGTAGAGTGAGGTTTAAATGAGATGTGAGTGGGTTTATAATACACAGATCTGCCCTGTATTTACTGCTACTCCGTCTTCCCAGAATCCCAAGTTCTTTTCCGACAGATTTTCAAGAGCAAACACAGTCTATCATTTCTGTCTCATAAAATTGAAGTGGTTTCTGGAACCTTTCTTCCTCCAAGGATTGAGTCTTTTGGGTAAAACTCCCAACCGAGAACGTGGCCACAAATAGGCTGACTCTTATTGAACTAGTCATTCAGGTTTTTTAATGCCTTCCTTTTCTAGGAAAAGCTGTTCATTTTCTGTTTCTTAGGCCGGGGAGCTAACGTGTGTCAGATTACTGTTTACACCTAAGCTGTCCAGTACCATAGCCGCTAACCATATGTGGCTAATTTAAATTAATTACAATTAAAACAAAATTCGGTTCCTCAGTCACACTAGCCATATTTCAGGTGTTTAGTAGCCATATTGGAGAGTGCAGATACAGAACATTTCCATCATTGCAGAAAGGTCATTGAACAGTGCTGGTTTAGAGGGTTGCTAGTGGAAGTGGGGAGAGTGTCATATTAAAAAAAAAGTCGGCTTTTTGAATGAAAAAAATCTTTCAAGTACCTGTTTGGGTGTGGTGGCCTTAGGCAGATCATGAAGCACTTTAGCCATAGATCTTTCATCTTTACTCATGAACCCTGTCTTTTGTGTAGCACCTGGGCATTCTCAAATAGAGTTATATCTGTGGTATCCTTTGAGCCTTACGCTATAAATCTGTAGTAAGGTAGGTGAGACATCTGTCTTTTTTTTTTTTTTTAAGATTTTTATTTATTTGACAAAGATCACAGGTAGGCAGAGAGGCAGGCAGAAAGAGAGGGGGTGGGGGAAGCAGGCTCCCTGCTGAGCGGAGAGCCCGATGCAGGGCTTGATCCCAGGACCCTGAGATCATGACCTGAGCCGAAGGACACCTGTCTTTTTATATGTGAAAAAATTTGAACCTGAAGTAGCTAAAGGATCTGCTCAAAGTCACAGAAACTGGCAGGGTGTAAAGAATCTCTTACATATAGGTATTTGCTGAATGTCTGAATGAATATCTGAATGAATCAATGAAGCACTTTGCTTAAGGTAATGAAACATGAGAGAAGGTCTGGAACTTCTGACCATTGGCCAGATTTAGTCTTTTCACCTTTTACCAAATGAAATTGTTACAATGTGGGGCTAATCTTTGAGTTGATGAATAACTATATCCCAGGAGTGAATGTAAGCAAATGAGCTGTCAAAGCTAGTGGTCCTAAATTTGCTGGGTCAGAGGAATCACCTGGGGCACTTGTTAAGCATACAAATTTCCATACCCTCTGGAGATTCTGATTCAGAAGAGCTGAGGTGGAACCCTGGGATCTGTATGTTTATCAAGTACACCCAGTGCTGCTTAGGATCTGCTGAGTTTGGGAAATGACTGAACCTTGAGGCCCTGGCAGAGATAGGGGATCGTTGGATCAAGTGGCTGCCGTCCTCTTTAGGAAAATAGACTCCTGAAACCTGTTTGTGTTTGACTTTCCTCTAGCCATGGATGCATCATATGATGGTACTGAGGTAACTGTCGTGATGGAGGAAATTGAGGAAGCCTACTGTTATACCTCCCCTGGGCCACCCAAGAAGAAGAAAAAGTATAAAATACATGGAGAAAAGGCCAAGAAACCCAGGTTAGCCAACACCTTTTGGTAGCTAGCATTTATAAACACAAGCTGCTTGGAGAGCTGTGTTGAGGAAGACTTTAGGCTGCCGGCTGCATCCAGATTCATTGAGAGTGCCATATCTATTGTTGAAGTCTCTGGATGGGCAGTGTGTTGTGGGGTGAGGGAGGTGGGGAATAGGAAGTTGTGGATTGATACCAGCAGTTGCTATTCCTGGCCGGATCTTGATCATGTTTTCATGCTGTCACAGGAAATTGTACCGTACAAATGGTGGAAGCTATGTACAAATGAAATAATGTTATGTACTATTAACATTATCGATATTTAAGCATTTAAAATAGGAAATTCATAAAAATATAGAATTGTAATAGATCAATGTTAACAATAAAGATTATCCATGCTGTAGCTCTAATCTCCCTCTTAACTGAATACTTAAAACTTCTTGCTGAAGTTACCACTTGTCGGTTACTTTGGTAGTTAATTTACTTCCTTTCTCAGCCCTGGGGAGGTGCTGTTGGCCAGAGAGATGACCAGAGGCTCTGTGGAGCAGTAAAGCATGTGGGTGATAACCAGACTGTGATTAGGCCCCTAAGTAACTTTTCCCCAAGAGTGGGATGGCAGTGTACTTGTTTATCTTTGCTCATACTTGCCTATAGAGCCCATCATTTCTACAGAAAAACTGGTCCAAGGAAAAGTAAGTCAGATAGGCTTTTGCTTCCAGGTTTCTGGAGGGAGAAACCTGTACACCGATGGGGCTGTTATTTATTTATTTATTTATTTATTTATTTATTTTTAAAAGATTTTTTAAAAGATTTTATTTGAGAGAGAGAATGTGTATGTGAGAGAGAGAGAGAGAGAGAGAGATCACAAGCTGGGGGGAGGGGTGAGGGGGAGAAGCAGACACCTCCTGAGCAGGGAGTGGGTTGTGGGACTCCATCAGGCACAGACGCTTAACTGCTTAACCAGATGCTTAACTGCTTAACTGAGCCACCCAGGTGCCCTGGGCTATGATTTAAATGTTTGTTTGCTTCAGTCCCTATTTAGATAAATGCTTTGAAATGAAAAGTTAGGTTATTGCCTCTTCTCTCTCAAACCCTGACACTTCACTGGTTGAATGAGGGAAGACCTTAAGTTATTCCTTCCTTTAGGTCGGCTTACCTTCTATACTATTATGACATCTACTTGAAAGTGCAGCAGGAACTTCCCCACCTCCCTCAGTCTGAGATCAATAAGAAGATTAGTGAAAGTTGGAGGCTCCTCAGTGTGGCCGAGAGGAGTTATTACCTGGAGAAAGCCAAACTAGAGAAAGAAGGTTTGGATCCTGTAAGTAATTTTTTTCCCCAACTAATTTCTCCATTAGGTCAGTGGTGAAGGCCCTGGGAAGAGCCCATCCCGTTCTTTTTTTTTTTTTTTCTTTTCTCTTCTTGGAAAAACTTTGAGTTGAGTCCGTTTTATCTTCCTTAATTTAGTAGTTTATAAGGCATTTCTCCTGCACCCCATCAGTTTTCACCTTACTAATTGAAAGTAATGAATATGTGTTATATTGATTGCTGTCAGTTATAACATAGTCAGCAATTAGGCTGGTGAGTGTGGAAGTAGATACAACTGCTTTGTATAATGTCACATTCTTCTATTAACACTGGTGGTTTTGCACTATGCCAGAAGCAGAATATGATGGAAGAGACAGGCCTGAATTAAAGAATGCGTAAGGATGTGTTCTAGATTGTGTCTGTCAGCCATTTTGTATTTCTAGTTCACAATAACAGAACACTGACAACTGTTAATACTGCTGGTTTTTTATTAAACTGAAATTGCTGCAGGAAAAATAACCTTGTTGTTGCAAGGTTAACCTTAACTCCTTGTTTCAATTGAAACATTGTCTCTGATTTCTTCTTTGATAATGTAGACCAAAGGTTTTTCAGGAATGCAACAGCTATGTTAGAGCAGAAGAGGTTGTGTTTTCCTAGTGGAGGCCATCTACCACTGCCATTTAGATTATTTTGCTCTTAGTGGCTTGGCATTTCTCTTTCTGGAAGAGTTTTGTGTTATCTGAGGTCTTGGAGATACCCGTCTGTACTCCCTCCTTTTAAAATTTTTTTAAAGGATATTATTTGTCAGAGAACACAAGCAAAGGGAGCAGCAGGCAGAGGGAGAAGCAGGCACCCTGCTGAGCAAGGAGCCCAATACAGGACCCCATCCCAGGTCTAGGATCATGACCTGAGCCAAAGGCAGATGCTTAACTGACAGCCACCCAGGCATCCCTGTACCCCCTCCTTTAGATGATTTGTTTATAAACTGAATCTGGGAGACAGTTCCTGTGGGGAAGGGGAAGTAGAGTCTAGGAAAAGTATATATTCCCTGTGGTTTTCCCATCAATAAAGTCAGCAACCTTTTTACCCCGATACAGGAAAGTTTTGCCTATTCCCAGAGTGATAATGGTTTATAAAGCTACACACTAATGTAGTCCCTTATTAAGTCTTCTAAAACATTTTTTTAAAGATTTTACTTATTATTTGACAGAGAGAGAGAGATCACAAGTAGGCAGAGAGGCAGGAAGAAGGGGGTGGAGCAGGTTCCCTGCTGAGCAGAGAGCCCGATGCAGGACTCGATCCCAGGACCCTGAGATCATGACTTGAGCTGAAAGCAGAGGCTTAACCTACTGAGGCACCCAGGCGCCTCAAAACATTTTTTAAATAAATCATCTCCAATGATTTTTTCTTATCCATGTGGGGACTTTATATCTGCCATCCTCTCTAGAACTACTATCAAGAATATGAATTGATTAGCTCTGATATTAACTAGCTGTGACCTTGGAAGAATCACTTAACCTTTGAGTCTTGGTTTCCTCATTTGTAAAGTGGGAAATAATACTATCTACTCACAGTGTTTAAAATAGATAATATAAGCTCCTCGCTGAGTCCTTGACACATGCTGCCGTGGTCAGTGAATACCACTCTTCAGTAGGTTAAGTGTCCAGGGACCACGTGATAAGAAAAGGTGGTATTTAAGAGCATGAGTATCTGAATGTGCCAAGACTTAGTAAGACTTTGGGTGCTTTGTTTGACCTCTCTGAGATTGCCTGGTGTGAAGGTGAGACCCTCCTGCCTTCGTACTTCCGGAGCCTGTCAGAGACCTTGTGGCAGCCTGGCTTCTCGGCAGCCCTTCCAGTCTCTTGCCACGTGGCAAGGCCCTTAGTTCCAGTGTCATTCAGGTTGCCCTGGTGTCTGGGTGCCTGGATTTGTTGATTAAGTCCAGATCATTCTATGCATTTACTACCATTCAATCTTGTTCTAACCTGTCTGCTTCAAAGGGTGACTTGAGAATGTTATTTCTCCATTATCTCTCCAGTAAAGGCTCCATAAAGGATTTGGCCTGTCCGCTTTTATGTTTCATCTGAGTGCTTCTTTCAACTTTCATCTGAGTGCTTCCTTTGTACCTTAAGTAGTCTCATCGACTTCTTGCTTTTGATGTATTTAAGGATCTTTTTGTAATGGACTTAGTGTTCCTTTTAAAAGATGCATCTGAAATTATTTCCTTTTAATTTCAGCTGTCACTTAACTGTTGACTTTGAACTTTTCTGTTTTTCTTATTAGGTAACTTGCAGTTTAATTTAAAAAAATAAAGCGAAAGTACCCTTTCTTGGCCATGAACCGTTTTGCTTTTAGTACCTGGTTTCCTTGCTCTTTAGAAGACCTGGTTTGGAGTCTTTACTACTTAATAATTTTGTGTTTGGGGGAAGTTTACCTCCCCGAGCTTCAATAGGAACAATAATAGTACTCAACTTAATGGTGTTGTTAATGATAAGGTCAGGAAGGTATTTTCTGAATGTTAAATTACTAGTTAGTGTTAATATTTATATCCCCCCTCTGCTGCCCCCAGTATATACAGGTTCTGTCAGATATCCCCATCCATACATACTTTCTTTCTCGTGAAGTGATCGGTTATCCTCTGTTTTATAAGTCTGGGAGAGAAACCAGTATTATCAGAATTCTTGCTTGCTGCCTTAAGTTCCAGTTTGGCCTGTTGACTTGTATTTTATGCCTTTTGGGGTTTTATTGAACATTTTACTTTCTGGTTTTTAAATCTTTGGCTACTTTGGAATCCTAATGTATTAGAGCTGGAAAGGAACTCGTAAATAGCTAAATTCAAATGGAGCAGCAAGACCCAAAAATTGGAAAGTATTTGCTCAAGACTGCAGATCTGAAATTGCAGCTCACAGTTTCAAATGCCAAGATCAGTGTCCTTTCCAGAGTCTGATCCCTGTTACCTGTCTCCTGTGTAACTGAGCAAGTAAGCTACGTGGGCTAAAGTGTGATTCGGAGGAAGACAACATTGCTTTTGACAGAGGCTGACCCTCTTGAAATCTTAGGTCAAGAGAGGAGTTTTTGTGGTCCCTTTTGCAGAAAACAATCCAAAAAATGAAAAAAAATTATAGATGTATGTGCATGTGGTCTCACACCGTTTCTCTCTGCTTGCTTCCCCCTCCCTGGCTTCCTGGTTCTCAGAACTCCAAGCTTTCTGCACTGACTGCTGTGGTTCCGGACATCCCAGGTTTCCGCAAGATCCTCCCCCGCTCAGATTACATCATCATCCCCAAGAGCAGCCTGCAGGAAGACCGCAGTTGCCCTCAGCTAGAGCTTTGTGTGGCCCAGAACCAGGTGTCCCCTAAAGGACCATCACTTGTGTCCAGCACTGCCCCGGAGGCAGTGCCCAGCCATGCAGGCATGGCAGAGCAGTGCCTGGCTGTGGAGTCCCTAGCTGAGGAGGTGGGAGCCCTTTCCCAGCCGGGTGCCGTGCAAGAGATCGCCACCTCAGAGATCCTTAGCCAGGATGTGCTCCTGGAAGAGGCTTCCCTGGAGGTAGGGGATAGCCACCAACCGTACCAGACAAGCCTGGTAATTGAAGAGACCTTAGTGAACGGCTCACCAGACCTCCCTACTGGAAGCCTGGCCATGCCCCACCCCCAGGTTGGGGAGAGCATGTCAGTGGTAACTGTCATGAGGGTAAGTGACTTTGGTACTTATGTCTCTTTTACTTCATCTGGAATTACTACAAAGGCAGCTAGCGCCATGCAGTGGTAATTAAGAGTGCTGGTGTGGACTTCTAGTGGGACTACAGTTCTCTTGAACCTTTTTCCCTTGGGCTTGCTTACTTTAAAGTTCTCTTCAGTGTCTTAGGCCCTCTTACCAACTCCTTTTGCCCAGCACAGCCAGGACTTTCTTCACCTGAGAGAGTACATGAGGTGCATTAACAGCATTTCAGTGATATGGGTTATCCATGAATCAAAGCTAGAGTCTCTCAAGCTGTTAGGATTTTATGTTCCCTGAAGATTGTCTCAGCAAACACAATGGCACCTTGAACTGTTTAGGAGAATTTTCAAATGGTCTTCCTGGGTGCAGAGTGGGTAGGAAAAAGGAAGCTCTCTTCAAGGCCAGGTTGATAGTCTTTCCAGTGGCATAAGTTCAGCCATGCCCAGTTGAGGGGAAGAGCAGTCTCAGTGATCCCACAGCCTGGTCCCCCTGGAAGCTCGGGAGCTACCACCATGCCCTCTGTTACCCTGGGTGATGTGGCATCCTCAGAGTAGGACTTCTGCTCAGGCCGAGAGGAATGTAGGATGGCCTGGATGTGAGAGCAGGTAGCTCCTTGGAAAGGAATCTGTGGTAGGCCTAAGTCCATTTTATTGTTTGTTGCCTCAGGACTGTTTATGATAATGAAGCATGCCACCTGTCTGCTTAAGGCAGATCAATAGGGTATCAGCACTTGACAGGGTCAGAACAGTTGGGTTCTTTCACTAACCGCTCATGTGATCTTAGGAGTCCCAAGTCTCTTAGGACCTCAGTTTTCTTATCTGTAAAATGAGGATAGCACATTCTTTGTGGTAAAAGTTTTCTGTATCTTTTTTTTCGTAATTAAAGTTTTGAGATAATTGTAGACTTATTTTTTTGGATAAGCACACTGTCTCTGGTTATTGGACTTGATCCGTCTTATGGTGTTTGTTGTGGGTGGCCCCGGGTATTCTTCATTCCATCTCAGTAAAACTGTCCTTCTCTCCGTGTGCCCACAGGATTCCAGCGAGAGTAGCTCTTCTGCGCCAGCCACACAGTTCATCATGTTGCCTCTTCCTGCCTACTCAGTCGTGGAGAACCCCACTTCCATCAAACTGGTCAGTGTGTGGGGAGTTGATGGAGATAGGGCTCCAAAAGAATTCTCTTCCAGGTAGTTTTCGAAGTCTCATAACGTTAAGACAGTAGGACTGGCAAAGGTCTCAAATTACCTGCTGCAGGTATTCTTTACTGGGGATAGGGGTGACGGGAGGTTCTGAAGGGAGCTCTGAAGGCTCCTTAAACTCCTCGAGGTACATACAAACTTTTCTCTTAAAGTTTAAGAGTATTTACCTAGGATAGGTTCAGTGCCTCTTATAAAATTTTCAGAAGCATACATGATTTGGAAAAATTGAGGGCCATTGGTCTGATTCAATCTTACTATCGTACAGATTACCAAAAAAAGCCTAGAGAAGAGAAAGGACTTGTTCTCTCTACAGAGAACAAAAACAAAGCCAGAACCAGGGCTGCAAAACAAGCCAGAACCAGGACCCTGGTCTTTTGATTCTCAGTTAATGGGTTTTTTTATTCCTAAATATTTCATGTCTTTTTTTCATGATCCAAGCCGATGGCAGAGGCCCATCCCACTGAGCCACCCAGGTGCCCCCAAAACTTTTTTCAATACCTGATTTTTCAGTAGTAATATATAATAGTTAATTTTTTTGCATATTAAACTTCTGTTCTGCAACTTTGTTAAACTCACGTGTTCTGGTGGCCTTTTTGTAGTTTCTGTTGCATTTTCTACATAGTTGGTCATGTTGTTTTTGAATAAAGATAGTTTTATTTCTTTCTGATTTGGATTCCTTATTTTTTACTATACTATCGGGGACCTCCAATACCATATTGATTAGAAATGGTGAGAGCAGATATCTTTGTCTTGTTCCTCATCTTAGGAGGAAAGCATTCGGTCTTTCACCATTAAGTATAATATTAGCTATAGGTTTTTTGTAGATGCCCTCTTCAAGTTTAGGAAGTTCTCTCATATTCCTAATTTGCTGGGAGCTTTTATCGGGAATGGATGTTGGATTTTGTCACATTTTTCCTGGGTCTGTTGAGATGGTTGTAGGAATTTTCTTTTTTGGTTTGTTAATGTGGTTAATTTCATTGTTTTTCAAATGTTAAACCAACCCTGCATTTTTTGAATAAACCCCACTTGGCAATCGTGTATTATCCTTCTAGTATATTGTTGGATTTGATTTGCTGAAACTTTGCTCAGGAATTTTGTGTCTATATTCATGAGGATGTTGGTGTTTAATTTTCTTATATAGTGTTTGTCTGGTTTTAGTATCAGGGTAATGTTTACCAAAGAGAGTTAGGACATACTTTTTCCTCTTCATTTTTCAGGAAGAGTTTGTGTGGTAGTGGTATTGGTATTATTTCTTCCTTAAATGTTTGGTAATTGCCAATAAGTCAGTCTGCGCCTGGAGATTTCTTTGTGGGAAGACTTTTAATCTCAAGTCCAATTTTTAAAATATGCATAGGACTATTTATTTTGAATAATTTTAGATTATTTAGGTATAGATTATCTATTTTTGAGTGAGCTTTGGTAGTTTGTTTTTCAGGGAGTTTGTCCATCTCATCTGAATTATCAAATTTATTGACATAAAATTGTTCACTACTCTTTTTAAAAACTGTGGTACAATGTGCGTAACATAAAACTTATGAATTTAACCATTTTTTGAGTACAATTCAGGGTCATTAAGTATATTCACAGTATTGTGGAATCATTGCCAATACCTATTTCCAGAAGTTTTCATTACCTAGACAGAAACCTTGGGCCCATTAAACAATAACTCTACATTCTTCCCTCCCCTAGCCCCTGGTAACCTTTGTTTTACTTTCTATCTGAATTTGCATATTATAGGTACCTCACATAAAGGGAATCATGCATATATTGTTCTTATGGTCTCATTTTTTTCACTTAGTATGTTTTCAGGGTTCACCTATCTTGTACCATGTATCAGAATTTCATTTCTTTTTTATGGCTGAATAATATTCCATTATGTGTATTTCCTACATTTTGTTTATCCGTTCATAGACAGTGATGGACATTTAGTTTGTTTTTACCTTTGGGCCCTTGTGAATACTGCTGCTATGAACTTTAGTGGATGCATGTCTGTTTGAGCCCCTGATTTCAGTTTTTTGGGGACTATACCTAGGAGTGGAATTGCTAGATCATATGGTAATTCTGTTTAAAGTTCCTGAGGAATGCTTATCCTTTAGTATCTGTAGACTGTAGTGATTTTACCTATCCCATCACTGATAATGGTAATTTGGGTCTCTTGTTTTTCCTGACAAGCCTGGCTAGAGGTTATCAATTGTATTGACCTTTGAAGAATCAGCTTTTGGTTTCATTGATTTTCTCTTTTGTTTTTCTTTGTTGGATTTCACTGATATTTGCCCAAATCTTTATTATCTTTTTTCTGCTTACTTTGACTTAATTTATTCTTTCCTAGTTTCTTAAGATAGAAGCTGAGGTCATTGATTTGAAACCTTTTTTTCCTAATATAGCTGCTTAGTGCTATACATTTCCCTCTAAGCACTACTTTGGTGGCATCCCACAAATTTTGGTATGGTATATTTTTATTTTCATTGTGTTCAGAATACTTTCTGATTTATTCTTTTACCCATTAGTTATTTAAAAGTACATTATTTGCTTTCCAAATGTTTGGGATTTTCCAAATATCTTCCTTTTACTGACTTCATTATAGTCAGAACTTTGTAGTTTATAAGACTTGATTCCTTTTAAATTCATTAAAACTTATTTTATGGCCCAAAATATGGTTTGTCTTGATAAATGTTCTGTGTGCACTTAAAAAGAATGTGTCTTCTGTTGAGTTGGAGTGTTCTATACATGTCAGGTTAGGTCAAGTTGATTGATAGTGGTCAACTCTTTTATATCCTAACTGATTTTCTGTCTGCTTGTTCTGTCAGTTATTGAGAGAAGGCATCCACCTGTCACTGTAAATACTATTTATCTGTATCTTATTTCATTTTTTTTTTAGTTTTTGTGTCATGTGTTTTGACTCCTGTTATTAAGTACCTAAACATTTAAGATAGTTATGTCTTTTTTTTTTTTTAAGATTTTATTTATTTATTTGAAAGAGCAGGGGCTAGAGGGAAAGGGAGAAGCAGACTCCCATTGGGCAGAGAGCCAGCACACAGGATCTTGAGATCATGACCTGAGCTGAAGGCAGATGCTTAACCATTTGAGCCACCCAGGCATCCCAGGATTGTTATGTCTTCTTGATGAATTGACCCCTTCATCATTATGAAATGACCTTCTTTATCTCTGGCTGTATTGTCTGCTGTGAAGTTTACTTTGATATTGAGCTTTCTTTTGATTATTATTAGGAAGCTAAATCTTTTTCCAGCATTTTACTTTCAATCTATTTATCTTCATATGTAAGGTACTTTTTTGTAGGCGGTATATAGTTTGGATCTAAGGAGCGGGACCTGACAATCTCTATTTTTTAATTGCAGTATTGAGGCCATATACATTTAATGTATGAACATATAGTTAGGTTTAAATCTGTCATTTTACTCTTTGTTTTCTGTTTTGTTTTGCTTTCTTTTGAACTGAATATTTCTTATGAATCCATTTTATCTCTTACTGGCTTATTAGCTATTAACTTTGTTTTAGCTTCTGTGGTGCTTTCTTGAGGATTAATAGTGTACATCTTTAACTTACCACGGTCTATCTTGTAAAACCTGTGGATAAATAATCTATTTTTAGATGAGAAAGTTGTCATATCTTCAACAAGAACAGCCACTGCAACCTAATTCATGGCGAAATTACAGGTTTCTCCTGAGCCTTTGCTGTCCTGGAAATTATTATTCTTTCATGATTAAATAAGTGTCAGCCAGACTCTTCCAGAAAGCTTTTATAAATAATACTCAAGAATGAAAAAATCAGCCTCGAACACTAGCATTTTTTTCCTTAAGTTATTTCTATAAACTGCTGTTTAGGCTCGTGGTAATTTATTTATAGTCGTGACCTAACTTAAACTAACTTGACCTAACTTAACTCTGCTTTCTGGTGGTGTTCAGAATGAATATTCTGTATAGAATGAATATTCTGTATAGAGCCACAGTTAGGAGAGATGTTTTATATCCCAGTAATAATAGTTTCTCACAAAACTGTAGAATCATTTACAAGTTACTAAGTGACGTTTTTCCTTATTTCTTACCTCATTGGCTCTTTAGGGTATAGGAAGGGCGGGTGATTTTACAGAGATGAAACCCAGGGCCCAAGAGCTAAAGTGACTTAATTCCAGGTCACCCAGTGTGACTCAAAGCCCGGTCTCTTCTGGGTGCCACACCACCCACCCTCATCCTTGACTTGCTACCACTAATACGAACCCCTTTTCCCTAGGTGTTCTGGCGGAAGGAGCCTAGTAGCAGCTTGGTGTTTCCCCAAGGGAGCTTTTTGCTTTTTGACCAGTCTTGGGGAGGTGGGATTAATATCTTAGTAAACACCCATAAGGGACAGAACAAATCTGACAGGGAAATGTTTTCTTTGCAGCGTTAATCAAGAAACGGAGCATGGCTAATTTCTATTTGCAGCTGAAATGTAATAACCCGTTGTAAGCATTCTGTTCACAGGGAAGTCACTGTAATCATTTTGTTCAAAGGGAAGTCAGGGGAGATGGTGAGAGCCAGTAGCTGAATATATTCATATGCAAATAAATTCTGTTGTGTATCAGAGGACTTGATTTCTATTGGAATTCCCTTTTTTTTTTTTTTTTTAGTGCCATTGTCTAGTTTTATATCTCTGAACCCTAAGTCCTTGGTTCTCTGATTTTTAACAAGAATGAAGATGAAGCAAATTCTTCGAAGTATTTAGAACTGTAGGGTGCAGCCAGGTACATGGAAGCAATCTCAGACCAAGAATCAAAGACTTCAGAATTCTAGGTCTAGGTGTGCCCTTCATTCACTATACAATTTGAGGCAAAGCATTTAACCACATTGAACCACAGTAGTTACAGTACCTTCTTCATAGAGTTGCTGAGAGCATTAAATGAGATATTGGTAAAGTGTTTTAGCACTATGTGGTACTTGGCTTAATTAATAGTAATTATCGCTATCTTTATATTTCTGATACCTATCTGTGTAACCTTGGGCAGCTATCCTTCGTCATTTGAACCCAGTTTCTCCATTTCTAAAAAATGGATTAATCTTAGGACCTTTCCAATTCTGACCATTTAAGATACCATGAATTGGCTATCCTCTACAAGCTGGCATCTTCCTGGCATTGTTGTGGTTATAATGGTCATCGTGCTTCAAGAGGGGTTACACTGTGGTGTTGATTCTGACCCCCTCTTTTCCTTACAGACCACTACGTACACCCGCCGGGGCCATGGGACATGCACGAGCCCAGGTTGCTCCTTTACATATGTCACCAGGCACAAACCACCTAAGTGCCCCACCTGTGGTAACTTCCTAGGAGGGAAGTGGGTTCCAAAGGTAAGCTCCAGTGGTTATTGCTGCTTTGGAAGCCCTACAAAGTAGGCTTCCTGGTCCCCTTTAGAACAGGACTTAAAAAATAAGTACTTGTTCTTATTTTCTGACTATGCAATTAAGTTTCATTGTGACTGTTATAAAAAGAGAATAAAATGTTATCCATAATCTTATGCCATCCAAAGAAAAATCATTGTTAACATCTTGGTGTATTTTCTTTCAGTCTTTTTTCTGTGAATATACAAGTTCTAAAGCTTCCCCCCCCCTTTTTTAAAGATTTTATTTATTTATTTGACAGCGATCACAAGTAGGCAGAGAGGCAGGCAGAGAGAGGGGGAAGCAGGCTCCCTGCTGAGCAGAGAGCCCGATGCAGGGCTCGATCCCAGGACCCCAAGACCATGACCTGAGTCGAAGGCAGAGGCTTTAACACACTGAGCCACCCAGGCGCACCCCCCCCCTTTTTTTACTTAATATATCATGCCATTAAATACCCTTCAAGACCATTATCTTTAATTGCTTCATAACTTCCAATGAATGACTACACCATGTTGATTTATTCATTTCCTGTTACGGTTAAATTTTTAACGATCCACCCTCCACACTGACTGCTTAGTTACTCGGGTGCATAACTCACATCTGCTCACTTTCTAGCTCAAAGTCCTTTCAGTATCCTATAGTTCCTATTAAGTGTAGAGGTTTTTAACCTGATATTTAGGTCTTTCATAATTAACTTTCCAAATGTATACCTGTGTCTCTGTTTCTTTCTAAATGAATGACGCCTGATATATCAATGAGCACTGGAGCTGTGCTGCTGTGAAGTTCAGTTCAACATGTTTTTTTGTTACTTGTTTTATGCTTTGCACTGGTGTAAATCATACATACTTGCCACATTTTTTATATAAGACTATAAAGGTCAAAAGAATTAGAGTAGTCAAGGATGGGTTACAGAAGCATGGTCTTGAAGGATTAGTAGAATTTGGGTAGGTAGGAAAGGAAAGAGAGTGCTTTGTTTTTGTGAAAATCTTTAGGCTGGATATGTGTTTGTTAGGTGTTTAATTCAGAATGATCCAAACTTAGCTGTGTAGAGAAAACTTATGTAGTGGCATACCTATTGAGTTTCCTGGGGGCAGTTTCTGTAGAGCATCTGAAAAATACTGGGATGGTGACTTTTGCCCTCTGGCTGAGTGTTGGGAGTTCGGGGCATCACAGATCCCAGGAGACAGAATAGGTTAATAATTAAGAACACACTTCTGGGGGTGCTTGGCTGGCTCAGGAGAACATGAGATTCTTGATCTCCAGGTTGTGAGTGCAAGCTGCACATTGAGTGGAGATTATATACAGACATACACAAACAAGCATGGAAGAAGAAAGAGAAAAAGAAAGGAAACATGTATTTGGTCTCTACACCGGGTTCCTGGCACTGAGTTCCTAAACCCCTAGAGATTTCGTGAGTGATAGAAGAGAGAGGAGCATCTTTGGGGTGTGGGGGGGAGGTGGTGGAGTACACTTCTGGAGTCAGCTCAGCTTTCCTCAATTTAAACATTTGCCTCCCGGGGATTTTAGCTGTGAAACCTTGGGCAAGTCACTTTATGTCTGTTCTTACTGGTTTATCTGTCATTTGTTAGTGGAAGTTAACAATAGTGCCTACCTCATTAGGGTTGGTGGAAGGATCAAATGAGATTATCCCTGAAAAGTGGGTGGCACATTCCTAGTATAGATTAAATCCTCAATCAGGGGTCACTGCTGCCACTATTGGCAGCAGTGTAATTGTCTCTATTATTGTGCTTCATGCCGTCACTTCAGGGGGCAGGAAGGATCCAGTGCTAGTGTGTTTCAGGAGATTTTGTTGAGTTTCTTTTGCTCACCACCCCTTTTATGCTGCTGTGCAGCCATTCGGTTTCCTCCCACCCTAATTATTCTCCCCAAAATGTACTTCCTAAGCTGCAGTAGAGAGATTGAATAGGGTAGTCGGGATCCTTCTTGGCCCTTCTTCACAGATGCACAGCAGGTCTGTCAAATGACCTTATTTCTTGTGCTTTTGCATGGAGGAGTTCTAACTGATCCTGTGGCCTTGTCTCCTTCGGGTTCTGTTTTTACTTCGGCTTTCTTTTCTTTTCCATTTATGTCTGTTTTCTCCCTTTGATTGAAATAACTTTTGAGCCATGGTTCTTTTTCTGAGATGAAACTCATGATGGGAAACCAGTTTTTTTTCTTAGTTACTTGTCCCTCATCTTGACTTGCTAAGTCAAATTTTTTTTCTCCAAAGGTTTTTATAAGAATTACAATGTAAAGAGTAGATGCTGTGATTTCTTAGTCTCATAGGATCAGAATTGGTGAGCATAAGAAGAAAAAGGGTAACATTTGAGCATCATTGCGCTTGGAATTTTACACTTGATCTTAGCCAAAAGGCTGAGAAGCGATTGCACTTGGAATTTTAGAGATAAAAGTGACTTTGGTTTTCAGATAGTTCAAGTCTCTAGCTGAGGAAAAATAGATTCAAGAGAAGTGACTTGTTAAGTTCACATAGCTAATTATGTCAGTGCTTTTCCACTAAATCACACTCCTCAGTCATTGCTATGCTGTTTAGCTGCAGAATCTTAAGATTTCTGGAGTTCTGATTTTTGAAGCAGCAAGTATAAATAGTTTCTAAAAGCTCCAAATGTGTTCATGCCCATCAGGAAATGACTCACCTTTTCTTGTATTGTTCCAGAGTTCATACTGTCTAAAATTAGCCCAAGAAAGTTTGGCCCTGTTCCCAATGAATTGGATGGAACAAAAGATGGTATATATAAAGCTTTTTAGCCCAAGGCCTCACTCCTTTGGCTCTCTGATTGTGGTAATTGAGGTCTCTGAGCGGGCAACTGGTACTATTTACCTTCCATCTTAAAAGAAAGTGACATCTAAAAAGGGTAGGCTGAGTTAAGGAAATCTGAACTCGCTAGGTAGCTTTTTGCTCTGATTCCTTAAATTATTCAGTCTCCCTGCAGAGGATTTTTATCTGAAATAGCCCACTTAGTGGGCAGTGCTTTGCTCAAAGATTTCATTGCTGGGATTTAGTTAAACTTGTCTCCTGTTTTTCTGCTGACTTTTCAGTCTCCAGGAGTCAGTAGGCTCTATGCGGTTTACTTGGAATTTTTCTCTGTATTTACTTGTCCTTACAGATTATTACTGTGTGTGAGAATCTGGGAATGCTTTACTGGAGATTTCTTAAAGGTTATCCATATTGGTTCCAGAGGCAGTGTGGTGCCCTGCTGGCTTTGGAAATGTGAGGTGTTTTGGTAGTCAATGACTGGGTGAATACTGAAATTGAATAACATTAGCCACAGATGCTAATCTTCTGCAATGTGCAGGATTCCCCTGCACCATGAATTGGGCCACCCAGAAGGCTATGTACTGCTGTCGATGAACACTGAGAGCCTGGCTCTTATTTCGTGGTGACAAAATGAGGGTTCTAATGAAGTTTGTCGTAGGTGACATGAGATGTGAAGCACAGCCTAGATAGAACCCAGCTTTTATTCTCGTTGATAGGGTCTTTCGCCATTCACGTGGAATTTAAAAACCTTTCTGAGACCTGTTCTGAAGACAACCACTGTTTTATATATAAAAAAAAAATTGTGTACGTGTCTGTGTATAAATATAGGTGTCTGTATAAATAATAGTATGTTTCCACAGCAGTGCTGATGGGATAAAAGCTATGGCACCAAGGAATTTTTTTAAAGTTGGTTGATCTGAAATAGCAGCTGATATTTTTAGTGAGTTTGATTATTTTCTAGTAAGTAATTAATATGTATAAGTTAATTTGACCAAGGGAGAAGTTTGTGGCATGTGTGTAGGTCAGCCTTAAGGTTTATCTGACAGAATCTGGGACAAAAGAGTTTTCCCCAATAGAATTGGAAACTTTGAGTCTCTCCATGTGAGATTTGACCACATTGGGATTAACTGAATCTCGTAAAGGGACCACCAAGACAAACAATCTAGGACTTCTAGGCCCAGTATGGCAATACGTCAGCTTCTATCTAGACGTAGAGAAGCAGGCTTTAAAGGTCAGGCCCAAAATGCCAACATTTGTTTGCTGAAACTTGGAGCTATCAGTAAGAAATTTGTCAGGAGGAGAACAGCTTTATCCTAAGTAAGGGGTTGTAAAAGTGAAAGGAGCCAGAAGTCAGAAGACTTAGGTTCAGGCCAGTTTTGTACTTGGGCCCGTAAGTTAGCCTGTTAGTCTCTCTGGGTCTCCATCTCCTTATGTGTTACCTATCCATTTTTGTCCTGAGGATCGCGAGAGAGTACTTGGGATGTGGTGTCTATCGTAAAATGCTGTATGCGTAAAGGCATTCTTATTTTTTTTTCCTAGGAAAAGCCAGCCAAAGTCAAAGTGGAATTGGCTCCTGGTATCTCCTCCAAAGGCTCAGTGGTTAAAAGAAATCAGCAGCCTGTCAACACTGAGCAAAACTCCCCTAAGGAAAACGCCTCCAAACTGACTCTGGAGAACTCGGAAGCTGTAAGCCAGCTCCTAAGTGTAGTTCCTCCAAGAGAAGTGGGTGAGGAGAATGAGTGGGAGGAAGTGATCATCTCAGATGCCCATGTTTTGGTCAAGGAAGCTCCTGGGAATCGTATAGCAGCCATGAAGACGCCGGTGGTCAAGAGTGGTGTGCAGCCTGAGGTCTCTCTGGGGACAATTGAGAATGACAGTCCTGGACCAGACATACCACCACCAGCTGAGAGGACCAGCACCTCCAGTCCTCTCCCTGCTCCTAAAAAGCCTACAGGGTAAATTAATGTGCTCATATATTGTAGGATTGTATTTAGAATAGCAGGTTGGGAAATGCTCCTTGTTTTATCCTGTGTCCTTACAGCATTCCTGAGAGGGATGAGAGCCCAATTAATGGTTCCTATTTTAGAGATAAAGAAACCAAGGCCTAGAGCCATGGAATGATTTTGCCTTTCCTCTTACACTCTGCTATCTGTGCGTTGCTATTGTGTTCCTGTACATCTCTTGTCATTTTCTCTGAAGCAGTTATTAGGGTCCTGCTGGTACAGGCTGAGGGCGGTGTTACAAACTAGTATCCAATTCTGGATACTAGATTTGGAAAGAAAACCCTTATTAAGCCATCTTCTGGAATGATTCCTGTCCTGGTGGTCAGAGGATTCTGTTCAGATTATGATCTGTCTCTGACTCTGTTTGACCTTCGGCATTGTCCCTTCATGTTCATTCTTGCCTCTGAAAAAATCTTGAGTTGGGTATTGAAAAAAAAAATCTAAAATTTAATGGCTGGCCTGCACAGACTGAAAAAGATTATGTGTAAAGCATACACAGCCCAGTGCCTTGCTGATGGGAGGAGGCCCATAAATATGGGTTATTTTTCCTCTCCCTTCCCTCCTTTAAAGGCCTGACTGGATTTTTCATGTGGCCCCTTTCCAGACATTGTTGTCTTAACCTGCCCTTATTTGTTTATATTGGTGGTTCTCAACAGGGAACACTTTGGCCCCAGGGGACATTGAGGCAGTGTTGAGAGGCATTTGGGGTTGTGAAAACTGGGGGGGCGGAGGTGCTGCAGGCCTCTGGTGGGCAGAGGCCAGATGCACGACTCAACATTCTACAGTGCACAGGACAGGCCCCCAACAAGGAGTAGCCAGCCCAAAATGTCAGCAGTATCAAGGCTTAGAAATTGTGGTGTATAGTATTCGATTTGATGTTTTATTGTTGAATAGGGAATGTATTCACATGTTTCAAACTCAAGAGATATAAACTTGAAACAAATCTCTCTTCTAGCCTGTCCTTCACTCATCCATTTCCATTTTCCATACACAGTATTCCCACCTTCCTGTGTTTCTAGACATAATTTTACACGATGTGTATATGTATAGATGTCTATGTGTGTATATATGTATTTTTTCCCTCCCTTTTTTACACAGATGGTAGCATAACTTAAATACTTCTACATCTTGCCTGTTTTTATTTAACAGTATACTTTGGGATGGTTCTGTATCCTTAGAGAATGAAGCCATGCGGTTTAGACCTTTAGTTTTGGGCAAGTGAGTCATTTGGCAAATGTGTATTGAGGCCTTCTGTGATGTAGACTATGCTCAGCGCCAGAGCTACAAAGAAGATGTGACTTTGTTCTGCGGGGTCTCTTAGCTGCCCTCATGTGGGAGACTGAGCGACTTGAAATACTAATTAGAAGCAGATCAGATAGTATGACTACAATAGCTGTCGATATTCTGCACTCTTTTGTGCTTTTTTTTATCTTCATAATGACCCCATGAAATATCTCTCTAAAGCCTGACAGTTACTATACTATCCCTCTACTCAAATGCTATTTGGAGATTATATTTTGATTTTCTTCTCCCCTTGGTCTGGAATTTTTAGATATGCTGCCTTGGTTTTTTTTTTTTCCCCCCTGCAGAGTTGACCTGCTCTCCCCTGGGGCCAGAGCCCCGGAGCTTAAAGGCAAAGCTCGGGGCAAGCCCTCATTACTGGCTGCAGCAAGACCCATGAGAGCAATTCTCCCAGCCCCATCTAACGTGGGCCGAGGCAACAGCATGGGACTGCCCAGGGCCAGGCAGGCCTTTCCCCTGAGTGGTAAGGGGCTGGGACAAACCTGGGAGTGGGGAGCTGTCCAATGGGAAGGGGACAGGAGTGGGAGTTATTGAGAATGGAGATGAGAGACTTAGGGAGACTCTGAATGCACTGAAGTCACCAGTTTGGCTCCTGATTGTCTCAGATAAAACCTCCTCTGTGAGGACTTGTGGCCTGAAGCCAAGCACACTGAAGCAGCTGGGCCAGCCGATCCAACAGCCATCTAACACCAGCGAGGTGAAGGTAAGACTCATTCTCCAGAGGTGGGGCTTTCCGGGAGGCCTGCTGCTCTGAGAAAAGGACTTCTATTTAGTATCTCAAAGCCATAAGCAAAAAGCCTGTTCTTATACTGGTAGACCTCTGGAATGAAGTTGAGCATGATGAGTTATTTATTTTTAGTGAAATTTCTTTTCTTGTTATAAAATGAATGCATGCTTTTAAACTTTTAATTTAGAAATAATTTTGAGGGGTGCCTGGGTGGCTCGGTTAACCATCTGCTTTCGGGTCAGGTCATGATCTCGGGGTCTCGGGATCAAGTCCTTTGTCTGGCTCCCTGCTCAGTGGGGAGCCTGTTTGTCTCTCTGTCTGCCCCCCACCACTTGTACTCTTCTTCTATCTCTTAAATAAATCTTAAAAAAATAATTTTGAAACTTAGTAAACAAATTGCATTGCAAGAGTACAGATAGTACGAAGAGCACCCGTGTACTTTTTACCCATAGTCACTTACTGTTATAGCCCCTTTTGCTTTGTCATTTGTGCTCCTGTGTGCTTCTAAAATACAGGTAATTTAGGGGGAAGTTACATGTCCTTTTGCTTCTTAATACTTCAATGTGTATTTGCTAAGAATAAGGACATTCTACTACTGACACATTGATACAATATTTCAGTCTGTCATTTGCATTCCCATTTCATCAGTTTTACCCAACTATGTCCTTTATAGCATTTTTCCACTCCAGTAGAGGATTCAGTCTAGGATTGGGTAATTGCATTTAGTTGTCTTGTTTCTTTAGCCTCTTCTGAAAAAAATGAATGCATGACTGTTGTAGAAAGGTAAGGCAGAAAGAAAGTAAGTCCTTTGTAATCCTGCCACCCAGAGCTAACTACTATTGGCAGTCTGTGCCCATTCAACCTTTGAGTCCTTTCGTGTGTTTGTGTTTTTTAATACGATTTTTTTAAACCAGAAACATGGCTCTTACTTCACATTGTGGTTTGTAGCCAGTATAATTCTTTAAACTTAATGATAGGGTTATTAGAGGCTTCCCAGATTCCAAAAATTCAGTGTATTCAAGCACATTTACTCTTAGGTATTTTTTGTTTTGTTTTGTTTTTTGCTTGTTTTTGTTCTTTTTCCGTATGGGACTAGAATAGTTATGATCAGAATTCCCTAAATCAGCATTTTTTTACTAGACCTCTTTTTTTGGGTCATGCACATTTTTACATCACAGCCCAGTAAACTTATCCATACCTGTATACTTAAGAAGTAGAGGGAAGCTATTTATGCCTTTATTATATGCATTCACTTTGCTATTTTTCATTTTGCAAAATGCTGGTTTCAACTCATTAAATTAATTTCACAACCCCTCTGTAGTTGAAAACCCTGTTAGACCAAAATTGAAAAAGGAAAATCAGGCTGGCTTATCCCTTACCATGTGTTCTGCCGGGCAATTTCCCTTGCTCCAGATTTGCCCCTAAAAGAATATCAACTGACTTTTACTTTGAAGGCTGATATGTTTGTCACCCGGATGTGGTGTCAGCACTGTGTGTGTGTGTGTGTGTGTGATTGGTTGATTTCTGGGTATAGAAGGCTGGTTATTTAGTCAGCTTCCACTGCTTTGTAGACTCCCAGCCCTGAGATTCCCTTTACTTGTGTAAACTCCCAGTCATCTGTGTAAGTAGTTTCCTTTTGACTGGCAACATTGGGTTATTTCTTAAAAGCCATAGTCCTTTTGCTAGTTTTAAGCCTGTCAAATTACGTGAACTTTTATATTCTAAATATCAACTTAAATTCAGTATTATAGAATAGTTACCTTTAGAATGGTATCTTCATCTTCTTTAGTTTTGTAAGTAATATCTACATTCCGTATAGAACATTGGAAATTTTTTTTTTAAGATTTTATTTATTTGAGAGAGTGTGCGGAAGAGAGCACAAGCAGGGGGAAAAGCAAAGGGAGAGGGAAAAGCAGCAGGGAGCTTGATGTGGCGCTTGATCTTAGGACCCTGAGATCATGACCTGAGCCAAAGGCAGATGCTTGACCGACCGAGCCACCCAGGTGCCCCGAACATTGGAAAATTTTGTAAGTGGTGATAAATGGGGAAGCAGTCATGATTTTCCTCTCACCCTGTGACATTTTTGTGAGTAATCTCTCAGACTTCTGTGCCAACATTTAACCACATATTTGCGTGTATAATAATCATGAACTTTTCTCACTTGGTATTGTCATCTGATTCACAGTATTTCTGATATGCAGTATTAGAAGTTGCACAGAAAAGTATGGCAACCCTGGACTTGGAAATGACACTCAACCTTTGGTGGTCTGCTAATGCTGACTAGCATCCTAGAGGGCTTACATGGAGCATAGCTCTATACATTCCCTTGGGAAACTATTTCCTCCAGCTGTTCCAGGACACAGGACCTCAGCAGTTTGAGGTTTTAGGTAAAAACACCAAATCATTTGTTCTGATCCACAGCTACCAAATGGCCCGGCCAGTAGGACATCTCAGGTGAAAGTTGTAGAGGTCAAGCCTGATATGTTTCCTCCATACAAGTACAGCTGCACTGTAACGCTGGTAAGTGTAGCCGGTGGGTTGACATGGAGAGGTGGTTCTGGTTTTCTGGCAGAGGGTGAGTAAAAGTCTGAGGGAGATGGGGAATGGTCGTTCAGAGTGATAGTAGGGTCAGGGATAGATCATTGGTTCTGAAGAGGCCATCACTAACAAAAATAATAGCTGGGTGAATCAGCTGGGTTTCTCCCAGGTGATATCTTTTTTTTTTTTTTTTTTAAGATTCTGTTTATTTATTTGACAGACAGATCACAAGTAGGCAGAGAGAGAGAGAGAGAGAGAGAGAGGAGGAAGCAGGCTCCCTGCTGAGCAGAGAGCCCGATGTGGAGCTTGATCCCAGGACCCTGAGATCATGACCTGAGCTGAAGGCAGAGGCCCCAACCCACTGAGCCACCCAGGCGCCCGTCCCAGGTGATATCTTTAAGAGTATAGGCCAGCTGAGTCCCAGATATTTCTTGGAGAGTAATTGGAGATGAAAATCTAGTCCAGCTCTAGCATTCAGCAGTCTTTGGACCTTTTAACCTCAGATGTGTTTTCCACAGATATGCTTGAGAAAGCTATATTTTCCTTCTTAAAATACCAGTCACATTCAGTAGTGGTATCTCAAAGCATTTGAGAAGTGCTCTGGTAAAGCAGCTTTGTTTCACTTGGCATTTCCTACCAAGGTTTTCCCTCCCCACCCACCTTTTGTTTTTAACACTGCATGTATTATCCCAGTAAGCAAATATGTGACTCTGGGGATCTTGTTTCAAGGCTCTTTGGAAGTTATTCTGCATGTACTTTTGCAGTTGTCACTCTCATCTCTGATTGACTAATAGCTGGTCATCCTGGTGTTTGACTCTGCCCAGGTGTAACTTTTGTAGAACTGAATATTGGTCTTACTTTTTTAGGATTTGGGCCTGGCTACTTCAAGAGGCAGGGGAAAGTGCAAGAATCCCTCTTGTAACTACGTCTACACCAACAGGCATAAACCACGGATTTGTCCTAGCTGTGGTTTTAACCTTGCCAAAGACCGAACTGAGAAAACCACCAAGGCTCTCGTGAGTTCCTTCCCTAAACACATACCATCGCCTTGTGTGAGCTCTGTTAGTGCACCTGTTTTAGTAGAAATAAAATGATTTCTTAGTACATGATAGTAGTTAGAACACCAGAACTGTAACCAGTTGTTAAGTTCTGAACCTAGCTGCCTTTTCTCTGGGCTTCCTTGTCTTCATTGTTAAGTTGAGAAGGCTGGGTAGGTACCTTAATCTCCAAGAACCATCTAGCCCAGTGGACCAAGAGGTCATTCGCCAAGGTGAGCTGGAACAGAGGCTTTAAAGAGAATTTGGAAGGAGTGGGATGGAAGGGTTACATTCTTTTAAATCTGAGACCTGGTGGAGGACCTGTAAATATTGTCTTGGTAAGTAGAGAATGCCAGCCCTAGACTTCATAGATGAGATCACTGCTGCTTAGTTTTCCTTGCAGACTTTTGGCTCAATACAAAGCTTTACTTCTAGCAGTCTTGGCAAATCTCTCTGAAGTTGGACCAAGCTGTTTGGATAGTAAAGCACATTCCACTTGGCTCTTTAGGGCTTGTTTTTTATTTATCAGAACCAGGAAAAAAGGGTATCTTTAGAGGTCTTTTGAATTTCTTTAAGTGAGCAGAAAGATCTAGCACCTGAGGCAGCAGATGGAATGACTAGAATGAGGGTCAGAAGACAGATCTTCTCGGGATGCCTGGGTGGCTCAGGCAGTTAAGCCGCTGCCTTCGGCTCAGGTCATGATCCCAGCGTCCTGGGATCGAGTTCTGCATCGGGCTCCTTGCTTGGTGGGGAGCCTGCTTCTCTCTCTGCCTCTGCCTGCCACTCTGCCTGCTTGTGTGCGCACTCGCTCGCTCTCTCTGTCTGACAAATAAAATCTTAAAAAAAAAAAAAAAGATCTTCTTGATCTGCCTTGGGGGAAAAGAGGATGGCATCCGCAATAGGTCAGGATCCAACATGGACCCTGGCCACTCCAGATCTAAGCTGACTTTGGGAGGTGGGCAGGACTTGGATGGAAGGGGAAGGCATTCCATACTCAAGGATAAGCAGTGGCAGAAGTGAAGAGCTAGAGAGGGTGTTCCAGTCACCTGAAAGAGAAGGATATGTAGGGAGGAGTACAGAAAATAAGGCATGAAAGGCACATTGGGGCCATATTGTGGAAGATCTTTGAGGCTAGACCAGGCAGTTCGTTTTTTAGGCCATAGGGTCATATTGAGGCCCGTGCTTTAATGTGCTGCTCTTCACTTAGGGTTGATGACATTCTGTCTTGACTCCTTCTTAGCCCCCAGAGACACCACAGTCTCTTTTAGGGCAGGTCTATGTTCTGTATCGGTAGAGACTCAAACATTCCTTTCTCCTATTTGATTGTAGTTGTTGATGTGGTTTGCAGTATGGAAATGGATGTTGCTCCCTAGATTTAGGATAATGAGTTGACCTAATTTTCCAGGAATGGTCTAGGGACTTGGAGCCAGTTGATTTCAAATCCTTCTCATTGAAATTTATATTTTTCTCTCTTTGGCTAATAGCTGCCTACCCACAGGACACTTACTTTCTGACATTCTGTCACCTTTCAACTTCCTGAATTCTAGAGAAATTCACTAAACTGAAACACTAGTCAGAGACCCAGGGATCTTTGTGTGTAGTACTCTTTGGGGCCCCCTGGTGGCCATATGTTTCCTGTGCAGCTTGTCCTTGGTGGGTGTGATTAAGACTATAACAGTTTCTGGACAGGAATGGTCTTCATTCCCTTCCATCTTTCATCTGTGGCTGAGAACAAAAGGATATAGTATTCCTGCCAGCTCTTCCAGTCCATGGTTCAACATAGTCATGACCGGGAACACACTATATCCCAAGGGAACTCCTAGTGTCAGTCAGCTCTCTGCAGCCATTCATTCTTTCTTTCAGCAAGCATACGTTGAATACCTACTATAGATCAGGTCTTTGGAGATACAAAGACAAATAGGACATGGTCCCTTCCTTGAGGAGCTCACAGTCTAGTGTGGGAGAAAGGTAGCCAAACTTACAGATAATTAGACAGGAGTTGCTGCATGTGTGCAGTTATTCAAAAGTTCCTTCTTGTTATTTAGCATGTTATGTCTGCAAAACAACATGTAAAATATGAATTAGCATTTTTGTGTGCCCTTATGCTGGTATTGAGAATCTGTAAATAAACAAAGACCTTACACTTGTAAAAGATGGGGGAATAATCTCACCAACTGGGAGTTAGTGAATTCTGCAGTAAAGAATGGACTCTGGGGGCATGCGGGAGGGAGTGATTCCTGCTGCATTTGTACAAAGGATTAGGGAGGAACCTCCACTGAAAAGGACCTGTTGTTGTTGTTGTTGTTTTTTTAAGATTTTATTTATTTGTCAGAGAGAGAGAGAGAGCGCACAAGCAGGCAGAGTGGCAGGCAGAGGTAGAGAGAGAAACAGGCTCCCAGCTGAGCAAGGAGCCCGATGTGGGACTCAATCCCAGGGCCCCAGGATCATGACCTGAGCCGAAGGCAGAGGCTTTAAACCACTGAGCCACCCAGGCATCCCAGGACCTGTTTTTAATGAGTGTTTCAGAACCTTGTTTCTGAAAGCCTCTGACTGGTGTCTAATATAGTTCCTTTGTACACAGACAATAAAAGCGTAAAAGAGAAATATTTGAAGTGGTATAGTTGTTTACATATGAAAACTACCATTCATAGAGGTTTCATTGCATCTCCAGTACTGTTCTAAGTGCTTTACTTGGAATATTTTATTGACTCTGTTCAACAATTCTAGGATATCGCTAGTATTTCATCCTTCATTTCATAGGTAAGGAAACTGGGCTCAGAAAGATAAGTAAATTGCTTTGGTTCACACATGTATAGGTGTTTCATGGCATGTCCATAATTGAGACTTGGGTGTGTTATTCTCCAAACCCCATCCCTGGTGAATGGAAGCTGACCCATGAAACTATTATCAAGCAGTGTGTATCATCCTCTCATTTCACTGAGAGAGAACCTAACACCAGAGAGAAAGCAGCTGCCTTGAGTCACACAGCGAGTTATTAATTGAGCTGGTTCAAAGCCAAGGTTTCCCCTCTCCACCATGGCTGGGCCCATGCCTCTGTCACTTGCAGCCTCTCCCATGTTTTAGCCTGAGGCTGGTGGTACCCTGGGTGCTGGCTGATCCTTCAGTCCGCTCTCTTCCCAGGAGGTCAGCTCACCTCTCCCAGATGTGCTGAGTGCCACAGAGCCGCTGAGCCTGGCCCAGAGGGAGATCCAGCGCCAGTCCACGCTGCAGCTGCTGCGCAAAGTCCTGCAGATTCCTGAGAACGAGTCAGAGCTGGCCGAGGTCTTCGCCCTGATTCACGAGCTCAACAGCTCTCGACTCATTCTGTCCAACGTGAGTGAAGAGACAGTCACCATCGAGCAAACCTCTTGGTCGAATTATTATGAGTCTCCGTCCACGCAGTGCCTACTCTGTAGCAGCCCATTATTCAAAGGGGGACAAAAGTAAGCACCCCTTTCAGATTTGCCCTGTCCCCAGCTGCCCTGTCTTCCTCGGCCCGTATTGCCCCTTTCTTCAGACTATAAAGCTGTAGCCTTTGAAGGTGTTATTCTCTGCTTCTCTTAGGTTTCCTTTGCTTTTGAATTGTTAAAGTAAAATAATTAGTAATCGTATATTATTTCTATTGAAAGATGCCTGAAAGTATTGCCACCAAGTTAGGATTCTATTTACATCTGGACTGGCCAGCACAATGCTTGGATTTGGAAGTTCAAGGGGATTGGTTAAATTGGGTAATAAATTCAGAGTTACATTAACTTTAGGGGTGATTCCACAGACCTCATTCCAACAGAGTGGGAACACCCTCCTAGAAAACCCTGGGACACAAGCCCCAGCACCTTCATCTGCCTGTTTCATTAGTCTTGAGAATTTTGCCATTGATCACTGAACCTCAGAACTGCATTAAGTTGATTTCCCTTCTTTTTTTTCTGTTGGTGATGTTTTGGTACTAGCTCCCTGGCTGGGCCCCAGGAGTGCTGGCTGCTGACAGCCAGCCGGCTGCAGGTGGTGACTGCCCAGGTGAAGATGTGTCTGAATCCTCATTGTCTGGCCCTGCACAGTTTCATGGACATCTATACAGGTGGGTGTCAGCCTTTCTTCCCGCAGATACCCCCAAAGCAGGCTTAGGAGCAGCTTCTGTGAGTCAGACCTCTGTGCCTTTGAGCATTGGACCTTCTCTCAGATGGGGCTTCTGAGAAAGAGGCAGTTTTTCCTCCTGGATATCTCAGCCGCAGAAGATGATGTTCTCTCTCAAGTGTTGGGACTCTTGAAACAAAGTTCATTCGTAAAGAATAGATCCTATTTGTGGAAAAAATGGAACATGCTGACAAGAATAAAGAGGAAACTAAAATCAGTAGTAATCGTGCTGCCATGAGACAAACACTTCACATTACGCTCTTTAATCTTTCAGGTGTGGTATTCATCTGCACAGAATGTAAGGAAGTAGGAGAGTGAGGGGTATATAGTTTTTCTTTCAACAAAAGTGGGATTGTGCTGGGTGTTATTTTAGAGTATTTGGTTTTGTTTCTTGTTTTTTTTTAAGATTTTATTTATTCATTTGAGGGAGAGAGAGACAGAGCACAAAACAAGCAGGGGAAGAGGCAGAGGGAGAGGGAAAAGCAGACTTCCGCCGAGCTGGGAGCCTGACATGGGGCTCAATCCCAGGCCCTGGGGAACATGACCTGAGCCAAAGGCAGACACTTAACCATCTGAGCCACTCAGGTGTCCCCGGAATATTCTTTAAGTTTAGTAGTGTCTCATAGGCATCTTCCCATGCCAGCAAATGGAGAAATACGTGACCATTTTTAAGGGGTGCGTGGGACTCCATTTTAGAATCCTCTTTATAATTAACTCACAGTGTACAAGCCTTCATTATTTCCTTTGGGCGAGTGCTACACATGGAATTGCTGCATGTTCACCCATTCCCCCTATACATTCATCAGCATCAGATACCATGGAGCATTCACCATGCGCCAACAGTGTTAGAATTTGGATCCTGAATTTCACATGTAGAATTGAGTGCTGAAGATTAAGGAGTGTTTGTTATTCTCTTTATCTTGAGAACCTTATGGTGCCTTGTTTTGAATTTATGCTCTTAATGTCTTTTGTTGCCCAATTGAATCTGTCTTATTTTTTGCTCTACCCAGCAGTTAATGAGAATGCTATATCCCTGCAGTCTGTCTGGGCCAGTAGTACCTAGGATTTTTTATATATATATATGTGTGTGTGTGTGTGTGTGTGTGTGTGTGTGTGTGTGTGTGTGTATTTTTAAATTTTAGTTTTACTTTTAAATTTACATACAGCAAAATTTACTTTGTTGTTTGACATTTACATGAGTTCTGAAAATGCACCAAGATCTGTGACTGCTACCACAACCAACAGACCAGTTTCCATTGCCCAAAACCTTTCTCCTTTAGTGTGCCTTGTACTCAAACCCACCCCACACCTCTAGCCTCTAGCAACCATTTGATAATGTTCTTCATTCCTCTTCACTCCATCTTTCCAGAATGTCACTTGTCACAGTATATGCATTTTAAGTGAGTCTGGCTTCTTTCATTAAACGTCATGCCTTTGAAAGTCATCCATGTTGACACCTGGGTGGCTCAGTCAGTTGAGCATCCAGTTCTTGGTTTCAGCTCGGATCTTGATGTCGAGGTCCTGGGATTAAGCCTGGCGTCAGGCTCTTTGTTCACCGTGGAGTCTGCTTGGCATTCTGCCTCTTTCCCTGCACCTCCTCCCACTCGCATGCGCGTGCCCGCTCGCTCGCTCGCTCTCTCAAAAAAAAAAAAAAAAATCCATATTGTTGCATGTATCAGTAGTTTGTTCCTTCTTCACGTTGAGTAGTTTTCCATTGCGTGGAGTACCACAGTTTACATGTCTGTTCACTTGTTGAAGGACATATGTGTTGTTACCAGATTTTGACACTTAGGAATAGAGCTGCTGTGAACATTGACATAAAGGCTTTTGTGTGAACACAAACTTTCATTTCTCTTGGGTGAATACCTAGGAGTCAAATTGTTGGGCTATATGCTAAGTATACGTTTAATTTTTTTAAAGTTGTCAAACTGTTTATCTGAATGTTTGTCCCATCCCACTGTTATTTCCAGCAGTGAGTGAGAGTTTTGATTTGCTCCATTTGTGAGCACTTGGTACTATTTTTTTGGTTCTTGTTTTTCTTAGCCATTCCGATGGTTTTATGAAGTGGTACCTCATTGTGGTTCTGATTTGTATTTCCTCGATGATACTGAGTATCATTTCATGGGTTTATTTGCTAGCCATGTGTCATCTCTGGTGAAGAATCTATTCCATGTTTGGCCTATTGAACTGTTGAATTTTGAGAATTTTTTTTTTTGAGAATTCTTTATATATTCTGGATCCGCAAGTCTTTTGTCAGGTAAGTGATTTATAAATGTTTTCTTATGGTCTCTGGCTTGACTTCATTCTTTCAGTGGAATCTTCCACAGAGCAGAAGTTCTTAGTCATGACAAAGACCACTTCATCAGTTGTTTCTTTCAGGGATTATGTTTTTGATGGTCTCTGTAAGGTCTCTCTCCCTCGGTGAAGATCATCAGTATTCTGTGTTTTTTTCCTAGTGTTTTAAGATTTTATGACTTACATTTAGGTCTGCGGTTCATTTTGTATTAATTGTTATATAATAAGTGGGAGGCCCAGATTGAGTTCTTTCTTTTCTTCTTTTGCACGTGGACATCCAGTTGTACCACCATTTATTGAAAGGTAGTCTTTTCTCCATTGAATTGCTTTGGCTCCTTTGTTGAAAAACAGTTGATCATATATGTGTGTCTGTTTCTGTGGTCTGTGCTGTCCCATTGGTTTATGTTGTCCATTCTTTTGCCAGTACCATACTGGTCTTGATTACTATAGTCTGGATAGTAAGTCATAGAATCAGTTAGTGTGAGTCCTTCAGCCTTGTTCTTCCTGAATTGTTTTCCTGAATTGCTTTGGCTATTTTAGTTCTTTCCATTTCCATATAAATTTTAAAATCAGCTTCTCAGTATCTGCAGAATCCTGTTACAATTTTAACAGGGAATATGTTGAATCTATAGACTGATTTGTGAAAGCTTGACATGATTGGAAATACTGAGTCTTCTAATCCCTAATCCTGTCCATCTTTCTGTTTTATTAGGGTTTATTTTCTTATCAATGTTTTGTAGTTTTCAGCATATAGATCCTGCACATATTGTTAGATTTATACCTAAGTTATTTCAGTTTTTTCAATGCTAAACGATGTGGTTCAATTTCTAACTTCAGTGTTAGTGTAGAAACACAATTGGGTAGACAAAACCCAGTCCATTGAATTTTTATCCAGTGACCATGCTAAACTTACCAACTTAAGGAACTTTTTGTAGATCAGTATTACAATATTTTAAAGCTTGCCAATTTAGTAGGTAAAAACTAGTGTGTAATTTCTTAATTTGTTTCATTTTTCTGATTACTAGGAGGATTGTATGTTTTTTGTCTTTTAATCTCTTCTGTGAATTTTGTGAACATTTCCATTCTTCATTGGAATATTGACTGAGTTCTTCCCCAGTTTATCAGTTGTCTCTTAATTTGCTTGTCATTTTTTTTTTTCTGGACACAAAGGATTTTTTTTTTCTTTTTTTGCTGGGGGAGGTTGTTTGTCTTTTGTTTTTCTTTTAATTTTTATGTAATCAGATTAAATCTTTTCCATTATGGTTTCAGCATATGGTATCATGCTCAGAAAGGTCTTCCCCACTCCTCTGTACTCTTCTTTTATGGAAACACATATTCCAGAACCTGATTTTGTGCAAATTTGTGCATTATACTTCCTGCAAATATAAAATCACTCTCTTCTATTTGTCTTAAATTGACTGCATTTAAATCCGAGTCATCTGTCCCCGGATTTGGCTAGAGATATTGATAGCTATTGTTACATCCTTGGGCTAGAAGGTGCTCCTGGCCTTTACCCATGGTGCAGTTGTTGAAAAGTAGAGGAAGAGTGGGCTCCGGTGGTCATGAGGGCTGAGCTGGGTGGTATGGAGGGTTTTGTTTTTGTTTTTTTAATTAAAAAATTTCTGTATGGATTTCACTGCTTGCTTTTTTTCATTTAACATTGTATTATGGACAACTCCATGCCAGAGTATTTAAGTCTATGTTATTCTTTTTAATGAGGCATAATTTTCTATTTTAGGAGTGTACCGTTATTAATTTAATTATTCCCTTATTGCTGGATATTTAATTTGTTTCTAATTTTTTGCCATTGTGGATGTTTTACAGTGAGTTTATCTGTTGCCTCTTTTTAACTTTGCAGGTCTCTTTAATGTGGGGAACAAGCTACTAGTGAGCCTGGACTTGCTTTTTGCAGTCCGGAACCAGATCAAGCTGGGAGAGGACCCCAGAGTGTCCATCAGCACTGTTCTGAAGTCGGTGCAGGAGCAGACAGGTACAGCTTGGCTTCCTCCCTTTCCCATACTAGTCCTGAGTTTCCTGGGATTTTTCAGTGCTTCTTCTCCAAAGAGGGAAGAATCTGGTAGTTTGAAAAGGAGACATTCTTGACTTCCTGATACACTGCTCTTTCTGAATTTTATAAATGCCAAGAGCGTGAGTCTTTCCATCCACCCAGGGACCCTCAGCACAAGATTAAGCTGACTCTTTAGAAGTTGATCCTTTGATGATCTGTAGAGTTGGCTTCGCTGCATGTTAATTGTACTTGTTCTGAATACACAGCTTCTGGAGGTCTGCTACCAGTCCTGAGGCTCATATTGAGACCTGAAGGTGGAGATCACCCTCCTTAATATTAGAAATGATTTTTCTCTTTGCTTTCCTTTTTTCTTTTGATGCTTTCCCCTTCCTATCCTTGTAGACTTCAGTTCACTTGCACCTTGCCTGCTATGAGGTCAGATGGAGTAGGGCAAAGGTTCCAGGGTTAGAGAGGCCTGTGTTTGAGTCTTGGCTCTGTCAGTTAGTGGCAGCATGATTTTTGAACCAGTTATCCTATGTCTCAGTTTCTCCAGTTGTAAAATGAGGATGAGTATATCTTCTGTTTCATAAAGACATGAGAATTAAATGAAATAATGCATTTGAAGCTGTCAGCACATGGTCTGGTGCCTAGTAGGTTGCTAGCGCAAGGCAGTTTTAATAATTCTGTTTGGAATTGTCCTTTGGGGTTGGCATCTGCGCCTTCAAAGGCCAGGGTACTTGACCCTCAGGGTGGTTAGTACTCTTGGGTGTCCTTTGGGCAGGAATCTTGTGGAGTCGCTATTCTTGCTGGCCACTGGCTCATCCCCAGTGGCCTCGGGGTCTTTTTTGTGACCTTCTCAGAGCTCTTGCCCTCCTTGCAGAGAAGACTCTAACCTCAGAGGAGCTGAGCCAGCTACAGGAGCTGCTGTGCAATGGCTATTGGGCTTTCGAATGCCTCACTGTCCGAGACTACAATGACATGATCTGTGGCATCTGTGGTGTGGCCCCCAAAGTGGAAATGGCCCAGAGGAATGAAGAAAACGTGTTGGCACTGAAGAGTGTGGAAGTAAGTGCCTCCTGGCCACCTCTAGAACTGTCCTCACACTTTGGCAGCCACGTTCCTGCAAGCTGCCCCAGGAGCAGATGGCTCCAGTCCTGCCTGGGGGGAGATGAGTGAGTGGCTTTTTCCATCTAAGGAAGGCTGGATGGAAATAGAAGCATTTGTTACTTTCCAATGAATTCATTAAACGTGAACCAGGTGCATTTTCTAGACACTTGAGACAGGGCAGTTAAAAACCCATAAAGTTTCTGTGTTCATGGGGCTTGAATTCTGGTGTAAGAAGATAGGAAATAAACGTTATTAATAATTGCATATGTTATATTAATGTCTGTTGTATAGGCAGTATGTAGTAATTAAAAGTAGCATAGTAAGAGTAAAGCAGGTAAGGAGAGAACAGTGTGGTGGAGAGATAGATAGAGACTATCTAGAGGATAGTCAGGGGGAGGCCTCTCTGATATGATGGCATTTGAGGGGAGATCTGAAGCCCACAAAGCTTTCAGGGGAGGAATATTGGCAGAGAGAGCAGCAAGACAGAGTCTGAAGTGGGCTTGCTGTGTGTGGTTGAGGAGCAGCAAGAAGGCCAGTGTAGCTGGAGCCATAGGAGCAGCGGAGGGAGTGGTAGGACTTGCAAGGTTCAAGAGGCTGCGGGCGGCCATACTCTCCATGGGGGCATGTGGGCCACTGTGAGGACTTATATGCAGTGAGCTAGAGATCCAAGGGTGGGTTTTATGAAAAGAGACACCTGATCTGTGACTTGGTTCTTAACTAAAAAAGTGTTCACATGAAGATAATACCAAATTCATACGGCCTCAGACATTAATTCCAACAGCCAAGAAATACATGATGCTGATCATAAAAGACTGGCAAAAGCAGATATATTTCCCCACCTCGTTGTATAAGGCCGGATAACCTTGAAAATAAAGCCAGACATTTAATATAAAAGAACAAATTGTAGCTGATTGTATTCTTGACTATAGATGCCACAGTGCTGAATAAGATAATAGCCAGTCATCTCTAACAGTGAAGGAAGTAACCCATAATGACAGGCTTAACCCAGGAAAGCAAGATTGTTTGAAAATATACTAATGTAATTTGCTCCTGTACAGTTTAAAAGAAGAAAACCTGTATGATTATTTAATAGTTGTAGAAAAGGGTTTCATTATCATTCAACACCTATTTATGATAAAACTCCTAGAAAACTGAGAAGAGTAAGAATCTTTCTTCACCTGGTACACAGTGTTTAAAAAAAAAAAATCACATAGATTGCTGAACTCTCTCCCGTGATCATGCTGAGAAGTGTGGTCTGTGTGCATAGCTATGGAGTGCCCCATGGGTATGCTAGTAATAACATGGGGAGGGGGTGAGCTTTCCAACCCTGAACTCCAGCACAGAGACAGAGAGGACTGGAACATGAAGTATCCCTTTGGGCACTGGACCTGCAGCTCACCTGTTCACCACCAGGGGTGGTGCAGGCCCTTGAGAGAAAAGCTTGGGTGCATTTTGGCATGGCCAGCTGATCCTGTTAGGGATTTAATACATGTATCTCCTTTTCTTCCCAATTTTAAAAAAAAGTATACATTTTGATCACATATCCCATTTGAAAGGATGATGGTGCATAACAAGATACATGAAAGTAAGTATAATGCTTTCTGGAGTCTTCTAAGTGTTCTTTGTAGATAAAATGACCGATAATAATTTTGCTTTTGTGTGTTATCTCACCAAGAGGCTATTTCTACACTCATTCAGATCTCCAAGCAGGCAGAGTGGCAGGCAGAGGGAGGCAAAGGGAGAGGGAAAAGCAGACTCCCCACTGAGCAGAGAGCCCAGTGCAGGACTTGATCCCAGGACTCTGGGATCATGACCTGAGCTGAACACGGGCGCTTAACCAACTGAGCCACCCAGATGCCCCTAATGGCCGTGTTAGTGGTGACCCAGCTAGAATCACGTTGAGCACGTTACTGCCTATGCTGGGTTCTTACACTGTGCTCAATGCTTGACTGAAAAACACGTTTAGCTGCAGAGACCATTTGGTTTTCAGAAGTGAAGAGAGGCCCACCTCCCTACAAAAGCTCACATCTCGTAGTCCTGCCTGGCATCTGCCTTGTCCCATCAAGGCTGTTTCTCACAGAATGGAGTAGAAGTCCCTTCACTCTTGGCGTGCCTATCTCTCCTCTTCTACGATACTGGGTATATCTTCTGAGAGACCGAGTCTAATTCATTTTCTCCCTTATGCGTGTGCAGAGTGGTGTGGTACGTTGGCAGAGAAGCAGGTAGAGGGTGTTCTGAGGTCAGTGAGAGGAAACAAGAAGTTATTTAACAAAACTCAAATTGGCAGTTGTCCAGGAGGAGACAGTTTGGTGGCCTCTCCCCTCAGGGACTATATAGAGGAGGACCCTCTAGACTGAAGACAGCACATCACACTCAGTTGGCATTCCTTATCCCTTTGTTTTTTTGGAGAGAGTGGGCTCAGTAGCTGTGAAGTGTAGTGGGAGTTTCGTGCTGTGTACTCACAGCATGCACTGGCGTCATAGGTGGCGGGGACACATGACTTGGGCTTTGGAACTAGACTTTCCTTCCCATTCTTAATTCTGCCCCTTACTGCGGTGGTCTCGCCTCATACAGCCCCCCAGACTTGTGCAGTAGTTAATCAGACAGTGTCCCGATACGTGACAGGTATTCAGCTACAGTAGCTCCCCTTTCCTGGAGGCTCAGGGAAAGAGCTTGAACAAAGGCGGATGCAGAACGGACTAAGGGCTGTTCAGATATTGGGGACAGCTGTGGTATGGGAGAGGGGAATGTGGCCAAAGGCAGGTAGGTACTAAGATGTCAGAATTGGGGCCAGGTGCCCTGGCAGTACATGGCTGTCTGACACCAACTCCCACCTTGTTGTCCCCGAGTGGATCAAGAAGGGGGGTTCTTGTGTTGCTAGTAGTCTATGGTTCCTACAGTTTGATCTTTTTTTATTCTGACCTTTTAGTTCACCTGGCCTGAGTTCTTGGGCCCTAGTGAGGTAAACGTGGAGGACTTTTGGGCCACAATGGAGACCGAGGTGATTGAGCAGGTGGCCTTCCCTGCCAGCATCCCTATCACCAAGTTTGATGCTTCTGTTATTGCCCCCTTCTTCCCACCACTCATGAGAGGAGCTGTGGTCGTCAACACTGAGAAGGACAAAAACCTGGATGTGCAGCCAGTACCTGGTAAGAGTACCTGATGGCTGGCTTGGATCAGGGAACAGCCCAGCCCAGAGTTGGGAACATTTCCATGGCTAGACAGTATCAGTGGCAGAGCGGGGCGGGGATAGGCTCATGAAGAGGTGAGATATTGACCCACTGAGGTGACTTTATAAGTAGTTAATATGTTGTGATCCGCTGGTTCTCACACAGTGCTTCCTAACATAGATGCTGAGGGCCCACCTCATACTTGCTGTTTCAAGGCCCAGAAGTTGGTTTTTGTTAAGACTCCCACCTAGCTCACCGTTGCTTATGCAGGTTCAGGAACACAGTGTAAAGAGAGTGTTTTTGGAATGAGACCTCCTACTCATCATGTTGCTGCCCTTGTGGTAAGCCTCTGAGAGCTTGGTTCTGAAAAACCTTAAAAGAGTAAAAGCTTACCCATTTGGGGGTCCTTTGCAAGGGCACTCTGCTGGATCTCCCCTAGACATTCAGGGGCAGGAAGCCAGTTCTGAGAGACTTCATATATCTGCAGAATTTAGAAGATCTGCCTCAGTCCACCGCCCTCAGCACCTAGGGCAGTGCTCAGGGTAGAGCCTGCTTGCGCCACTTCCCGGACTTGGGCCTCGTCCCCGGGTGCTCATCCTCATACATGACGGGCTCCCCGTGTTGTACTGTCTGGCGGCAGTGTCCTCCCTTCAGCAGGGTCATCTCTTGCAGGCCATGGCAGTGCCCTGGTGAGGCTGCTTCACGAGGGCGCCTGCAAGCTCGAGGACATTGGCTCCTACGGTGAGGAGGAGCTGCGGCACCTGTTGACACAATGTGGCATCCCCTTTGGGACAGAAGACTCCAAGGTGAGTGGCGGGGGCGGCAGGGCAGAGAGGGACTTAGGGAGCAGGCTGGTGGCCTGCTTTCTGGGCGAGGAGAGGAGCCACCTGTGACAAGTGCCTGTTTTGGACACAAGGTGCTAGCAGTCGGGCGTGGGAGATCGTTCACAGCCAGGTCACCATAGCTGTGCAAATCCTTCCCCTCCAGTCAGTTCCTCTGGCGAAGGTTGCAGGTCCAGACTCTGGGGTCAGGTCCTGGCTCCCACACTGACTGGGCATGACCTTGCTAAGCTACCCTTCATCTCAGTCTCATTTTCCTGGTTCACAAATTGGAAATAACCAAACTACTGACCTGACGATGTTGTAAGGAAGGCACTTTGCAGTGTGTGGTTTATCTCCTCTCCAGGCCCTTAGGAGGGGGAGGGGAGTGTGTTTTATCCATACATTATTCACTTCATACTAAAGTCCTGTTGAAATTTCATGCTTCCTTCAAGTTTAGACTCAAATATTAGCTTCTCTTTGAAGCATCCCCTGCCCTGTGAGAAGTAGGAAGACCTGCTAGGCTCAAGATAGCACCTTGATAGCTCTGGCTGCCTCTCTCTGGGACCTACCTGGTCCTCTCAGGGCCTCAAAATCACCATCTGTACCTAGAGGATGTTAAGCTAGTGAAGCGCCAAGACACACACTGGCCTTGACAGTTTCTTTTTTTGCTTTGGGTGTTGAAGTGAGCATTTGGTGCTGCACACCAGGCCTGGTCCCTTAGCATTTATTGCTTCATATTTAATCTTGTCCTGCTCCAGGAACAGCTCTGCTTCTCCTTGTTGGCCCTCTATGAATCTGTACAGAATGGAACCAGAGCTAGACAGCCCCCACCTCATCTCACAGGGGGTAAAATCTACAAGGTGTGCCCCCATCAGGTAAGGGGGTAGTAAGGAGGAGCTTGGGCTGAATTTGTCCATGTCAGATTGCCCACACAGAGAATCTGGTTGATCCAGCTCATTCTGTGGGAGCTGGCACTTAGGTCACTGGGCAGCCTGTGGGGTAGCTTCTTATGGGTGAGGTGCCACCCTTTGGACTAGGAAGGGAACCTGGGTCATCACCAATGAATATTAAGCACCCTTTCACATCCTGGCCCTGCGTCAGCTGTTGAGGGTACAGAGGTGAGCAGTGAAGAGTCATTCTTCTCTAGTTGACCTCATATTAGAGGGGAGATAGAGTCATCATGGCTTAGGGAGCTAGCTCTAAAGGAACTAGACAAAGCCCTGAGATAGAAGGTGACTGAGAGGGACCTGCTGTCTGGGGTAGCTAGGGAAGGCTGAGCTAGTGATGAGTTATGGAAAGAATGTTCCAGCAGAGGGAAGACTGACCACTAAGTCCTGAGTGGGGAAGCCTGGTGAGCCCAGAGGAGGAAGGTTGGGACCTTCCAGAGGACCAGAGAGCAGATCATGTAGAGCTTTGTAGGCCACAGTAGTGGTCTAGGTTTCCCTCTGAGAGTGCTGAGGGGCCTACTGGACAGTTCTGAGTGGGAATTGGGGAGCATGTAGTTCTGATTTTGGTTTAAGGAGAGCACCTTCATGTCTGTGGAGGGTGGACAGGGTAGGCACTGGGATAGCACTGGGAAGGCTGAGCACTATATGACAAAGCAGGCCCAGGAAGATACTGGGGCTGATAACCCCCTGAACGGGTACTAACTGGGGGAGGGATTGCTAGCAGAAACTTCAGTTCACTTAGGTGCAAGAGTGGGCGTGTCGACTGGCTGTCAAAAGAGAATCCAGTTCTCAACTTCTTCAACCAAAGCTGCGTTTGAGGGACAGACTGGGTGCCTTTGCCCTGGCAGATCAGAGCCTGTTCAGAGGACTGTGTTTATGTGACTAGGGACCCTCTTGTGAGAAGCACTTGACCATAGGGGCCGTGAGAGTTACAGAGTCTCTAGGCTGTGATGGTCGAGCAGTATTACTAGGAGGTGATAGCTACGGCTGGTGGGGGTGAAGGTAGGGAGGAGGCGGCTGATGCAGGATTTCCCACTATACACAGAGCTCTGCCTCCCCAGCCACAAAGTGGTGCCTGGGAGCACTGTCAGTGCAGGTGTTTACTAGTCTACGTTGAGGTTCCCATGAGGTTCCCATCTGCACAGCATATCTGGGTCTGGTGGGGTGCTGCCCAAAATAGAGCTGCTCAGAATGCCCCACCCCCAGAGGCTAGTGCCTTGGGTTCGGGGTGGGGCCCAGGAACCTCCGTCTCTAACCAGCTATAGCTGCCAGTGCTGTGGGGCTGGGAATTGGAGCCCCTGGACTAGAGGGTGCTTGATATGGCAGTGTGGAGGGTGGGGTTTGGAGTAGATGCTCATGGGGGCCTCTCAGCCTCAGTCAAAGACTCCCAGCCATATTCTCTCAGGAAGTCAGGAATGAGCTGGCAACTTCATTTGGGTACAGAAATGGGAAGCAGAACATGATGGGCTCTGGAAGGATGGCTGTGGCGTTAGTCATGAAACCTGATTTTTCATCTTTATGGGAAGAAGACTCAACTCTGTGTGCTGCTTCACCCTCTGCTGTGACTTCCTTCTCCCTGCTCAGGTGATCTGTGGCTCCAAGTATCTTGTGCGGGGCGAGAGTGCCCGCGACCACGTGGATCTGCTGGTCTCTTCTCGCCATTGGCCACCTGTCTACGTGGTAGACATGGCCACACCAGTGGCCCTGTGTGCTGACCTCTGCTACCCAGAGCTGACCAACCAGATGTGGGGGAGGAACCAGGGCTGTTTCTCTAGCCCCACAGAGCCACCTGTGGTGAGTTCCCTTCTGAAGAACTGGAATAAATCCCTCAGACTATGTCTCACCTCCTGGTTGTTTGGGAAGGCCTTCTGGGAGCCATCTCCAGCATCCTTTGTCTCCACTAATATTTTGTCTTGATACTCTGATACTTGATACTTGTCTTGATACTTGATTCCTCCACAGATTTTTACTCACCAAACTGTGTGTGTGTGAGGCCCCAGCATGTCACTTAGGAGTGCCCAGGGTGTCCCAAACAGGTATTTTGCGGTTGCCTTCCAGATAAGCCTGTGAAATTGCTGCCTTTGGGAGACCTCATACACGTTGGTGTACTAAAGGTCCGGACCAGTCAGGTCTTGGGTCTGACCATGAATGTATTACATGGCATACCTGTTGTGACCTAGAGGCACAGAGACTTAGAAAACACCACTGTATCCAACTCTCTCCATTTAGTCCAGAGAGGGGAGATGGACTTAGCCAGTGTCACACAGCAGATAAGTGGCAGAGCCCTTGTACTGTGTATTTTGGTGCTTGGTACGAGACAGTGATTCTTCCCAGACCGACGTGCCCTTTGCTGGGAAGAGATGTTAGGACTGGCAACAGAAAGAAGGGGACATTATTGTCACCACTCAGCCTTTTCCTCATTCCCTGGGACTCACTGGCTGTGTGAGCTTGTGCCCAGCACTGCCGAAAGGCAACAGCCTCAGCAAGAGCCCCGCTGCCCACTCCCTGCAGCCCCAGCCAGAGTCGACTAGGCATGGCAATAAGCAGTAGCAGCTCAGGTAATCTAGTATCTGTTCTGAGAGATGGTCCCTGTGACTGTCCCCATCTTCATGAGGAGAGGGAAGCACAGAGGAAGGGGACTTGCCCCAGGAGGTGTGAGCATATATGGTGACGTGAGGGTGTAAATGGTGCTGAGACCCCCCCCCCTTCACTTTCACCCACCTCACAGCTTCTATCTTAGTCATTCCCTCATGTCAGATTGGTTTGTTCTCTCTCCTCTAGAGCGTATCCTGCCCAGAACTCTTGGACCAGCATTACACAGTGGACATGATGGAGGCTGAGCACTCTGTCCAGCACCCAGTCACCAAGACTGCCACACGTCACATCGTCCATGTAGACACACAGCCCAGTCCTGGTGACCCCAGTACTGGACACCACTCTTCAGCCCTGTGCCCTGAGTTGGCGCCCTACACAACCATCCTGGCCTCCATCACAGACAGCAAACCAAACAGTGTCCGCCAGCGGCCCATTGCCTTTGACAATGCCACCCACTATTACCTCTACAACCGCCTCATGGACTTCCTCACCAGCCGTGAGATTGTCAACCGGCAGATCCATGACATTGTACAGAGTTGCCAGCCTGGCGAAGTGGTCATCCGAGATACCCTCTACCGCCTTGGGGTAGCTCAGATTAAGACAGAGGCAGAGGAGGAGGGTGAGGAAGAGGAGGTGGCTGCAGTGACAGTCTGACCCAGGCTCTTGCACAGGGACTGCACCATCAAGCCATAGTGAGGCCCTTGCCCAAGGCGGATCCATCCAGGGGACCGGCGGGCGCGTTCACCTTTGGGGAGGCCTTTGATGCTGGGACTGACCAAAGAGCTTCCATTTCCTGAGCACAGTGGGGCCCGGGGTCAGGAGAAGCACCAGAACACTCCTTACTTGGGAACTTAGTATGTTCAACAGAGGGGAAAGGAGGCTGAAGGAATGCTGGTAGCTGCTGGCTTTCCCTGGGGCCTCCTGCAGGTCAGGGTGGAGGTCCCGGGGTAGGCGAAGGTGGAATCCAGCACGGGGGCAGGGGAAGACTGCAGAGGTATCTCTTCCCACCCTTGGGGAACACTCTTTCCAGCCCCTGCAGCCACACGACTTCCTTAGCCTGTTGCCTTTGACTTGGGGCCTTGGAGGCCTTGTTAGCTCTAGGGCCCCTTTGGGCTCTTGATTTTCCCAGAGGAGGGATGCATTTCCCTCCTACTCTTCCTGCACCCAAATTGGGGGGAAGCTGAGGAGGGGAGAAACAGCCACAGCTTTCTTCCAGGACTGTCTTCTCTGCCCTGAGCTTTGAGGAAGAGGATCCCCTTCCTCCTTTCCCTGGCCACTGCTGCTGCACCCTACATCCTTTCTGGGCCCTGGACCCTCACCACAGAGGGGATGTGGCCGGTTGGCATGACATAACCTGGCGGCAGTAGGAAAAACTCCCTTCTGTGAAGGGGAAGCAGACTGGGCCATAAGGAAACAGCGGGACTGGCTCAAGTGCCTGAGGTTTGCTTAGGGCACGGGAATTGGCCGTGTGTTACTTAATTTATTGAGAGGAGTGGAGTAGGTGGCTTTTTTCCCTCCTTCTTCCCCCGCCAAGAATAAAATTTATTAAATTATCTGTTTTGGTGAAGCAAGAGTCAATTCCATGCTCATTGTGTGGGGCACAGCGTGGTTGAGCACCCCAGGTGTTGAGTTGGTCACTCAACATGAAGGAGGATGGAAGAGGTCCCAGGGAATCCGCAGGCCCCCGAGTGGCACAGAGAACTGGAGGCCAGCTGTGTTAATGCTGTTAGTTTAATGACCGAGACATCCCACGGGGTGACTGTTAGTTACAGGGAGTCAGCTTGGTGGCATGCATGCTGCTTGCTTGGTGTGGCCAGCTACACGGGCCCCCTGCCTTCCAGCTTGGAGTGACGGGGGACTGGGCAGAACCCCGAACTTTAGCTGCCACCTGGCTCATTATAGCGACCAGATCCAGGGTAGGTGGGGACTAAGAGGTATAGTTCCTTCTTAGAAAGGAGTCATGCCACGGCTCTGAGGTGCATGGGCTTTTCAACGTTGGGAGGTACAACACGGGTCCATTTCTAGTGAGATAGTGGGGAGTAGGAAAAGGGGTTCCTGGAAGTGGGAACAAGGTTAAGAGAGTGAGCTGGGGGTTCTCCCAGTTGGCATAGCGAACACGAAGCCATAGCATTGAGAACAGTGGGCGGGGGGCTCAGCCCTAGCCCCTGACTGGCAGTGATGGCCCAGGCCCTGGAAGTGGGGTCCTCCCCACACTCCTGTGGATCTCACATTCCTGAGTTTCAGAGCTGGGCCGGGCTGTTGAGTGAAATGACCAAGGGCAGAGTCTGTACGTTCTCCCCGTGGTGCCCCATCCACGGTGGAGTTGAAGCTTGGAGGAAGGGGAAAGCAATGCTTCTTGGCCATCCCCTCAACAGAACTGGTAGTTGTTGGGCTGCAGCAGGGGCTGGGCAATATCCCCCTGCTCACAGCAGGCCAGGTTCTCACTGGAGCTCTCCTCTGGCTCGCTACTGCTGCCGCCACCACTGCCGCTGCCACTGCTGCTGCTGCTGCTACTGCTGCTCGGCAGATTGGTATAGTCCTGAGGGTGCGAGAACCCAAGAAAGGTCAATCCTGGCTTAGGCCCAGCCTGGCCTGCTGGAGCCAGCCACCCACCGTGAGGCCGGCCCCACTCACCGGTGCTCTCCTGTCCACTGGGGCCTGCTCCTGGAGGAGGGAGCAGATCTGCTGGAAGGTGGGTCTGCGGGTGGGCTCCAGGGCCCAGCAGGCCTGCATGATGCCATATCTGAGACAGGACAGAAACCGCCTGTGGGTCTGGGGACCGTGACCCACATGCCTGTGCGCATGCACACGCACACACCCTGCAGTCTTGCCCAGCAGAGGTCCTGAAGCCTAGTGAGATGCAAGCCTGACACAAGACCTGTGCTAAGTCCTTGACATGCATTGTCTTATTTAATCTCCCCAGTAGCCCTTGGAAGGTACTTCCATCTTGCCCATTTGACAACTGAGAGGAGAAAAAGCTCAGAGATGTTCTCTTTCTCCAACTCCTAGAACTAAGAAAGGGCACTTTCGCTGCCTCCAGGTAGGTTTGCCAGGTGGACTGAGAGATGAGTGAGTGGTCAGCTGTAGCAAGAGGCGAATAGGGCACGTGGGCTATAGGGGTCATGGATCTGGTGAGCCTGCAAGCAGTGAGTGTGGGGCATGGGGGGTGGCTATGCTGAGAGTGGCAGGGGAAAGGTGCAGTGGGTGAATTCATGGCCCGCTGGTGTGTGCAAAGGTGATGGTAGGGAGGCGGCTCGTGATGGGCCAGCTGTAGTGAGTTGGTGGAGGGGCTGTGGTGGCTGGCTGGCTGGCACCACAGATTGCCAGGACGGAAGAAATGACAGTTGCCTTCCCTGAGGTCGTAATAAGAGAGTCTGACTTAAAAATCTATCATCTGAGTTAGGATCGGTCCCAGTTAAGAGACGTTGGAGCACATCCTCTAGGCTACCTAGGAAACCAGTGGAAACCCTGAACTCACTTGGAAAAGGGCTTGGTTTAGCCTACTGTGGGGGAGATAAAGCCTGGCCCTGGAACACTGGGCAGGGAGGCCGGGCTCACACACACACTTCCATCCCCTTCAGCCAAAGCCTGGGGTGTCCTCTTTCCTCCTTGGGGGCCTTCACTTACATGTTCTTTGGGGCGAACGCAGGCTGGGCCATTTGGTATCCATCCTTCACCAGTTTATAGAACTTGCTGTTCACCAAGATGCCAGGGTAGGGGTTCAGCCCTGCAAAGGCCAAGATCATGTAGGAGACCATGCTCAGTGTTCACCTTCACCTGCCCCCACACCCATATGCATCTTGGTGGGACTGGGCTGTGAAGAGTTACAAAGGGCATAGGCTTCAGTGGAACTGGGGAGCCTTCACCCAGGCCTCACCAGACCCCACAGAGAATTCCAGCACAGGCTTTGGAATAAGAGGTCAGAGGAACTCGACGAAAGGCTTAACCCAAGTCCCTCTGCTTAGTGCTCCAGAAGCGGGATATGCACGTTATGAGGGAAAACCGTTTGAGGAAGCCGCAACTGCTCGGGCAGGCAGAGGAGGGAAGAGGAAGGACGGAATGCCCAGCAGAGTGGAGCGTTGGCCCAGCCCACACCGGAACTGCACTGCTTCATTTTCAGATGCTTTGCTCATCATTTCACCAGCCTTTGCCCTGGGCACCAAGTATCCTTGACTGGCATCCTCCACGACGCATAGGACACTGTGGTAACCGAACACGATTCAGCACGGGGCCGGCAGCTTACCGAGCGAGAAGATTTCCCAGAGCAGGATGCCGTAGGACCAGACGTCGCTCTGAACCGTGTAAACACAGTCGAAGATGCTCTCTGGAGCCATCCACTTCACGGGCAGGCGGGCCTGGCATAGCAGACCCCGGTCACCTCGGACCCTGGCTCACCGCCCCCTCCCCAGCCCGGCCCACCCTCCCCAGCACTCACATTGCCCTTGACAATGTAGTTGGAGTCATTCATGATATCCCTGGCCAGCCCAAAGTCCCCAATCTTGGCCACACGCCCACTGGTCAGCAGGACGTTTCGGGCTGCCACGTCCCGGTGGATGCACTGAAGGGAAGCACTTGCGGGTTAGTCTCAGCCCCTCCCCTGCTTGAGCCTGAGGTGCCAGGGGAATGGCCAGGGCCCTAGAAGGCCTTGGGCTCCTCACTGAGAGAATTGGCATCCGTTTTGGTCCTCTACTCTGGCTCCTGTCCCCACCTTCTACCAAGACCCAGGTCTGAGGAAATTCAATGTGGTCAGACAGTTCAATGTTTAAGAACCACTATCACTGTGGCCCTCCAGCCCTGAGCAGCGGCCGCTGACTTACAGCGAGGCAATCCGCTTGGGCAAGAAGCAATGAGCCCTGGTGCTGGGAACAGCCTCTGGGCCACCCCCCACCAGTTACCAATAATGGCAGCTGCAACCTCCAGGGCCCTGCCATGCCAGGCTCTCTCAAAGCATCTGCACACATTATAACCCTGTTTTGCCCTCAAGACAACCCTGTGATTGTGCCCATTTTTATAGGTATAGAAACCAAAGCTCAGAGAATTGCTGTAGTTGCTCAAAGTCACGCAGCAAATGGCAGAGCCAACGATCAAACTCTGGACCCCCAAATCTGTAAGGGGCACGGTCGCAGCTCCCACTCACTGGGTCCTTTGTGGGTTGAGTGTGTTGCACACGTCTTATCCCCTCACAACTCAGGGAGGTTCCTTTATCAGCCCTGTAAGACCAGGGCCTTCACAAAGGGACACGATGGTTGTCTTGTTCACACTGTTGACCAAAACTGAAGGAATAAAGCCTGTTCTTGGAAATGGGGTCCTCCATTTGCTGCACACCAGGGAAACGGGTCTGCTCAGGCTGGGGGCTCTCACCGTCCCGCCGTGGAGCAGCGCTCAGCCGGGGGTTTCTCCCGCGCACTCCTAGAGGCTGTGTGGCACTCTGGCTCTGCCTTGGCTCTGTCATATACCCCCTTTCCTGCCCTTGTTCTCAATCATCCAGCCTCACGGCGGGGTTGGGGGGGGGTGGTCAGCTGCCTCCCAGCCACCCTGGGTGATCACGCTCAGACCCAGTTTACAACTCACGTTCTTGGAAGCAAGGAAGGCCATGCCCTGGGCCACCTGGCTCGAGAAGTGGAGCAGGTCCCGCAGCTCCAACGGTCGCCCATCCTCCTTGTCCAGGTCTGGTGTGGGAAGAGGTGTCATGGCAGCCCCACCACACCCCTGCCCCTCCCTGCCCATCCCCCAGTCGCCCTTCTCCTCTGCCTCTCCCTCACCTGCATCCCAGTACCTCCTTACCTTGTTCAGAGAAGGAGTCGTTTGAAGAAGAAGTAGAGACAGGCCTCATCTCCACATAGGTGTCTACACCCTGGCTGGAGAAGCCGCTGTCCCTATACAGGAGAAAGGTTGGGGGATGGGTGAGAACCTGTTGCTACACTGCCCAGCTCAGGCCTTGGTCACTGGCTCCCCATGGCCTCTCCAATTGACAGGGAAGGACGGGGATGTCAGGGTCCACTCAAACATCCGTTTCTGACAGGGAATCCCCTGTCACATTCTGTGCATGTGATCATTGATCTCTGCTTGGCCATCCAGGGAGGAAGCTCACAATTCGTTCTATCGTTGGGCAGCTCTCTGCCTGTTAGAAAGTTCTTCACTGTTCCTAATGCCAATCTGCCCCTGAGATTTTCCTCCTGCTGGTCCTCACTCTGTCCTCAAGGGCCACAGAGAATGAGGCTCACTTTTCCCATAGCAGCCCTGCAGGGATTTGAGCATACTCTAGGCCCCTTCTCCGGACAGTGGCTCTCATGGCTGGCTTCACATTCAATCACCTGGGGAGCTGTCGATTCTCCCTGTGCCCAGACCACCTCAGAAATTAGGGGCAAAACCCGGTCGGTCACACTTTGAAAGCTCTCCAGGAGATTCCAGTGTGCAGCCTGTGTGAAGGCCGCTGGTCTAGAGGAGTGCTTCTTAAACTAGTTCACAAGCACATAATCCACCTGGGGGGGGGGGGTCTTACTGAAATGCTGATTCTGACGCAGCAGGTCTGGTGGCCTGAGCTCCTGCATTTCTAACAGCTCTCGGGTGACGCCTTTGAGCTCACTCTTTGGGTCACGATTGGAGAAAGCACTTCTCTACATCGAATAGCCACTGCTGCTTCTAATAATCTAACTAGGTATGATTTCTGGACTGTCCCCTCCCCGATCCCCTCTGTGATGGAGATGTGCACCTCGACAATACCCACACTCTAGTGTTCCCAGAAAGAGAAGGAGGTGGCCCACTTACACTCTGACCATGGCAAAAACTATCCCCTCCCTTGGTTTAGAAACTCTACTTCCATTAATATAGCCTAGGAAACAACTGGCAGGGTTGGTTCACATGCCGTGTGCCCTTGAGGTCACATCACTGAAGACTTTCCCCACCTGCACATTTGAAGATCAGAAGTTACTTCACTTCAGTCCTCATTTTGATTTGCCTGACCTGAGGTCCCAGCCTGCAGAGGCCCAGTGTGAGCTGCCCTCTCAGAGGGGCGGCAGAGAATAGAAGAGGAAGCAGATCCTGCTCAGCCCTCATTGTCGAGGATACCAGATGGAATGAAATGGCCTCCTTCCCCTTTTGCCTCCCCAGGCTTGGCAGCTGACAGTAGCTGAGACAGGGCCCCGTGTACACCCTTCTTGTTCTGATCCTGTCCCAGCAGCCTTGCCCTAAGGCCCCACATGCCCCAGCACTGAGTCTTCAGGACAACCGTGAGGCTTAGGTGAGTACCAGGCTAGGAGTCAAGGGAGCCGAGGTCTAGTGTCGCTCCGCCTCTGCCCCTGACTCATGTGTGACAAGAAACTGGCCACTTCCTCTCTCTGGTTCCCTGTGTGGCTTTGTCCATCTGCCTCGAGTGGCTTCCAGGAATCACAGCATTACAGAATGACAGAGTAGGAAAGACTCTGAGAGGTTCAATCCCCCTATGGCTCACCCCGGGGAAACCAAGGCCCAAGTAGATCAGGGGCCTGGCCACAGTCACCCCTGTTTTACCCCCATCCCCAGACTCTGTCCGGGTGCTGTGCAGCCCCTGACAGCCTGAGCCTGTGGGAAAAACAGGGCAGTTTGCCTTCAAGCTCTCCCCATCTCTGGCTAGAGCGCTGAAAGGACCTTGGTTGATCTTTTATGTACATTAAAGTGATGATTTCATTAACTAACGCCTGTCTCCACCAGACTGTGAGCTGCCCATCTTTGCCTCCATACTCCTAGTTGCCTAAATTGCCCAAATATTTGTTGGATGATAGGAATAAGTAGTAGAAAAACCGAGTTGGCCCATCTAAGCTGGGGTAACTACTCCCCATGGCAGAGATGGGAATGTGAGAGTCATACGGCCACCCAAGCCTGAGTTAGCTTCACAGACAGACGCAGGGCCCCCCTCCTCCAGTCCCAGCCTCCTTCCTGTCCTTTGCCAGGGTCCTACCTGCGGACATATTTCTTCTCCAGGTGGATGTTCTTGTAGCCAGCGCCTGCCTCAGAGTCCTGGCCCACACTCAGGCTGGGTCCCAGCATGGCCTCGGCCTTCCTTCGCAGGAAGTTGAGCAGGTCGCCATAGCAACAGTACTCGGTGATGACCAGAACAGGGCCTAAAGCAGCCAGGACCGTGCGGTAAGTGCACTCCTTAGCCCACTGCCCCAAGTGGACAGACACATGGGGTGGAGTGCTATGGCCTTCTGAAATGGGACTCAGGAGCCCTGAGTTCTAATCCTGATTGTCTATGAGCAGCTTTTTCTGCTTTCTGTGCCTCAGTCATCCCATCTGTCTAAAGCAGAGGAATCTCAAAAATCTGTAGCCCAAGAATTCCTTCTTCAAAGGTAATCTGTGGCAGTTCCATATGGGTCAAGGCTGCTACAGAAGAGGATGGGACAGACTGGGAGTCCTGACAGGCCCTGGGGCACCTCTGGGGACACTGTCATGAGTGTCCAAGTGTCTCTGGGTAGAAGCTTCACTCCAGACACCCAGAACCAGACTCCCGGCAGCAGGGCCCAGAGAACTGAACTCTTATACCCCTCTCTGGCTGACTTGGACATCCACCAAGGTTTGGGAACCATCAAACAGAGCTCATAGAACTGTCCTTCAGTCATAAGCAGCTTCTGACCAATCCAGGCACCTGGTCTAGGAATTTGAGGAATGCTGAGGTAGAGATCCTTCCATCACTTAGAGCAGATGGGAAGAAGATGGAGTCAGGTGGCCCTGGGCTCTCAGACACCCAAGAGGCTCTAAGACCATGGGCCCAAGCCTGCCAGGACCCCTCACCTCCATGAGTGCAGGCTCCCAGAAGGTTGACTATGTTCTCGTGCTGGCCCAGGTGACTCATGATCTTCAGCTCTGACATGAGGGCCTCCTTCTCGTCTGCGTGAGCCGTGGCTGGAAGAGGGAACCACAGGTCCCATAGATGGGGAGAGGGCAGGACATAGAGAGCCACACAGACAGACATGAGACACCCAGGAGAGCAAGCAGGGCACACCCAGTGCCCCAAAGTGATCAGTGACCAAAAGAGGGAAAAGGAAAAATACAGACACACAGATAGGAGTTAGGGAGAGAGGAGAGATGGCCCGTCCCTGAGCTGCTCTCTAGTGGCAGGAAACCAAGCTGTGGCCAGATCATGGCCCAAGGTGGCCTCTGTGTGCCCCAGCCTCTCTGGGGGGCCCCTCCACACCCAGGAGTCAGGGGGAGGCTGACTCCTAGAGCTCACAAAAGAAGCCAAGAGTTCTTGCCCCCAATCCCAGGTCCTACCCCGGGCCAAAAATGTGGGTGGTGCCTCTTGTGATGACCAGGAGGTCCTCCCCCAGCAGACACCACCTCCTCCCCCCTGCCCGCAGTTCCCAAAACCCCCTCCCCTCACTCACACTTGAGCATCTTCACGGCCACCTTCAGGACAGCATCTTCCGTGCCCAGACCAAAGGCTGTGGCCTCCACCACCTTCCCAAAGGCACCGGCTCCGAGAGTCTTCCCTGCCACACACACACACACACACACACACACACACAGTCTCCTTAGGTTCCTGGCAACAAAGAGCCCTTTGTCTAAGGACTCACAGGCTCCTTACAGCATATGCTGACCCCATGACAGGGGGCGCGGTGGGGGGGGGGGTGCTAGGAACCCCTCTCACCAAACTGCAGGTTGTTGCGGGGGAACTCCCACTTCTCGTTGTAGGGCAGCTGGGTGGGGTCAATGAAGGTGTAGCTGTTGCCCTCGTAGCTCTCGATGATCTTCCAGCGCACCTGGTACTTGGGCTTCTGTAGAGGGAAGCGGGCGGGGGGGGGGGTGCGGGGGAAGCATACGTCAGCTGCCCGCAAGCAGATCTGGTATTTCATCCCTGACCCCCAAGAGCAGGGGTGTGGGAGGCCTGAGGCATGCGGGAGGAGGCGGGGTGGCCTGTCCTTGCCTGGCTTGGCCTCACCATGTGACCGTCCCTCCTGCAAGCCTTGGTTTCCCTACCTGTGTACTGAAAGACAGGGGGGCAGGATCATCTCCAAGAACCCTGCCAGCCCAGATAACTTGGTAATTTCTGACCCGGCAGGGGGGGACATTTCCATCTCTCCATCCGTCCATCCTCCACTCCAAATACAATCTGGTTTTGTTTTCAGGTTGTGTTTAGATACACACAACGTGAAATTTACCATCTCAACCATTTCTGAGTGTACCATTCAGAAGTATTCATTCACACGGTTGTGTCACCAGCCTCCACAAATGCTTTCCGTCTTGCAAAACTGAAACTCCATCCTCATTAAGTGACTCCCCATTCCTACCTCCCCTGAGCCCCTGGCCACTTGTCTCCAGAATCCAACGACTCTAGGTACCTCACTTAATTCCAATCATGCAGTATGTGCCCTTTTGTGACTGGCTTATTTCCCTCAGCCTAATATCTTCAAGGTTCATCCGTGTGTCAGAATTTCTTTCCTTTTTAAAGGCTGAATAATATTTTCAGACAAATATTTCACCGAATTCCTATTCGTGCCAGACACCATTGATTCAGAGCTAAAGAAGATAAATGTAAAGCCCTTTCCCCCAGGCAAGGCGCTAAGACAGGCATTCAACTCACATACACACATGGGTGGGACGTTTTCCGACAGTGCCATGAAGATAGTAAAGCGAGGTAGTGGGACAGAGAGCGCCGGGTGCAACTGAAGGTAGGTCAGGGAAGGCCCCTGAGGAGGTGAGGAGAAGGCAGCCAGATGACTGATGGAGGAAGCTCTTTGCAGGCTCAGTGAAGACCAGATGCAGAGCCCTGCAGGTGGGCTGAGTCCTGGCAAGTCTGAAGGACCGGAAGGAAGTTTCCCCGGGGGGTGGGGGGCTTGAAGGAGGTGCAGATGTTCCAGAGACAGGAAGGTCTTGAGCGCTGGGATAGGTGAGTGGATTCCCTCCTAACTGCAGAGAGAAGCCCTTGAGGGTGCAATGCAGGTGAGGGATACTTCGGACTTTATGTTGTCAAAGGAGAGGGAGAGGGCACAGCCAGACGCAGGGAGGGAAGAGAGCAGCTGCCTCGCTCTTTCCTGCCCAGGATGGCAGCTGCTTGGGGGCATCACGCCAGGGGGTGCCCATGAGAAGTGCTGATGGAAGACAGACTTTAGGTGGAAAGTGGAAGCTGGGCCTGGGTGGTGGAGGACACTGAGGCCTTGGGTCAGCAGTCCCACTCCTTCCGGTCAGCCCTAGGGGACAGGGACCAGCTGGGCTGTGCTTAGCAGCTGGGCTCCTTCTCTGGGCACCCAGCTTGGGGGACCTAACGGATATGCGAGTGGGTGTTGGGGAGGGAGGCGGCCTGTGCCTGCAAATTGCACGGGATTAGGAGAAAGACTCCAGAGAGCCGTAGGGAAGAACTTCCGGAACTTGGGAGAGGAGACTGTGGTTTGACACAAGGAAGAACTTCTGGGTTCTGACTCAGGAGGGAGGCTGCAGGTAAACCTAAGAACATCCATGCCGTGGCTTGGGAGGAGGAGTCTGAAGTGGGACCAAAGGAGGAACCTTGTGAATCACAGAGGATTCAAGCCCCATGTGTGGGTCCCTTCCAGACCCTAAACATGGAGAGAAAGCCAGGAGGAGGTTCTTTGACCCCCACCTAAGCAACTTCCATCTCCAGGGGCTTCTGTGGCCAAAGCTGTTTTTCTTCTCACCACTTCTCCTTCTTCTGGCCCCTGCAGCTGGGCCTGAGTCAGCCCCCTCCCCAGTGCCGCCCCACCCCCAGCCAGGCAGAGGATCCTGGGGAAAGGTGGGGGAAAGGGGGTTGTCAAAGGAGGAAGAGGTCACCTGGTTGGATCTCAGGTCTCTGAATCCCAGACTCAAACCGGAGGAAGACACAGCTCTCTCCCGCCTCCCCCTGCTCCTCCGGCATCCCTGCCCCTTCCTGGAAGACAGCCAGCAGCTCTGCTTCTGTACCACCTTGGTTGCCCAGGGCTTCTACCTGGAGGGGTCTCCTCTGAAGGACAGCCCTTACAGGGAAGTTGGGACAGGCCACTTCGGCAAGGTTTCCTAACGGAAGTAGTTGTCAGGATAGGAGGGAGTGCTCCCTGAGCGCCCCTGGTGAGCAGGGCGCCGGGCAGCACCCTCAGTGTGCGTCATCTCACTCCTTAGGACAAGCCCAGGCTCACCCCACTTCCCCTTGGTGACTGAGATGGGCAGGGAGACGTCCCAGTCCTGTGACCCTCCCCATCTAGGCCTGATGGTTCTGGGCTGCTGGATGTTCTCTCTTAGGAAGGTAGCGACCTCAACACTTCCCGCTGGAAAACCTGGGGGGCCTCCTGTCTGGCCCCAGTCAGCCTCCAAGCCCCAGAGCTCAGTTCTGACTCCAGAATCCCAGCCTTCGTGACTCCCTACCTCATCCTTTCCTCCTTGTGTCCTTCCTCCTTCCAGCCTGCTGACTCCTGCCCTTTCTTCCTCCCCCATCGGCCCCCCTTGTGGTCTCTCTGGGGGCCAGAAAGGCAATGACTCAGCTCTGAGGCAGAACCAACCCCTCCCCCCACCAGAGCCACCCCTCACCACAGGTTCAGGCAGTGAGGACAGGCCAGACAGATCCCCCAGGGCAGAGGCAAAGCTCAGAGCCCCTTGGGGCACAGCAGAGGGGAATTGGCTGGAGGGCCCAGAGGTAAGGGCATTACCATCTTGACTCTTCAAGGTCTCGTCCCATGAGATGCCCTCCTTTTCTTGGCCTTACAGGTTTAGGGGGCAGTTACATTTCCTGGATGGGAAATTAGGTGGCTGGGACTACACGTTCCAAAAATGGTCCCATGGAGAGAAGGTAAGGTGTCCCCAAACCAAAATTGGCCAAGGGGCCTGGGCACCTAAAGGTAGAAGGGGCTGGAGAGGGAACTGGGCCTTCTCCAGAATCTCGGCAGAACTGTCCTGGGCTGAGGCCACAGCTCTGTGGGGCACTGGGAGGCAGTTTTCTGCTCCATAAAAGGAAGAAGCTTGCAATAATCAGAGCTGCTCAGAGAAGGAACTCATAAGAGTGAGTTAAGGCCTGTCCACAGGGGTGGGTGAGCGAGGCCGGACAACCACTGTGTGTGGTCAAGGAGCTGCCCAACCTCAGACACTTCTACAATCCCAAGAAGCGTGAGCTAACTCAGGTTCCCTACAGTCAGCGTTCTCCTGGGCCAAGGGCGTGCAGGGTCCACCCTGAGCACTGTATCCAGCACCCTGCTAAATCCCCTCCATGCGGTCTGTCACTGAATCCTGACAGCCTGGCAGGGTGGCCTCCATTATTAAACCCATTTCACAGATGGAGAAACAGAGGCACAGACACCCCCCCCAACTTCCCCAGAGTTACAATAGCTGGAGACTGGCGGAGGCAGGACCGACATCTGTCCAATTCTCAACCCCTGGCTCTTAAACCAGAGGCGGAAGACTGTGACTAATTCCATGGTACAGGTAGGGAAACTGAGGACCAGATGGGCAGTGAGTCAGCCAAGATCACATGGCAAAACAGTTTCAGAGCTGGACCCAGATCCCTGAAGTCTTGACCCAGGACCTTTGTTTCTTGGAGGCTGCCTTCAGAGCTGCCTCTCCATGCTAGGTGCTGGCACGAGCATGAGAGCCGCCCCTATGGGCCCCTACATCCCATCCACAGTGTCTTTGTCCTCTTCTCATAGTAAAATCCCGAAGGCAGGGGTGCAGAAGAGAAAATGCAGAGGAGGAGGCCCACAAGGTGGGTTACTCACCCCTAAATCACACTGCTCCCTTGTTCAAACCCACTGATTGCTCTGAGCCTACAGGATGGGCCCAACTCCTTGGACCCCCAGCCTGCCTCCTCTTCCAGGCACCAATATTTCTGGAACTCTCTTGGTCCCCCCCACCCTCCCCTTTGCACACAGTGCCCTCTCCACCAGAGATACCCTTGCCCTGAGTCTTGTCTCCCCTTGTGGCACCCCCCATTCTCCAAGATCTGTCCTGCCCATGCCTACCACCTTCTCCAAACGGGCTCCCTTCTCCATCAGGGACAACGGATACCATCTTTCACGTAGGAAGGCAGCGAGGCAGGGTGGCAGAGGCCTCAGGCTGTCGTGTGGGGACCCTTGGACCAGTTCTTCCCCCTTGCCAGCCCTCAGTTTCCTTACTGTAAAATACTGACTGCTACAGTTCCTGCCTCCAGGTTGTGCGGGTAAGATAAGATGAGTCAGTGTTTCACATACTGGCTACAAATATGGCTTCTTAAAACCCAGCCTCTGCCACCCGCCAGCTGTAGAAGAAGGCCTCCCCACCTCAGAATCTCAGCTTCCACCTCTGTAAAATGGGGTTAGCGATGCTGTCCACATGCTGTGACTGTTGAGGGCATTCAGCGAGAGGATGTGAGTAACAGGCTTCAAGAAAATGCCCCTAAAGTTGCCATCACCAACTCTGAACTCAGTGACAGGCAGCGCACCACACGTCAATGGGCCATCAGCGGCAGCTTCGATGAGTAGTAACTAATGAGGAGGGTGATGATGGCTAAGCCTTCCTCCTCCACTAGACCACCCCCCACCTGCCGTGACCCACGGGCCTGGCCCGATGATGCCTTCTCTGTGTGCTTGTGTCCCCCAGCGGGGACAGGACCCCATGTTCACGCTGTCCTGGAACAATCCATCCCTCCCCCCATTGCATCTTTTGCTCCGCACCCTCACTTTTCTGGTTGTTGGACGTGCAACCATCTCCTGCTCTAGACAGTGAACCCCATGAGGGAAGAGCCTCTGAGCCTCCGAGTTTAGGCTCACTCAGCACCCAGGGGCGCACGTTGGCATAGAGATGACACCCACTGAGGAGCTGTTGGCTGAATGGCTGATGGAACGAGTGGGTTCTCGGGGGACTACAGGGTGAATCCTTGCAACCTGGTGGCAGCGTCCCAGGGTCCGACTCACTCGGGTGCCTGGACACCCCCACCCTGGCCCCGCCCAGGCTCACCTGCTTGTACTTGTAGAAAAGCAGCAGGAGCAGCAGCAGCAGCAAGGCCATGATGGACATGCAGGTGACCAGCACAGGTGTGAAGAGTGGCTCGTCAGGAAGCTGCATGTGGGCTCCTGCAAGGAGCGGGGCAGAGGAGTGAGCCGGCAGAGGGGGCCTCCAAGACCTCCTGCCACCACTGAGATCAGACCACTGCACTGCCTGGAACACAGTAGGTGCTCAATAAATGCCTGTTGACTGAACACAGAGTCTTCTCACCCAGAAGCCTCCAGAGCCTCAGAGGGTCTTCCTATAGACCCTCCCCCAGCCAGGGGCTGGGAAGACAGCCCCTCCAGTTCTGCTCCTGCCCAGCACCAGACCCTGCCTGGAGTCACAGCCTCTGTGGCTGGGGAGCCCCTCGGGTCATGCAGTACCCCCGCTCTGCAGCAGGCTAGCCTCGTGCCCAGCTGTGGCTTGTGTGTGCGTGCGCACATACCACACAGATACACACACACACACACACACACACACACACACACAAGTGATGGGTGTCCACCCCCTGCACCTTTAGGCAGCTCAGACAGAAAGACCTAGAGGTTAGCCTGAAATCTGTCCTCCCGGCATTTCCCCGCTGCTTTCCCGAGGGCCCCTTGGAGCCACACAGCCCTTCTTAGGGTCTGAAAGTTTCGCTTATAGCCCCTGGGTCTCCTCCTCCAGATCCATAATCTTACTTCCTTTAATATGTTTAAAGGACACAGTGTCAATCCTCTTGCCCAGATCAACAGTGCAGGTTTGAGGCCAAATCCCACCTCTGCCACTTAGGAGGCGTGTGACATTGAATGTGGGACTTCTCCCTAAGCCTCTGGTTCCTCATCTCCCAAGTGGGAAGGAACACGCACGGTGCTAACCTCCTAGGGTCGTGTGAGCTCAGGGAGATAACGACCGTGAGGAGCTCAGTGCAGTGCCTGGCACAGGGGGCGCCCTCAGCGGAACGGCCGTTTAGGTTTGCTGTGGGACCCCCACCAGTGAGGCCGAGCAGCCACGGGCCGCGGGCGTGTGGAGTCCGGCCCCATCGCAGCGGCTTCAAGGCACCTGTGGGGCTGTCTCTGAGCCAGACAGAGGCTTCCATTCTGTGTTGTCTGCCCAGAGAGTCTGGGCAGGGCCTGGAACACAATGGTGCTGAGTCCCGGTTGGTGGAAGTCTGGAGGGGCTGTGGGTCTCCGCAGCTGCAGGCCTCTCGAGCTCAGACAGCTGGGGCCTTTGTGCCACACGGGGAGAGACATGCCTTCCTCTGAAGAGACCCAGCCTGCGTCAGTACCCGGGGCTGGCCATCAGCCCCACCCAGGGACAGTAGCCCTGAACGGATAGGACTGTGTCTCTGGAGGGAAGAGAGTCCAAGAGGAATGGAGGAAGCGATCGGGGCTGGCCCTGGGGTGCAGTTGGCCTGTGTCTCTTCCCAGCCTCTAATCTCCATGGACATCCTGCTCCCCGGCACCAAGTGAGTGCCTGGCACACAGCTCATGCCAAGTACATGCTTGTGAGTTCATGGGGGAGTTCAAAAGCAGGAAAATGAGCAGAGGGGCCAGATGAGGCCACGCTTCTAGCTGGTATCTCCCTGGACCTCATGGCTTCCTGCCCTCTGTTCCTCTCCTCCCTGCTGCTAGTCCCATGGGTTCTAGATCCTCCACCTGGCCTCTGCAGGAGACCTTTGGTCAGGAGGCGGCTGCAGTTGGGCCCAGAGCTGCGGAACTCGATATGGCTGGGACCTGCTCACTTTGGCACTCAGGCCCGGGCTCCCTGGCTCTCTGGGGCTGAGGCAGTTTCCTGGGCCCACCTCCCACCCTGCCCGGGAGGGGCGAAGGCTCACCTACAGAGATGGGCCTGAAGGCCTGGGAGCTGTTCCCCACACTGTTGAGGGCCCGGCACTCGTAAGTCCGGTTGTGTTCCAAGCTCCCCATGGCCAGCAGGCTGTGGACGATCACCTTGTGGAAGGGCTCCCGGCTCAGCACCTGCGAGTGTGAGTCCTCTAGGACTAGCCCTTGGGCCTCATCACACCTGGGAAGAGCAGAGTGTGGCTTAGAGTGTCAGGACACCCCACCACTCGGCCCCTCAGCCTGGGGTGAAGAGGGAGACCAGAGCCACCTACCTATCCATGTGGCTCCTGCACTCTAGCCATGTCACATTGGGCTGGGGGTACCCGGAAGCTTCACAGAGCAGTGCGTCGGAGCCATTGACAACGGTCCACGTGACCCTCACCTCTGGGGGGTCTGAGCAGAAAAGAAGGGGTGGAAGAGGGAGGGATCAGCCCCGGAGGTCCCATGGGCCCTGTCTGACCACTCTGAACCCTCCATGCCCATCTGCAAGCCTCAGGGATGTACAGGCTGCACCAGGGACCTTAGTCTCCAGTAGCCCCTGCCCCCCCCCCACCTGCCGCATCACTCACATCGCAGCGTGAGCTCAAAGGTCAGAGAACTCTCGCCTCCAGTGTTTCTGGCCAGGAAGGAGTAGCGACCGGCCTCCGAGGGCTTCAGACGAGGCAGGGAGAGGATAGAGGTGTACCTGCACAAGGAGAGCAAGCCACCTGGTGTGAACCCCAGTTCTGGTATGGCCCCTGCAAGACAGTGGGCTCAGACAACCTTCCTAAAGGGCTTTGTTTTATTTTTGGTAAAGTGTCCAGGACACAAGGGCCTTGGCTGAGCCAGGGACCCAGGCTGAGTGCCATTAAGACATAGGAAAACCACCAACCCGATTTCCTTAATTGCTTCTCTCATTTGTTTTAAGATTTTATTTATTCATGTGTCAGAGAGAGAGCAAACACAAGCAGGGGGAGCAGCAGGCAGAGGGAGAAGCAGGCTCCCCAGAGAGCAAGGAGCCCCATGCGGGACTCCATCCTAGGACCCTGGGATCACGACCTGAGCTGCCCAGGCCTCCCTGCTTCTCTCATTTGTAAAATGGTTTTGTTCTGAGGTCTAATAGAAATGATGTCCATGAAGTGCCGACACTGGACGGCATATCCCTGGCCTGCACTAAATGTACCTACTTTCACCATCGTCACTAGGCTAAGCAGTCTCTGCTCAAAACACCAGCACCCAGGCTAGCTGCTGTTCCTAAAACACCAGCCCTGCCAGGAGGGACTGTGAGAGAGATGAGAGTCAGGATGTAGCCGAGGGGCTACAGAAACTGGGGTTCAAGTTCTTGCGCTGTCTATCTTAGCTCTTTGATCTTAGACAAGTACTTAACCTCTCTGATCCTTTGCTTCCTTTTCTATGAGGGTGACACTGATGGTAATTCATCCACAGGCTTGGCCTGAAGATTAAAGGGACATGCATTCAGGGTGCTTGGGTGACACTGATGGTAATTCATCCACAGGCTTGGCCTGAAGATTAAAGGGACATACATTCAGGGTGTTTGACACAGAGCCCAACTCATTGTAGCTACGCAGTTCAACGGTGCCCTTTGTTACAGAAGACCCAGAAGCAGATGTGGACAATATAATTTATTCTCAGCTGATTCCAGGTAATTTTTCATTTTTTTTTTCTTAAGCTCTATTTTAGCATTTCCTTAATGGGCATGTATTGTTTAGGTAATAAATAAGTTTTTTTAAATCGATTATAGCATTTAATTATAAATTACACTGGACTAATACATATGGTACTCAAAGGGCACTCTCATTCAGCCAGACCTTTGGAATACAAAACCCCTCTACACATCTACCTCTTTTTTTTTTTTTAAGATTTTATTTATTTATTTGACAGACAGAGATCACAAGCAGGCAGAGAGGCAGGCAGAGAGAGAGGGAAGCAGGCTCCCCGCTGAGCAGAGAGCCCGACTCGGGGCTCGATCCCAGGACCCTGGGACCATGACCTGAGCCGAAGGCAGAGGCTTTAACCCACTGAGCCACCCAGGCGCCCCCACATCTACCTCTTAAGCGGAAAGAATTTAACTTTTTTGCATGACTCAAAGTCACCATATGAACACACCCATCATCACATGAGCTAAATTTTGCGGCTGTTGGGTGCCCAGGCTTATCTGCCCTGTGCCAAATGGCCCCACACTACCGTGTTTTGGGGGATCTCCATGGTTTCTTTCTGCACTGTCCCAGTGCATTTGGACCCCTGAAACCTGTCCGTGGACCAACCCCCTCGCAGAGGTCTATAGACTCCAGATTCAGAACTTCTGCTTTAGACAAAGGGAAGCTAGAAATCCTGACCAGAATGGATGAGAAGGGAACTGAGAGGAGAAAAATGAGGACAAGGGAACATTTTTGTCCAGTTGAACATTTTGTTCTGTTTTGATTCTGACAATTGGCAAACTGGAGGCCAGGCATTCATGAGGTCTGGGCTTCAGGAGCTAGGAAGAGAACCCCAGAGAGTTCTGGAATTGGAAGATGGCTAAGGGATTACCTAGCAAATATCTAGCAAATCCCCAAATAATGGCCAACACGTCTCTTCTCCTGAGTCAGTCATAATGAAAATACTGGCTGAGAGACTGTGTCAAGAAGGACTCCCAGGCTGCACTCGGACCCTGTGGGAAAGGGCTCAACAGCGGATTAGAGATGTCTGTCAAGAGTGTGCGAGGGGAACGGGTTGCACGCACAGCACACGCTTGCTCTCCTTGAGCGCCATGCTCTCATTCAGACACAAGTGGATAAAGAAGCTATCATTTTAACAAATGGTATTGGTGTTCCTCCTGTGGAGAAGGATCTTACGTAGGAAACTACCTGTGAGGCCACTTTGGAGGGGCAAGTGACACCCCGAGGATGTCAGGAGACAGGAAATGGACTTCTAACGTGCTGTGCGTGGGGGAGAAGCCAGATTCTGGAAGTGGAGAGAAGGGAGGAAAGAAGAGATAGAGTCAGATGTCACTTTATGAGAAGCAGTTTGAGTCTGTGGAGAAGAATGAGGGAGAAATTCTCAGGGGTGGGTGACCATAGGCCTTTAAAGAATTTTGATGTATCTGTGATGGTGTGATGTTGATTCTCTCTGCCCCCCAAGCCCATGGCTTACGTGGCAGACTCCCCTGAGCCATCATTATTAGGAGTGAACCTAGGAGTAGAAATCATGGAACAGTGTCTTCTACATTTGGATTGGCCACGAAAGAAGAGACTGATGGGATTCGGAGTTCTCGAGTGAGCATGAGAATGCATGTCCCAGGAAATGGTAGAATTCTTGAGGGGGGCATGGGACTTCTCAAGGATGTGGGACAGAGGGACAAGCCAATTTTGTCCTAGTCAAACACAGATGACTGATATGGAGCTTCTAGAGTCAGGGAAAGTGAGACCCAGAAAGGGGAAGGGATTTGCTCCAGGTCACCAGGAAGGTTGAGACATGACCCAGTCAGTATCCTGCCTTCTGACTGAAGCATTCCCCTTGTGGTTGTGGGGCTATCCCGATGGGAGCTCATAGGTCGTACCTGTATGTGTCCTTCATTGTGACAAAATTGAGCTTGGGCTGGTGGTCAGAGAAAGGTCCCAGATAGGTCCAGTTCAAACCTTGCAGGCCTGGGTAGGCCTCCACCTGGACTTGAAGATTGACCTTCTCACCCACAGTCACCTCCTGGAGGAGGTTCTGCTCGGAGGTCAAGTTCAGGTAGGCTCTCTCTGGAAAGCAGAATACATACAGATCTGGCATTAGTGGGAAGATGTCTCTGTTTGGTTGCTCATTTGGTGATCTACCCATTGATTCAGCCATTCAGCTGGAGGTTTCCTGAGTGCCTACTGTGTGCCAGGCTTATAGCCCCCACCCCTAACCAAAACTCGCCCTCTGATACCTCCCCTCCCACCACTGCCCCACAGAAGTCCAAACTCCTCTCTTTGCTGAGTTCTTGGGAGAACCTGGACAAATTCCTATTCTCCTTGGTACCTCTAGATCCTTATTTATATAACAAAGAGATTGAATATACTTGTGTTGTTACAACTTTTTGAAATTTTTTTCAGTGGCAAAAAAAAAAAAGTCTGCTTTTGTTGTTGTTGTTTTTTGGGGTTTTTTGGACACCCTCACCCATTTCTCCTTCTCCTGCTAATAGTTGGGGCAGTGAAGCTTCCACATCCAGCTCTAAGGGGGCATGTGACCCAGGCCAGCCAATCAAAGTAGCATGTCCCCTTTGGAACAGTAAGTGGTTTGGGGTAAGTCATGAGCCCATAGGTCCTCTGACACTTATTTCCATAGTTTTTGTTGGAGTGCTGGGAAACTAGAGGCCCTAACGTCACTGGGGTTGTCAAGCCCGATGTGACAAGGAGTCCACAAGAAAAATGTAGAGCGAGAGGTAGAGGTGAGAAGCGACGAGTTCTTGTCCTCATCAACTGAACCCCTAGATCCGATTTACCTGATGCTCCTATCCACTGGTTTTTTAGCTAGAAGGCCAATAAAAATCCTCTTGTGATCAGGCTAGCTCAAGTTGATTTCTGCTCCCTATGCCTGAAAAAGTCCAGACTAGTTTCTTCTAAGTAAAGCTTGCATGAATTCAAATCAAGTTGCTTTGGTTGAATCTCACAAAAAGGAGCTATGGCAAGGATCCCCGCTCACTCAGCCTCTCCATGCCTCTCAGGGAAACCCCTGAAAAGCTTTCTTAAGTCTCCAAGACTTTGCAAAAAGCCCTGGACTATATGATCTCTAAGGGTTCCTCTTCTTACTCAGGTCTATGAAACCTAAAGTTCACTCCTGTACCCGGTGATACACCTGCTCTAACGCCCTTATGGCTCCCTATTGCCTCCACCAGACAAAGTGGCATTTAAGCCTCTCTCAATCAAGTCTCCTCTTTATGCCCACGTAGCCAGCCCCCTCTTCCTACACACACACACACACACACACACACTCATCTGGGTCTCTTAACATCCCCTGAACACACCTACACACCACAGTCTTTCCTACCTTGGAGGTTTTGTTCAAGCCATTACCTCCACCAGGAGCCGTGTCCTCTTCCTCTTTTCTATTTAAAGCCTTCTCATCCTTCAAGGCTTATCCCTGTCAGGGGTTTCCGCCCCCCAGTCCAGGCCACAGGGAGCCCTCCCTGCCCTGGACTCCTGCGCCCCTTCTGGACTACACATTGATTAGGCACCACGTCTAAGCTACTTCCGGCATCTGCTTCTCCCTTTGGGTAGCCATCCTCTCTGTCCAACTAGCCTGTGAGCTTTCAGGGCAAGGCTTCTTTCCTCTTCTCTCTCACCCCCTCGGCCATCTATCTGTCTACCCGTTCTCCATTCATCCTCCCGCGACCTCCACCACCACTGCTTCAATCAAGCCACTCTCTCCTCTAGTTTGGATAATCACAGTAGCCTCCTGCCTTGTCCCCCTGCTTCCACCGTCCACACAGCACGGGAAAGCCATGTTAAATCTTATTACATGCAAGTCAGATGGTATCACACTCCATTACTCAGACCCTCCCATGGCGCCCCATCTCTCTCAAGGGGAGAAGACCCAAGACCTTCCGTTGGCTTCCAGGCCCCTTTGAAACTGCCACCTCTCCCACTCACCCCTCTGATCTCACTGAGCCCCACCCTGGCCACACTGGCCGGCTCGTTCCTTGCACACGGCAAGCACAGTGCCGCTTGCCCTCTGCCCGGGGCGCCGTGCTGCCACACACCTGCAAGCTTACCCATCCACCAGCTTCACGCCATGGCTCAGATGGCAGCTGACCGGTGAGACCGTCCTTGAGGACGCCCTATTTTATTTTATTTTTTTTTTAAGATTTTATTTATTTATTTGACAGACAGAGATTACAAGTAGGCAGAGAGGCAGGCAGAGAGAGAGGAGGAAGCAGGCTCCCTGCTGAGCAGAGAGCCCGATGCAGGGCTCGATCCCAGGACCCTGGGATCATGACCTGAGCTGAAGACAGAGGCTTTAACCCACTGAGCCACCCAGGCGCCCCGAGGATGCCCTATTTTAAACAGCAAACCCTAGAGAACTGATTTCGTCTCCAGAATTTATGTCTGCTCATTGCTGCTCTTTCCCCAGGTGGAGCACAAAATTCCCATGGGCAGGGGCCTCCGTGTTTGCAGCCATGTCCTCAGCCTTCCAGAGCAGTGTCTGGCCAGAAGTGGGCACGAACACAAACACGGAATGTCTGCTGTACCCGGGCTGTGGGAAACACTCAGGCTCAGAGCCCTCCGCTGGGCAAAAATTCGCTATGCTCCTCTCCTCCTTCACAGCGCATGGCTCCCAGTGCAGGATGGGGGCCACGGTGGAGCTCACATTGACCGCAAGCCTCGTGCAGTGCCGCTGCTCTCGGGGGGTGATGGTCATGCGTGCTCTCCCCGACACCCCTCTGTCTCCCATAACATTGAACACACGAGGCATGGCCAGAGGGCAATCACTCAGCCTGTCTTGACCTCGAGAAACACCCCCTTAGCTTGCCCAGCCTCCAATCTCCCATCCAAAGCATAGGACATTGGACTGGGCTTCTCAGATGACCTCTCCTGTGCACACTTAGTGTTTATTCTGGGCCAGAGTAGATAGATAGATAGATAGATAGATAGACAGATTCACTTAATTCTCACAGCTATGAGATAGTGACTGCTAGGAGTGTGGGCTGCTGGCCACCAAGATGTACCCCACCACACAGTTTGATCCCGTCACTCTCTCTCCAACTCTCAATGACTTTCCAACAGGATGGGCTGCAAACCACTGCCCGCTTTACCGTCTGGATGCTGTCTCCATCCCTGCTTCTCTCTGGCCACATGTCACACCACTCACAGCCCTGCCATGGGCAGCTTTTCTCCACGTCTCTTTCCCTTTGGGCCTTCCACATGCTGTTCTCTTGCCTGTCCTTTCCTACTCTTCTGCCTCGCTAACCTACCTCTGTTCTTTTGGGCCTAGCTTAGGCCACTTTGTCCAAGCTGGGCCTGGGCGGGGGGTTGGGGGGAGACGGGCTTGGTGTTCCCAGCAACCCCGCGCTTCCTGCATGATCTCGCGGGGTGAGCATTGTCTGCTCCTGTGTCCGCGTGATATGGTTGTTCCAGGCATGAAGGATGAATGAAGGAGAGAACAGCAGTCTAATAGGGAGCCCTGGAGGCCAGTCACAAAACAGAAGGCAGTAATGCCCTGTACGAGCTCTGGGAGGGGAGCGAGGGATTCTGGGGAAGGATCTGGGAAGGCTCCCAGTGGTGTGGCTCCCTAGCCAGGGCCAGGACCTTGTCTCTGCATTGTCCACCATCAGCTCCCTCCTTCCCAATCTCTGTACACATTCCCTCACCCCAGGATCCCTAGAAGCCCTCCCCCATCACCCTGATGCTCACCTACCACCCGGAAGACCATGGACGTGGAGTTGATGCCTCGGACATTGGTGGCCACACAGGAGTAGTTGCCGGCATCTTGGAAGTCTACGTGATCGAGCTCAAGGGTCAGGACCTTTTGGTACTGGTTACCTTGGAAGTCGGATTGTTGAGGGATTGTGAGCTGTAGTCAGAAGGAGTGAAAATGGGATAGCAGCATTGTTTAGGAATTAGAAAACTCTGAGTTCGAATTGTCAGCCTTTCAAGATTACTATCTGCCTTTCCTTGGGCAAGGGACTGAACTCTGAGCCTCAGTCTTCATCTGTAAAATGGGATGAACACCAGCCCATGCTCCTAGGGTTGTAGTGAAGAATAACGAGCTATTGCTTGTAAATGGGGGTAGACACAGCGGGGAAGGGAGGAGCTCTTAGAAGCTGCCCGATGCCATTTGGGGATACTCCCTCTGCTTCCCCCTCTCCTCGTCTTTCTGAAATGGACTTTATATTCCTGGGCTTCAAGGTGGCCAAGGAACCCCTTGCTAAGTCAGAGGTGAACTGACCTCTGGTTCTTGTCTACAGGCTGGGGCAAAGTTCATGGGTCAGCGAGGAAGAGTACCACCTCCCCCTCCCCAACAATAATCAGTGGCATGAGCCCAAGTCCTGGTTTTGAATTAGTTATTGACTGGCAGTAAGATCTTAGGGCCTGGGTTGTGCCCTCAGTCCAGAGAACCAGCTGGTAGCGGGGCTGGGGCGCCATCCTGCAGTGCCTGGTGTGCAGGGAAGATGGGCTCCTTTCTTCCCCCTGTTGTCTCCCCATGGACTGACCTTGGTGTCTCCATGTTGGAGGAAGACATCAAAGTTAACATCAACGTTGCTGGCTGAGCACACGATCTTGGCAGTCTCTCCCTGAATCCGTACCAGCTCTGCAGGTTCCAGTGTCAAGGTCGGGGGCCCTGGGATGACTGAGGTCAGGGGAAGCGACCCATGAACACCCAGGCTGGAGCTGTCATCACTCTGCTCCCTGCCACAAGCCAGAAACTGGCTGGGGCCTCCCCACGTCCCCTCGAAAATCCTGGAAGGCAGCCCGGAGGCCTTGTCTTTGAAACAGACTCTGAGAAGTCCACTCCCCTTTGTCTCACCAGTCTCACCCTGTGTTCTGCTCTGGGCACCTGCAACACCCACCTAGAAGGCCCCCGCTTCCCCTCGGACCCCCGCACAATGCAGCCTCCTTGAAGCAGTCCGAGGGGGCTCTTAGGAACGTGCATCTCCTGGGCCAGTATCCAGTGGCTTCCCATCACTCTTGGAATGCAAGCCCAGGCCCGTGACCGACCCCCCAAGCACCTGCCGCCTCATGCTCATGCCCCACTCTGCAACCTCACTGGCATTCCCACCAGAAACTGCACACTCGACCCCCCTCCTGGAGTGCTCTTCCTTCCACACCGGGAGCCGGCAGCTGCTTTCACCCTCCAGATCTGCTCTGAGAAGCCTTCTGTGACCGGTCAGCTGGGTGAGCCTCCCCCCGCCCATACACATCCAGCTTTCTCCAGCACGACTTCTTGTGGATCTGTTGGCCCGTTATTTGCTCTCTCTATTCTGTCTCCCCCTGGAAGATGATGCTATCCCCAGAGGCTTGTACAGTGCCTGATGCAGAGCAGGCATTGAATTCAAGTTCATGGCTATTGCTTATGTTGAAAGATGATCTAATCCAGTTTCTCAAGGCCCAGAGACTCTAAGAGACTCATCCAAGGTCACCAAGGGCCCAGGGCTCTGCCAGATGGAGTGCGGGGGAAAGAGACCTAATAGCCCCCGTGCCCACATGGTGGGGTCCCTTGACTTCCCGAACAGGTTTCATGGCTTCAGAGCCCAGACATTGTTGCCTGCCACATGGCTGTGACCCTGGCCCTCGTTGCAGGAACCTGATTCCTATATTAAGCCAGGTGTCAAGCCTGGGGCCCTGCATACTCATGCCGAGCCTTTCAGAAATGAGAATCCTGTGTACCTACCTAGCCGGGGCAAGGGGGAGACTTCACACCATTGTCACCTCCACCATGAGAGCTGTCGCGTGCACCCACCCATACTATCCCAGGCTGTCTCTTTCTGCCCAGCACACCTTGCCTGTCTTGCCCCCGCAGGCGCCCCATGGATGACCATGGTGCAGTTGGAAGGAAGAAGTGAAAGAAGAGGGATGGTCTGTTGTTCCCCATCAGGCCCGGGGCCTCCCTTGGCTCCCGTGTCTGCCGGCTCTCCGGCCCTGCCCTCTGCCCTGGCCCGTCCCTCCCAGCCCCATGCACCTTTCTGCACTTTCAGCCAGATGCTCATCGATGTCACCGTGCTGCCGCCTACCCGGGCGCTGCATTGGTAGCCGTGGGTCTCCATGAACTGGGCCTTGTGGATGGTGAAGCCGTACCAGGGCGAGAAGGAGTAGTTGGTTTGGCGCAGGACGGGCCGGCCACGCACCCGTGTCAGTGAGACGCCGGCCTCCAATGCGGGGTCGGTGAGCAGGCAGGGCAGCAATGCGTCCTGACCTTCCATCACCGTCACCTCCTCGGCCAGCACCTTCCAAGGCCGGACAGGGTCTGAGGTAGAGGGATACAGGGTTACAACTGCCCTCACTTCACCAGGCTAAGCGGTGCCTGGACCCTGGGGACGGGGAGGCTCAGAGAGGCTGATGGTTTGCCTGAGGTCACACTATGTACCAGAGCAGTCCCGCGGATGCTTCTGAGTGGGGGGCACTGGAGCCAGACTCAGTCCCCCTACTTGGTGCTGGGTGACTTTGGACAAATGACTCAACCTGTCTGAGCCTTTGGAAAATGGGCATAATCGTGGCACCTATGTCACATGGTTGCTTTGAGAACTACATTGAATTGAAAGCACTGCCACCGGACATGGTCAAAGGCAGGCCCTCGCTTGGGGTGGAGCTGCTTTACTGTGGTTGCTAATGTTGGGGCCCAGCCCTCTTGCCCATTCTTGCTGGGGCCTGTTGGGCCAGGCATCTTGGGAGTGAGTGGGCCCAGAGTCCTCACCTTTGACATAGAGGTGAATGGTGGCGCTGTCCCCAAGTGGGCCTCCGGTCTCCGTGCAGCGATAGGTCCCAGTGTTTAGGAAGGTGGCATTATTCGTGGTCAGGGTGCTGCTGGGGGCCTCAGCATCCAGGTTCCAGTAGGGGAAGATGGGGCCGTCCCATTCCACGCTGCCGTTGCCCACACAATGCAGGGTCACCGTCGTGCCTGGCTCCACGACCAGCTCAGGGCCGCTGGGTTCTATCACGGGGACTCCTTGAACTGGTGGGGGGGGGGTGGTGAATAGGGGACAGAAGTGAGCCCTGAGGAGACACGCACTGGTCTGATGATCCTAGCCTCTGAGGTCCTCCTGGCAGGAGATGTGCGGTGCTGGGGTTTAGCTGTGACTGGGGGTCACCTTGAGCAAGTCCTGGCCCTCTCTGTCATTTGCTCAGCCCCCCATTTCCAATCTGCTCAGGGAGGGCCCGATGTCCAGCAGCCCCATCCTCCAAGAAACGGGCACTGGGAGCTTTCTGGGCACCCAGGCAGCTGCTGTCCCGCGGGTCCTCCCCAGCCTCCCGCCTCAGCCTTCCCAGCTGTGACTGCAACGTCCTCCCCACGGGCGGACCCTTTCGGCCCCGTGTACAAAATGCGCTGTGTCCCTAGTTCCAAACCCAGGACCTGGCTCAAAGCAGGGGGCTCGATCAAGCAATGGAAAAAACAAGGGAATGGAATGTTCTTGGCAAAGTCCTCCGACTTGATCCATATTGGGAAAAAGAGAAGGGTTGTGGGATGTCGGCCCAGCAGAGTTAGAAGGGTACCGGGTCTTGTGTCGTGCCCACTCCCACCACTGGATGTCTGCCCTGCCTCACAGTGGGACGGCTCAGGGGCTCTATGCTGTGGTTGCCCCACCTGCAAAGTGGGGGCAATACTTGTGCACATTTTTCGGGATGCCAGGAGGATTGAGCGCAATGCGAGGCCTTTGGAACCTCATCTGTCACCAAATAAATACTCCGTAAGGGCGGCTCGGCAGCCGAGCCCAGCACGCGGCACTGCTGTGTTTACCAGGAAGCCAATCTCTTTTAAGGAAAATTTTCTTGAAGGAAAAAAGAGAACTTGAAACCCCTATCAGGCCCTCCGGGAAGAAGGCCCGTTGCCTCTGCCGTGTCAGCATTTCTCCAGGCCTAAAATAGGGGCAAAGGAGGGAAGTGAGAGCTGATTCAAGGCCTTGGAGGGGCAGCCAGGCGCCCCCCGAGCCCGTGTGGGCGGAAGCACATTGCTGGTGTCCAGCCCGGCCCCTAGTTTCCGCTCAGCCTGCAGCCCTTCTCACTTCTGTTTCCTGGCCCTCCTGGCTACTGTCCCCTCTCCCACAGAGAGACCCCCAGAAGACGGAGGGCCACCTGCAGCACACTGGAACATTCTGGGCTGTAGGGCCCGGCTCTGCCACTGACCAGCTGGGTGTCCCCACTGAATCCGATCCCTCCACTCCGGGGACAGGGTCCTGGATTCTGCTGCCCCAGGGCTTCAGCTGAATTCACGGTTCTCCACCGTCCTGCACAAAAGTGGCCAAAGTGGGTTTTTTCCTCCCATCCTCACCACAGACTGCAGACCTGGAAAGATTTCTCTGTCGAGTTCTCCCAGGATGGCCTCATTAGTGTTTTGCTGTTATACCATCGAGAGGGGTTGGCCTCGCTGCCTGAACTTCCAGTCAGCATAAAGAATCCAGCGCACTGGTGAACATTGCCAAGGCCAACACCTGGGGGTTGTGTCCGCGTTGGGCCCCGTGACCCCCAGGGAGAGGGGCAAGCGTCATTTCTGTCAGGCTGTGGGCGAATCCCAGCCGAGCTGCAGCAACGCGGGTTCCTGGCTGGGACTTGACGGCAGGGACGAGCTCGGGCTGTGGGGTCACATCCACACGGCCTGACATTTGGTTCTCCCTTCCGCTGGGTGCGTTGCTTACCCTCTCTGGCCCTCAGGCTACTCTTCCTTCTAATGGGAATGGTCCCTTTCCTCCTGGGAGGTCCCAGGAGGATTCAGGGAGGCCATAGCGGCCCCAGGCCCGGTCCACCCCTCTTGCCCTGGGCTACTGCTTGTTGTGACATTTCTAACCTCCCTTTTGATCCTGACACTCTAGTATCTAAAGTTTTAAACTTTTTTAATTTTTTAATTTTATTTTTAAAGTAGGCTCCGTGCCCAGTGTGGACCCCAGCGTAGAGTTTGAACTCACGACCCTGAGATGAAGACCTGAGCTGAGATCCAGAGTCAGACGCTTAACCGCCTAAGCCAAAAGTTCTTAACTTTTCAAGGTCACAGTCTCATTCGAGGTCTCAGATTCTGTGATTCTCGCTGGGTTCCGCTTCCGCACCCACCCGGTCTTAGTGGCACCTTCTCCTTCCCCTCCCCTGCCCTGTCCCTCTAGCCCCTGTCTTGGCCTCCTGGAAATGTGGTCAGAGCAATGTGTCCTGTTTTGTCCTGTCCTGTTGTCCCGGATATTCACGCAGGGCCAGGCTGACACCCTCCACTTCTGCCCCTAACTTCCCCCTGCTGGTTTGGCTGGCGGGAAGAGAAAGACAGCTCAGGCCCATCCTCCTTGCGGGTGGGGGCTGGGGCTTGGCGGACACTGACCAAGGTCGCCTTCTGTGCCTGTCTCTCGTCTCAGCTCCCAGAACTGAGATGCGGCCCAAACTCCACTCCTCTCCCTCAACACTGCACCCATACTGCACGCCAAAGCCTGGCACATAGCCCCTCCTCAGCTTAGGATCTTAGCGGGCCTCTCCCCAACTCTAGGGTGTTTGGAACCTGGCCCTTGACTCCCTCACGGCCGCCCCTGCACCCCTACTCTCTCACCACTGGTCTGTGGGGCTGAAACCTGAGGCTTCTAGCCTGCTGCCTCCTATCTTCTTTCTTCTGGGTCTAGATGCCGGACAACCTTTCCACCTCCCAACAGTGCCCCACAAGCAGGTGCTGGGTGGGCAGATAGGACAAGGCAGTGAAATAAAACCCATGGGACTGGGGCGCCTGGGTGGCTCAGTGGGTTAAAGCCTCTGCCTTCGGCTCAGGTCATGATCTCAGGGTCCTGGGATCGAGCCCCACATCGGGATCTTTGCTCAGCGGGGAGCCTTCTTCCTTTCCTCTCTCCTTGACTGCCTCTCTGCCTACTTGTGATCTCTGTCTGTCAAATGAATAAATAAAAAAATCTTAAAAAAAAAAAAAAAACATGGGACTTTCTGGAGAGAGGGGAACAGTTTCTGTCCTCATTAGGGTGGTGGGTACCCAAGCACAAGGATTTGTCAAACCTCATCAGGCTTAAGAATCTTAGCATTCTACTGTATGCAAATTACATCTCAGTAACAGAACAGATGCTCAAGCCCAGAAGATTGACGGGGCCACAAAAAGACCTTCAGCAGGCCGTCTCTTCACTGGGGTCCAGATACATCTTCTTCCCAGGGTCCTGCAGCCCCAGAACTATGGGGAGGCCAGAGCTGAGGCTGCCTTCCCATCTCACCCCACCCCACCCCATCATGGCCTAAGATCCCCCAAAATAAGCATGTGATAAAATATAACTGAAGCTACCAGCCAAGCAGCCAGCCCCTCCCTTCCAGTGAGGTGCCCTCCTGGGATGAAGTCCGCCAGGGCTTCTGCCACCGGAGCTGGAGGTGGGACGGGGGCCGCCACACAGCTCTCTGTGCCGAGGCCCGGCAGCCTGTGTCTGGGAGCACTCTAGCCAGGGAGACCCGCACTGCCCTCCCCCCAGGCCCTCCTCTAGTCCTCCTCTACTCTCCTCCCAAATTTACCTCACCCCAGCCCTGGGCCAGAGAGGCTAACCTCTTATCTCCCTTCCAGCCCCTTACCTACGCCTCCCAAGGAATGACTGCTGCCCCCTCGGGCCTTTCTGAGTCGGGTCCTGCCTGCTCTCTAAGGCTCACAGGCTGGGAGCTGGCACAGCCGTCAGGAGCTCTCTACGGCCTCCCGATCTCCTAGGAGCTTGTTAGAAATGCAGAATCTCACGTTGTACCTGGGACCTACTGAGTCAAAATGCACATTGTAACAAGATCCCCAGGGAATCTGTGTGCAGAGTGGAGTCTGAAAAGCATTCTTTAGTCCAGCTCACCACGGCCCCCAACACCTGCCATTGAATAGATGGGGACACTGAAGTCCTTTGGCATCAGGGGCTTGTTCAGGACACGTGGGGAGACCGCCTCTGAGCTGGGACAGATCCGCAGCCCTGGTGGAGCTGGTTCCACCCCATACACACCCTCTTCCCTCCACGGCCTTTCCAAAGCAGACACACTCGAACCTGTGGTCCAGAGCGGCGACACCTGGGGACGGGCAAGGTTTTACGGGATCCTTGCACAGCGGTCTTCCCTGTCACGCATCCCCCCCAACGCGCGGAGTCCCCACTTTTGCTCTTACCATGCCAAGTTGTGGCCCCCAGCAGGACCAGCAGAGCCCCTGGGCCCATGGCCTCAGCGGGGAGGTGGCAGGCTGATGCGGGGCTGAGGGGTGGGCAAGGCACGGGGGGGTCTCAGCTTCTAGCTCCACGGGGACCAGGACCGCTGGGCACACGTCCCTCTCTGCTGTACTAGCTGTTTCTCTTGTTTTCCTCTTCCTCCTCCTCCTTGGGCCGATCCCCTTCTTCCCCTTTTAGCTAGGCAAGGCAACCACAGAGTTTGGAAATCTTGGGTCTTCAGAAGAAAACAAAGCCATGACCCCCAGAGGGAGGGGTTGGAGACTGGGACAGGGCCAGCCTGAGCCTGGGGGAGCTGGCTAAGTGTAGGGCCCTTCTGATGCCACCTCCAAAGGATCCTGGGAGAACAGACATGCCCAAGGTCAAGCAGTCAGTGGCACAAATGGGGGAGTCTCCAGGGTGACCAGGCAGCTTTGGCTTAGCCAAAAGCAAAGTTTGGTGTTCTGGGAGAGCCTGATGATAGAAGCAAGAAGCTTCCATTTCCAGGACTCTCTGCAGCTAAGCCCTTTACATTCACTGTTTCCTCCAGTTCCATAGAACCTTTATGTAATGGGCACTGCTGCCATTCCCATTTTGCAAATGGAAAAACTGAGGCTCAGAGAGATCAAACACCTTAAACTTACCCATAGTTACAGGGCTACCAAGTGGCAGAAGTGGGATTTGGATCTGGACAGCCTGATTGTAGAACTTTTTTTTACATCACTTAAGTTATTTTTTTAAAAAGATTTCATTTATTTATTTGACAGACAGAGATCACAAGTAGGCAGACAGGCAGGCAGAGAGAGAGAGGAGGAAGCAGGCTCCCCACCAAGCAGAGAGCCCAATGCGGGGTTTGATCCCAGGACCCCGGGATCATGACCTGAGCCGAAGGCAGAGGCTTTAACCCACTGAGCCACCCAGGTGCCCCTTAAGTTACTTTTTGTTTGTTTTTATGAAGAGTCTAATTTTGCTGCTGTATTTCTTCAGAAAAATAACATTCCTCTGCTCCTTCCTTTCCTGCAGTCAATTGTTTTTACCCCTTTTAACGGATTCCCTTAGAGTTTTCCTCCTTATTTCTAAATAACATGGTTGTGAAGTTATTTCTTGAAACTAAAAAAATTCCCATATAACATCGATCCAGGAAAATGACTAGTCTTTCCATGTCCAGGTATATGTGATATATTTTATATATACATTTTTTTCCCAGGAAAGTGTTTTGAACCTCAAGTAACCATGAATACCAACCAAAACTGACTCAAGAAGAAATAGAAAATCTGAATAGACTTATAACTAATAAAGAGATTAAATCAATAAACAAAACCCCCCCAACAAAGAAAAACCCACGACCAGATGGCTTCACTGGTAAATTCTACAAACTACTTAAAGAATTTACCTCCCCAAAAAAGAATTTACTCCCATTCTTCTCAAACTCATTCAAAAAATAGAAGATGAGGGAATACTTTTCAACTCATTCTATGAAGACAGCATTACCTTGATACTGAAGCCAGATGAAAACATCCCAAGAAAATAAAACTACAGACCAATGTCCCTGATGAGCATAAATGTAAACTTACTCAGCAAAACACTAGCAAGCCAAATCCAACAGCACATTACAGTGATTGTACACCAGGACCAAGTGAGATTTATCCCAGAAACGCGAAGACAGTTCAACACATGAAAATCAGTCTAAAATACTACATTGCCAGAGTGGGGAAAAAAACACAAACAAACCCATGTGATCATCCCGATCGAGACAGGAAAAACATTTGACAAAATTTGACAAACACCAACAAACTAGGAATATAAGGCAACGTCTTTAACATGATTAAAACCGTAAATGAAGGACACCTGGGTGGCTCAGTTGGTTAAGCGTCTGCCTTCGGCTCTGGTCATGATCAGAGGGTCCTGGGATTGAACGCTGCATCAGGCTCCCTGCACAGTGGGGAGCCTGCTTCTCCCTCTCCCTCTGCCTGCCGCTCCCCCTGCTTGTGCTCTCTCTCTCTCTCTCCAACAAATGAATAAATAAAATCTTAAAAAAAAAGTGGGTGAGGAGGAGTCAAGATGGCGGAGAAGTAGCAGGCTGAGACGACATCGGGTAGCAGGAGATCAGCTAGATAGCTTATCTAACCATTGTGAACACCTACAAATACAACGGGAAATCGAAGAGAAGAAGAGCAACAATCCCAGAAACAGAAAATCGATCACTTTCTGAAAGGTAGGACCTGCGGAGAAGTGAATCCAAAGCGACGGGAAGATAGACCCCGGGGGGAGGGGCCGGCACCAGGCAAGCGGCGGAGCGACGGAGCAAAAAACCGGGACTTTTAAAGTCGGCTCCACTGGGAGACATCGCTCCAGAGGCTAAACTGGGGGGAAACCCAGGCGGGGTCAGCATAACCCCAGGACCCGCGGGGTCACAGAAGGACTGGGGGTGTCTGAGTGCCGCAGAGCTCGCAGGTATTAGAGCGGGGAAGCCGGCTATAGCGACAAAGCCGAGGAGTGAGCTCTAAGCCCGGGGTTACCTTGTGCCGGTCGCAGGCTGGGTGGGCTCGGAGCGCGGCCGGAGGCCACGGAGACAAAAGCGACCCGGCGCTTTTCTCCAGCTCCAACAATTGACTGCTTTCCTCGAGGCGCGACCGCAAGCCAGGGAGGCGGGGCTATTGGGCGCTTTGCTCTGAGAGCGCACTGAGGAGCGGAACCCCAAGCTCTCGGCTCCTCCGGGCCGAGAGATTGGGAGGCCGCCATCTTCATTCCCGTCCTCCGGAACTCTACGGAAAGCGCTCAGGGAACAAAAGCTCCCGAAAGCAAACCCGAGCGGATTCCTTAGCCCGGCCCCTGGCAAGGGCGGTGCAATTCCGCCTGCGGCAAGGACACTTGAAAATCACTACAACAGGCCCCTCCCCCAGAAGATCAACAAGAAACCGATCCAAAACCAACTTCAGTCACCAAGAACAGCGGAATTCCACAGCAGGAGAAAGCAAATCCTACCTGGACAAAATGACAAGGCGGAAAAACTCACCTCAAAAAAAAGAACAAGAGGCCGTACCGAAGGCTGGAGACCTAATCAATACAGACATAGGTAGCATGACAGATCTAGAGTTCAGAATGACAATTCTCAAGGTTCTAGCCGGGCTCGAAAAAGGCATAGAAGATATTAGAGAAACCCTCTCCGGAGAGATAAAAGCCCTTTCTGGAGAAATAAAAGAACTAAAATCTAACCAAGTTGAAATCAAAAAAGCTATTCATGAGGTGCAATCAAAAATGGAAGCTCTCACTGCCAGGATAAATGAGGCAGAAGAAAGAATTAGTGACATAGAAGACCAAATGACAGAGAATAAAGAAGCTGAGCAAAAGAGAGACAAACAACTACTGGAACACGAGGAGAGGATTCGAGAGATAAGTGACACCATAAGACGACACAACATTAGAATAATTGGGATTCCAGAAGAAGAAGAAAGAGAGAGGGGAGCAGAAGGTATATTGGAGACAATTATTGGAGAGAATTTTCCTAATATGGCAAAGGGAACAAACATCAAAATCCAGGAGATGCTAAGAACGCCCCTCAAAATCAATAAAAATAGGTCCACACCTCGTCACCTGATAGTAAAATTTACAAGTCTTAGCGACAAAGAGAAAATCCTGAAAGCAGCCCGGGAAAAGAAGTCTGTAACATACAAGGGTAAAAACATTAGATTGGCAGCGGACCTATCCACAGAGACCTGGCAGGCCAGAAAGAACTGGCATGACATATTCAGAGCACTAAACGAGAAAAACATGCAGCCAAGAATACTATATCCGGCTAGGCTATCATTGAAAATAGAAGGAGAGATAAAGAGCTTCCAGGACAAACAAAAGCTGAAAGAATTTGCAAACACCAAACCAGCTCTACAGGAAATATTGAAAGGGGTCCTCTAAGCAAAGAGAGACCCTAAAAGTAGTAGATCAGAAAGAAGCAGAAACAATATACAGTAACAATCACCTTACAGGCAATACAATGGCACTAAATTCATATCTCTCAATAGTTACCCTGAATGTTAATGGGCTAAATGCCCCAATCAAAAGACACAGGGTATCAGAATGGATAAAAAAACAAAACCCATCAATATGCTGCCTACAAGAAACTCATTTTAGACCCGAAGACACCTCCAGATTTAAAGTGAGGGGGTGGAAAACAATGTACCATGCTAATGGACATCAGAAGAAAGCTGGGGTGGCAATCCTTATATCAGATCAATTAGATTTTAAGCCAAAGACTATAATAAGAGATGAGGAAGGACACTATATCATACTCAAAGGGTCTGTCCAACAAGAAGATCTAACAATCTTAAATATCTATGCCCCTAACATGGGAGCAGCCAACTATATAAACCAATTAATAACAAAATCAAAGAAATACATCGACAGTAATACAATAATAGCAGGGGACTTTAACACTCCCCTCACTGAAATGGACAGATCATCTAAGCAAAAGATCAACAAGGAAATAAAGGCCTTAAATGACACACTGGACCAGATGGACATCACAGATATATTCAGAACATTCCATCCCAAAGCAACAGAATATACATTCTTCTCTAGTGCACATGGAACATTCTCCAGAATAGACCACATCCTGGGTCATAAATCAGGTCTCAATCGGTACCAAAAGATCGAGATCATTCCCTGCATATTTTCAGACCACAATGCTCTGAAGCTCGAACTCAATCACAAGAGGAAATTTGGAAAGAACGCAAATACATGGAGACTAAACAGCATCCTTCTAAAAAATGAATGGGTCAACCAGGAAATTAAAGAAGAATTGAAAAAATTCATGGAAACAAATGATAATGAAAACACAACAGTTCAAAATCTGTGGGATACAACAAAGGCAGTCCTGAGAGGAAAATATATAGCAGTGCAAGCCTTTCTCAAGAAACAAGAAAGGTCTCAAATACACAACCTAACCCTACACCTAAAGGAGCTGGAGAGAGAACAACAAAGAAAGCCTAAACCCAGCAGGAGAAGAGAAATCATAAAGATCAGAGCAGAAATCAATGAAATAGAAACTAAAAAAACAATAGAACAAATCAACAAAACTAGGAGCTGGTTCTTTGAAAGAATTAATAAGATTGATAAGCCCCTGGCCAGACTTATCAAAAAGAAAAGAGAAAGGACGCAAATAAATAAAATCATGAATGAAAGAGGAGAGATCACAACCAACACCAAAGAAATACAAACAATTATAAGAACATACTACGAGCAACTCTATGGCAACAAATTTGACAACCTGGAAGAAATGGATACATTTCTAGAGATGTATAAACTACCACAACTGAACCAGGAAGAAATAGATAACCTGAACAGACCCATAACCAGTAAGGAGATTGAAACAGTCATCAAAAATCTCCAAACAAACAAAAGTCCAGGACCAGACGGCTTCCCAGGGGAATTCTACCAAACATTTAAAGAAGAATTAATTCCTATTCTCCTGAAACTGTTCCAAAAAATCGAAATGGAAGGAAAACTTCCAAACTCATTCTATGAGGCCAGCATCACCTTGATCCCAAAACCAGACAAGGATCCCACCAAAAAAGAGAATTACAGACCAATATCCTTGATGAACACAGATGCGAAAATTCTCACCAAAATACTGGCCAATAGGATCCAACAGTACATTAAAAGGATTATTCACCACGACCAAGTGGGATTTATTCCAGGGCTGCAAGGTTGGTTCAACATCCGCAAATCCATCAATGTGATACAATACATTAATAAAAGAAAGAGTAAGAACCATATGATACTCTCAATAGATGCTGAAAAAGCATTTGACAAAGTGCAGCATCCCTTCCTGATTAAAACTCTTCAAAGTGTAGGGATAGAAGGCACATACCTCAATATTATCAAAGCCATCTATGAAAAACCCACCGCAAATATCATTCTCAATGGAGAAAAACTGAAAGCTTTTCCGCTAAGGTCAGGAACACGGCAGGGATGTCCGTTATCACCACTGCTGTTCAACATAGTACTAGAAGTCCTAGCCTCAGCAATCAGACAACAAAAAGAAATTAAAGGCATCCAAATCGGCAAAGAAGAAGTCAAACTATCACTCTTTGCAGATGATATGATACTATATGTGGAAAACCCAAAAGGCTCCACTCCAAAACTGCTAGAACTTATACAGGAATTCAGTAAAGTGTCAGGATATAAAGTCAATGCACAGAAATCAGTCGCATTTCTTTACACTAACAACAAGACAGAAGAAAGAGAAATTGAGGAGTCAGTCCCATTTACAATCGTACCCAAAACCATAAGATACCTAGGAATAAATCTAACCAAAGAGGCAAAGAATCTATACTCAGAAAACTATAAAGTACTCATGAAAGAAATTGAGGAAGACACAAAGAAATGGAAAAATATTCCATGCTCATGGATTGGAAGAACAAATATTGTGAAAATGTCTATTCTACCTAAAGCAATCTACACATTTAATGCAATCCCTATCAAAATCCCATCCATTTTTTTTAAAGAAAAGAACAAATAATCCTAAAATTTATATGGAACCAGAAAAGACCTCGAATAGCCAAAGGAATATTGAAAAAGAAAGCCAAAGTCGGTGGCATCACAATTCCAGACTTCAAGCTCTATTACAAAGCTGTCATCATCAAGACAGTATGGTACTGGCACAAAAACAGACATATAGATCAATGGAACAGAATAGAGAGCCCAGAAATAGACCCTCAACTCTATGGTCAACTAATCTTCGACAAAGCAGGAAAGAATATCCAATGGAAAAAAGACAGCCTCTTCAACAAATGGTGCTGGGAAAATTGGACAGCCACATGCAGAAAAATGAAATTGGACTATTTCCTTACACCACACACGAAAATAGACTCAAAGTGGATGAAGGACCTCAATGTGCGAAAGGAATCTATCAAAATCCTTGAGGACAATGCAGGCAGCAACCTCTTTGACCTCAACCGCAGCAACTTCTTCCTAGGAACATCGCCAAAGGCAACAGAAGCAAGGGCAAAAATGAACTATTGGGATTTCATCAAGATCAAAAGCTTTTGCACAGCAAAGGAAACAGTAAACAAAACCAAAAGACAACTGACAGAATGGGAGAAGATATTTGCAAACGACCTATCAGATAAAGGGCTCGTATCCAAAATCTATAAAGAGCTTATCAAACTCAATACCCAAAGAACAAATAATCCAGTCAAGAAATGGGCAGAGGACATGAACAGACATTTCTGCAAGGAAGACATCCAGATGGCCAACAGACACATGAAAAAATGCTCCACATCACTCGGCATCAGGGAAATACAAATCAAAACCACAATGAGATACCACCTCACACCAGTCAGAATGGCTAAAATTAACAAGTCAAGAAATGACAGATGCTGGCGAGGATGCGGAGAGAGGGGAACCCTCCTACACTGTTGGTGGGAATGCAAGCTGGTGCAACCACTCTGGAAAACAGTGTGGAGGTTCCTCAAAAAACTGAAAATAGAGCTACCCTACGACCCAGCAATTGCACTCCTGGGTATATATCCTAAAGATACAAACGTGGTGCTCCGAAGGGGCACGTGCACCCGAATGTTTATAGCAGCAATGTCCACAATAGCCAAACTGTGGAAAGCGCCTAGATGTCCATCAACAGATGAATGGATAAAGAAGATGTGGTATATATACACAATGGAATACTATGCAGCCATCAAAAGACATGAAATCTTGCCATTTGCGACGACGTGGATGGAACTAGAGGGTATCATGCTTAGCGAAATAAGTCAATCGGAGAAATATAACTATCATATGATCTCTTTGATATGAGGAAGGGGAGATGCAAGGTGGGGGGGTTTGGGGGGAGGTAGGAAAAGAAAAAATGAAAAGATGGGATTGGGAGGGAGACAAACCATAAAAGACTCAATCTCAAGAAACAGACTGAGGGTTGCGGGGGGGAAGGGGGACGGGAGAGGGTGGTGGGGAAATGGACATTGGGGAGGGTATGGGCTATGATGAGTGCTGTGAAATGTGTAAACCAGATGATTCACAGACCTGTACCCCTGGGGATAAAAATACATTATATGTTTATTAAAATAAAAAATTAAAAAAAAAAAAAAGTGGGTGAAAAACTCACAGTTAATTCAATGGTGAAAGATTGAAAGCTTCTCCCCTTAAATCAGGAACAAGGCAAGGATTCCACTTTCACTGCCTCTGTTCAACACTATACTGGAAGTTCTGGGCAGAGCAATCACAAATTAAAAATCCAAAGTCAAAAGGAAGAAGTAAAACTATTTCTCTTCACATATGAGATAATCCTATGTATAGAGAAATCCTAAGGAATCTAGGCGGGGGGAAAACCCATTAGAGCTAATAAATTCATTGAAGTTGTAGGGTACAAGATCAACACACAAAACTCAATTTTATTTCTATTCAGTAACCATGAGCAATCCAAAAAAGAGGTTTAAAAATTATTTTATTTGCAATAACACCAAAATGAGTAAAAATACTTGGGAATAACTTTAACCAAAAAGATGTAAGATATTTGCCCTGCAAACCACAAAACACTTCTGAAAGAAATTAAAAAGACTAAATAAATGGAAAGACATCTCGTGTTCATGGATTGGTATTGTATTGTAAATATTGTATGTAAACATTGTAAAGATGGCAGTCCTCTCCAAAGTGATCTGCACGTTCCATGCAGTCCCTATTGAAAGCCCAGTGGCATTTTGCTCAGAAATGGAAAAGCTGATTCTCAAGTTCATATGGAATTTCAAGAGACTCCAAGTGACCAAAAGAATCTTAAAAAAGATTGGAAGTTGGAAGAGTCACACTTCTCAGTTGGAAGAGTCACACTTCTCAGTTTCAAAACTTACTACAAAGCAACAGATACCAAAACAGTGTGGTATTGGCATAAGGATAGGCATATAGATAAACAGAATAAAATTGAAAGTCCAGAAATAAACATTTACATCCATGGTTAATTGATTTTCAATAAAGGTGCCCAGACTGTTAATGTGGAAAAAACAATGCCTTCAACAAAGGGTCTTAAAAGAACTGGATAGCCACATAGAGAAGAATGAAGTTAGATCCTTCACACCATATATAAAAATTATAAAGGATCAGATTTAAATATAAAAGCTACAACTAAAAAACTCTTAGAAGAAAACATAAGGGTAAATATTCATGACCTAGGCATGGAAATGGTCTCTGAGATACGTCACAAGCAGCGCAAGCAAAGAAAAGGTTAATAAGTTGGACTCCATCAAAATGCAACATTTTGGTGCATCAAAGGACATTATCAAGAGAATAAAAAGACAACACACAGAACGGGAGAAAATATTTGCAAATCATATGTATGATAAGGATTCGAGCTCCAGAATATATGTATCTCTTCTAACTCACCAACAAAAAGGCAAACTACTCAATTAAAAGTGAGCAAAAAAGTTGAGTAGCTATTTCTCCAAAGACGACGTACAAATGACCAACAAGTGTGAAAAGATGCTGAACATCACTCATCGTCAAATCAAAACCACAAGGAGATACAGCCTCACACCAATTAGTTGCCCATAATTGAAAAATCAGAAAATAACAAGTGAAGGATGCGGAGAAAAGTGAACCCTTGTGCATTGCTGGTGAGACTATAAAATGGTGCAGCTGCTGTGGTAATCAGCTTGGTAGTTCCTCAAAAAATTGAACACAGGGGCTCCTGGGTGGCTTAGTCAACTGAGAGGCTGACTCTTGATTTTGGCTCAGGTCATGATCTAGGGTTCTGGGATCGAGCCCCGTGCTCAGTGGGGAGTGCGCTTGAGGATTCTCTCTCTCCCTCTCCCTCTGCCCCTTCCCCAGCTCATGCATGCTCTGTTTCTCTCTCAAACAAATCAGTAAATCTTTTAAAAAAAAGTTAAACACAGAATTACCACATGACCCAGCAATTCCACTCCTAGGCATATTTAAAAGAATTAAAAACAGAGATTCAAGCAAATACTTGCACATGAATTTTTTTTAAGATTTTATTTATTTATTTGACAGACAGAGATCACAAGTAGGCAGAGAGGCAGGCAGAGAGAGAGGAGGAAGCAGGCTCCCTGCCGAGCAGAGAGCCCGATGCGGGGCTCGATCCCAGTACTCTGGGATCATGACCTGAGCCGAAGGCAGAGGTTTTAACCCACTGAGCCACCCAGGCACCCCTGCACATGAGTGTTTAACACAGTAGTATTCACGATAACTAAAAGGTGGAAGGGGTTGATGAGTGGATAGACAAAAATCCTGGCATCTCCACACAACGGAATGTTATTCAGCCATAAAGAGAATGAGAGGCACTGTCGGAAGAGCACGAGACTCTTGATCTCAGGGTTGTGAGTCTGAGCCCCACAATGGTTGTAGAGATTACTAAAAAAATAAAATAAATAATAAGAAAAGAGAGAATGAGTACTGATAAATGTCACGACACGCACAGACCTCAAAAACGTTATGCTAAGTGAAGGAAACCAGACACCAAGTCACGTACAGTACGACTACATTTATATGAAACATCCAGAATACGAAAGTCCGCAGAGACAGAAAGCTGACTGGTGGTTGCCAGGAGCTGGAGGGAAGGGGGAGTGGGGAGTGACAGCTTGATGGGGAGAGTGTTCCTTTTTGGGGTGATGAAAATGTGTCAGAGCTAGAAGGAGGAGATGGTTGCACAACACAGTGCACTCAACGTCACTGAATTGAAGTAGTGGGCGTTGAAGTTCATGTTACATGAATTTTACCTCGATTAAAAAAAGAAGAAGAAGAGATCAAGACTTTCTTAGAAAAACAAAACCATAAAATTCATTGCCAGGAGATCAGCACTACAAAAGAAAAAAAAAAAAAAAAAGGAACAACAAACACTGGGGCCCCTGGGTGGCTCAGTCGGTTAAGCAGCTGCTTTCGGCTCCGGTCATGACCCTAGGGTCCTGGGATCGAGTCCCACATCAGGCTCCCTGCTTAGCAGAGAGCCTGCTTCTCCCTCAAGAAGATAACAGACTGTCTGAAGCAGACATTGTTGAAATTTTTTGTAAAGAACCAGATAGTGTCTATTTTAGGTTTGGCAAGCCATTCGGTTTGGGTGGCGACTGCTTAACGAGGCCATCATTGTAAAGAAGCAGTGGGGCAGACAACACCTGGGCTCTTGACTACAGCTGTGTTCCAGGGAGACCTGACTTACAGAAACAAGTGCAGGCTGGGTGTGGGCTGACTTAAAGAACAGAAGTGACTGAGCATTATGTGTGTCTGGCTTCTGGGGGGGTACAACGTAGGACAAGGATATTACAGAAGACACGAAAGTGCACTCTGTAAGGCCCTTATACTATATTTAGAGCAGTATAATATGATTTGTAGGCAGGTTTTGGTTAATTAAAGATATATATTTTAAAATCTAGAATAATCATTAAAATTGTTTAAAAGGCGGGACGCCTGGGTGGCTCAGTGGGTTAAAGCCTCTGCCTTCAGCTCAGGTCATGATCCCAGGGTCCTGGGATCGAGCCCCACGTCGGGCTCCCTGCTCAGCAGGGAGCCTGCTTCTCCCCTCTCTCTCTGCCTGCCTGTCTGCCTACTTGTGATCTCTGTCAAATAAATAAATAAAATCTTTAAAAAAAAAAAAGAAAGTCTAATTCTAAAGAAAAAAAATTGTTTGAAAGGTATATGTTATAAGCCAACAGTGGAGGTAAGATAGAGTCATAATAGAGTCATGAAATACAGTCAATTAATCCAAAGAAGGAAAAAGGGTAGGAAGAAAAGACCAGGTAAAACAAAAAGAAATATCTAACAAGATGAGAGGTTTGGCTTATTAGCTTAAGCGTCATCTCGTGTCCTAGAGGTAAGCAGCCCAAACATACCAAGTGAAGACAGAGATGGTCAGGTTGGATAAAAAAGCACACTCTCGCTATTTGCTTTCTACTAGAAACCTACTCTACAAATAAAGACACAGACAAGATAAATGCAAAAAGATGGAGAAAGATATTCCATGTAAACAATAATCAGAAAGGGTTGGTATGCTGCATTGATACCAGACCAAGTACACTGTGGACACGGACTACGTCTCAGGATAACGAAGGACATTACGTAATGGCAAAGGAGTCAATCACCCCCGATGACATAACGATTCCAAATGCATTCGCACCTCAATTAGAACAGAGCTTCGAAATATAGGAAACAAGACCCATGGAATGGAAAGAACAGACAGACCAATCCTTGGCAACGCTTCTCTCCCCATAATAAATAGCACAGGGGGAGAGAAAAGAGTAAGGATATTGAACAAGGCTATAATCCAACCTGACCTAATTGAAATTTATAGAATAATCCACTTAACGGTAGCAGAAAACACATTCTTCTTTAGGGCACAAGGAACATTCTCCAAGATTATTATATTCTGGGAAATAAAATAAAATAAAATAAAAATCACAAATAACTAGGGGCACCTGTATGGTTCGGTTGGTTAAGCGTCTGCCTTCAGGTCAGGTCATGATCTCCGGATCCTGGGATAGAGCCCAGAGTCAGCTCCCTGCTGAATAGGGAGTCTGCTTGTCGCTCTAGTCCTCTGCCTGCTCATGCTCTCTCTCTCTTTCTCTCTCTCAAATAAATAAATCAAATCTTTAACACAAAACACAAATAATTAAATCTTATAAATTATTTCTTTTTTTTATTTTTAAAGATTTTATTTATTTATTTGACAGACAGAGAGATCACAAGTAGGCAGAGGCAGGCGGAGAGAGAGGGGGAAGCAGGCTCCCCGCTGAGCAGAGAGCCCAATGAGGGGCTCGATCCCAGGACCGTGAGATCATGACCTGAGCTGACGGCAGAGGCTTAACCCACTGAGCCACCCAGGTGCCCCATAAATTATTTCTCGTACCAAAACAGAATTGAACTTGAATTCATTAACAGAAAGATATCTGGGAAATCCCAAATATTTGGAAATTGAATAACACATTTATAAAGAACCCGTGAGTCAAAGAGGAAATCACAAAAGAAATTAGAAAATATTTAGAATTGAATGAAAAAATAATCAATGATTTGTACTTCTATCTTAAGAAACTAGAAAAAGAAGAAGAAAACCCAAAACAACTATAAGGAAGAAACTAAAGATACCACCAGAAATCAATGAGATCAGAACAAAAATGTTAGAGAAAAACCAGTAAAACCACTGAAACAAATGAATAAAATATCCAGGAAAACAAAACAAAACAAGAAAGACACAAATTACTAATATCAAGAATGAAAGCGTGGACTACCAACCGTTTGGACTCTAAAAAATTAATAAGGAAATGCTCTAAACAATGCTAAGCCCGTAAATCATTAGGTGAGATAAAATAACTAATCCCTTGAATGACACAAAGTGCCAATCTCACATGAATGGCCTTCTAACAATAACAACAGACCCCAGAAAATGAAAACAAAATTCCAGGCCCAGATATTTCTGTTGGCAAATTCTACAAAACAAGGAAGAGATAATAATACCAAGTCTACACAAACTTTTCCACAATGTAGCAGAGGAGAGAACACTTTCCAACTCATTGTATTATCCCAGCACTACTCTGATAACAAAACTATACAGGGACATTACAAGAAAATAAAACTACAGGCCAATATCACTGATGAACACAGATGCAAAAAATCATCAAAAATATTAGCAAACCAGGGACTGCTGTGAAGCTCTGTCGGTAAAGCATCTGCCTTTGGCTCAGGTCACGATCCCTGGATCCTGGGATCGAGTCCCGCATCAGGCTTCCTGCTTGGCGGGGAGCCTGTTTCTCCCTCTGCCTGCCCCTCCACCCTGCTTGTGCTCCCTCTCTCTCTGGCAGATAAATAAATAAAATCTTAAAAAAATATATTAACAAACCAAATCCAACAATACATTAAAAAAAATCACTCACCACGTTCAAGTGGAATTCACTCCAGGGATGGTTTGAGTATTTGCAAATCAATCAGTGTGCTACATCACATTAACAAGAGAAAACATAAAAAACCGGTGTGATCATCTCAATAGAATGCAGAAAAGACATTTGACACAATACAACATCCATTCATGATAAAACCTCTCAACTAAGTAGGTTTAGAGGGAAAATATCTCAACATAATAAAGTCCATATATGAAAAACCCACAGCTAACATCATACTGCATGGTGAGAGCTTTTCCTCTAAGATCAGGAACAAGACAAAGATGTCCACCCTCATTACTTTTATTCAACATAGTACCAGAAGTCCTAGCTACAGCAGTCAGGTGAGAAAAAGAAATAAGGGCACCCAGACTGATAAGGAAGAAATAAAACTTTAACTATTTGCGGATGGCAGGATACCATATATAGAAAACCCTGGAGACTGTACCAAAAAATTACTAGGACTGATAAATGAATTCAGTAAAGTCACAAGACACAAAATTAATGTACAGAAATCTGTTACATTTCTATACACTACTACTGAAGTAGCAGGAGAAATTAAGAAAACAATCCCATGTACAACTGCACCAAAAATAATAAAATACCAGGAATAAAATTAAGCAAGGAGATGAAAGACCTGTACTCCAAAAATTATAAAACACTGATGAAAGAAATTGAAGATGACACAAATGGAAAGGCATCCCATGTTCATGGATTGGAAGAACCAATATTGTTAAAATGTCCATACTACCCAAAGCAATCTACAGATTTAATGTATTCCTTATCAGAATACCGACAACATTTTTTACAGAACTAGAACAAACAATACTAAAATGTGTATGGAACGAAAAAAGACCGTGAATAGCCAAAGCAATCTTGAGACGGAAGAACGAAGCTGGGATTGAAGATCTCAATCCCAGATTTCAAGATGTACCAGAAAGTTGTAGTTATCAAAACAGTATGGTACTGGCACAAACACAGACCCATAGAACAATGAACAGAATAGAGAGCCCAGAAACAAACCACATTTATATGGTCAATTAACCTATGATAAAGGGGACAAAAGAATGCAATGGGAAAAAGACAGTCTCTTAAAAAAATGGTGTTGGGAAAACAGGACAGCTACATGCAAAAGAATGAAACTGGACTAGTGTTTTACCCTATACCCGGAAATAAACTCAAAATGGATTAAAGAACTAGCTGTGAGACCTGAAACCACGAAAATCCTAGAAGAAATCTTGTTGACATTGGCCTTAGAAATATTTTTCTAGATTTATCTCCTCAGGCAAGGAAACAAAAGCAAAACTGAACTATTTGGACAACACCAAAATGAAAATCTTTTGCCCAGCAAAGGAAACCATCAACAAAACGAAAAGACAACCTACTGAGTGGGAGAAGATACTAGCAAATGATACATCCAATAAGGGGTGATGGAACTATGTCTTAATTGTGGTAGTGATGACATGAGCATATACATTCAACAAAAGTAGCACGATGGGGGTGCCCGGCTGGCTCAGTCCAAAGAGCGTGCAACCCTTGAGCTCCAAGTGTTGAGTTCGAAACCCAAGCTGGGTGTAGAGATTACACAAAATAAAATAAAACAAAACAAAACGTAAGTGGCACTATAGACTAAAGAACTGCAGCCTAAAAAGGGTGAATTTTACTGTTACTTAAACCTTAAACAGAATGAATGGAGACTAAAAGTATAGGGTTGAGAATAGCCAAGACATTCTTAAAGAAGATGAAAGGAATGGAAAGCCTTGTTCTACTACATATGAAGAAATGCTATGAAGACAGTATGGTTGAGTTTGCTACTGACTCACAGACAGACAGATAGTACAAAAGGAAGATCCTAGAAAGAGATCTCTACATGCAGGCACTTGGTAAATGATGGAGATGGCAGTGTGAGTTTGCAGGGTGGGGAAGGACAGCCTTCCCAATGGAAGGATCCCAGGTGATCGGCTAGCTACACGTGTTTTTCAGTATATTTCTTCTACAGGTATCTTTTGTACATTTTTCCATGGGTTTTTGTCTTCTGTTGATTTGTGGGACTATTTCTATTCTCTATTATGTCTATTAACCCTAACATCATATATGTTGAGGTATCTTCCACACTCGACCATTTCTGTTTGAACCCTCTTTTTTGGTGTCTTTACGTACACAGAAGTTTTTACCTTATACGTCATCAAATCGTTTGGTCTTTTCATTTCTGGCTTCTGGGTTTCATGTCTTGCTTAGGCAGGGTGAGCCATTTATTGTCTACAAGGCACTTTCATTTCCGTGTTCTCACACAGGCCTGGGCCACCGGGACCCAGCAAGTGCATATTATCTCCACTGGAGAGATAAGAAACAGGAAGGTCACCGAGGGTAAGTGACTTATCTCGGGTCACCCAGTTACCTCGGGGAAGACTCAGAGCCAGATTTGGGATTCATAGAGCCTTCAGCCAAGGTCACCACTCCCTACTCCTGGGACCATTGAGCCAAGACCATTCCTCTCACCCCTCCACTCCGCCCCCCCAGCAGGGGACCTGCCTGCCTCCTGTTGTCGGAAAGCTGTAGCCCTTTCTTCCCTCCCTGAAGCACCTCCTGTCCCTTTTAGTGCAGCATTCTGGACTCCCCGACAGCTTTGCTCCTTGCCTCTCGATGGGCCTCCCATGTGTGGAGGCAGCCCTGTGCTCCCTGGAGGCACCGCATCTTGGGCTGGGTGTGCTGGTCCCTTAGCCGTCCTCCTCGGACCTGGTCTCCAAACACATCTGGTCATCCTCATCAGATCTTCAGCATATGCAGGGTCATGAACGTGACATTAACTTTTTCAAGTCCAACATGTTTGGAAGGAGCCCCTTCATGTGGAGACAGAGGTACAAGGGGTACAGATGTAGTGGAGGAAAGAGGACAGCGCGTCCATGAGGGTTTAGAGGGCGTGTCGGAGGAGTCCTCCAGGAGAAAGGGAATCTAGAAGAAGGACTGGTGTAGGGGCGGAGAGGGGGAAAAGCAGGAGGAGCCAGAGGGAGGGAGTAGAGGTGGAAGTAGGAAGGGGTGAGGTCCGGGTGCAAAGAGTCCCTGACAATCCCACCCAGAGCTCAGACTTTATCTGTTTGGCCATGGCCACGGGCTCTTAATGGGAGCCTGAGCAGGAGCAGCCAGAGGGAGGGAGTAGAGGTGGAAGTAGGAAGGGGTGAGGTCCGGGTGCAAAGAGTCCCTGACAATCCCACCCAGAGCTCAGACTTTATCTGTTTGGCCATGGCCACGGGCTCTTAATGGGAGCCTGTGGATGGGCGCCTCCAAGTATGGTCCAGGGCCTCCAGCCTCAGACTCATACATGAACCCGTTAAAATGCAGAATCCAAGGCCATCCCAGGCCTGCTGAATTAGGGGTGAGAGGCGGAAACCTGCACAGGAAACATGCTCCCTACGGGGTTCTGATGTGCACTCATGGTGGAGGCCACTGACCTCAGAAACCCATGGATGGCCTCAGGGAAACCTGAGAACCCCTATCATGTCGGTAAAGTTTGCATCTGATCTCAGGATCTGGTGCCTGGCTTCCATGCCATTCTCACCAAGTCCCTGACCCAGTCTAGCAGAGACCCTCTCCAGTGGAGGGAGTGAAGGTAGAGAAGGGACGTGGCCGGCGAGGCGGCTTAGACCACCTCCGCAGAACCTGTCTCTGTTCGAGCTCAGAAGAACACGCTCAGAAGAACGAGCTCAGAAGAAGACGCTCGCTCTGTCGTTTCTGTCCTCCCAGCAATCTCCCATCGCTCCTCACCCTCCCTGCCTCCAGGAGGCCTCCCTAGCCCTGACAGATAAACAAGTGTCCTTTCTATGTGTCCCAGGCTAGTCCAGTACTTTCCTCACTCGGCAGGTGAGGGTTAGCAAAGGTTGATCAGGACCTTACTATGCATCAGAAGCATCCCACTCCCTTTTTGAAGTTTTCTCACTAAATCCTCAGGCCTAGAGGTAGGTGTTGTTATTATCCCAAAGCTCAGAGAACTTAAGTCACTTTCCCAAGATCACACAGCCAGTGAGGGTATTCCCGCCTCTTGAGCCTATGGTGTCCATAACCATTCTGATCCTCCGACCTTAGATATTTGGAGAATGAAAGAGTCCACGAGTAAATGCTGTGTTCCCAAACTCTGCAAGCAGGACAGTACTCTCCCCTCCTGGGAATGTGGCCTCAGAAGCCCCCTATTCTGAGTGTGGCTTGTGTGCAAGGCACCACGTCAGGCCCTTTGCACATTTACCTTGTTTCATCCTCTCAGCTGTGAGTCTGGTTCTAGTGATTATTCCCATTTTGCAGATGAGGAAACTAAGGCTCAGGGAGGTTAGGTCACTTGCCTGAGGTCCCAGAGCCAGCAGGTGACACAGCTCTGGGGTTGGAAACAGGCAGCCTGGGTGCAGAGCCTGTGCTAATGACCGCCACACTGCACAGAGTGTGGGCCCCAGCAGCAAACATGCTGACCACCGCTGGCCACGGGATGGACGTGACCTGCGGTTCTGTGCAGTGATGCCCAGCAAGGAAGCCGTAGTGATGCAGCTGGGAGGGGGAGGAGCCGGAATCCTGAATTGACATCACTCCTTCCTGCAGCAGAGGAACTTTAAAAAGGCTTTGCACGTCAGCCCAAGGATTAGGAAATCCCAGAGTAACTGTGTGGGACTTGTCGCGCTTCTGCACATACTAAGGGCCTGGAATTCATCTCCCTGCCTGGCTCTTGGCTCCTGGTGCCTCCAGGCCTCACGGGAGGAACAGCTTGGTCCTCCGGATCACTCAACCCCAGCCCCAACCCATGTCCTGGGATCCGGGAGGTTCCCCCTGTCTCAGAGTGTAGGAGCACCAGCCAGGAGCCAGGGACCCATGCTGGTCCTGCTTCCTGGTCCTGCTTCCACCCTAGGCCAGAGAGGTCCAACCACCCCTCCCTCTTGGCTCTGGGGAGTCACTGGGCTCTAGCATCTGGCGTAGGACACAGTGGCGCACGTTTCCAGCTCAGCTCCCTCCTCTAGCAGGGCTCACAGGAGCCAGCCCTGCTGGTCTCTCCTCCTCTTGTCACCCACACTCCTCCTGCACTGCATGGTGGGATTTCAGCGCTGAACTCACTTGGCTCCTTCTTACTGCTGGAGGTGGACCTGCCTCGTCTGGACTGAGCTCCACACCCCACGCTCTCCCTGGCCTCCGAGTGCACAGTACCCCTCATGGGCCCAGCACAAGCTCTGTTCTAAGGGGGTTACTGACACAGGGGCACGAAGAGGGCTCATTCTCCATCGCCCTGCCCATTGGGCACGCCCTCTGTGCCCGTCTCTGCATGGCTCATCCCGTTTTATCCTCACAGCCACATCTGGAGATAGCTATAATTATCCCATGTCACAGATGAGGAAAGACAGGCTCAGAGATGGTAAGCGGCCTGCCCAGGGTCACACAGCTAAGTGGCGGAACTGCATTTGAACCCAGAAACTTGGTCCCAGAGCCCATGTGTTTAATCATCTGCCTTCAGCAATAGCTGGGGCTCTCAGAAAGGTCAAGGCTAGAGGGGAATGACCTGGGCTTTAGAGCCAGAGAGACCAGGAATCACATTCTCCACTCCAGGCTGTGTGACCCCAGTCAGGCCCTTGGCCTCTCAAGGCCTCAGTTTCTTCATTGGTGGGGGAAGGGTTACTGACTCAGATCCAGTAAGACCACAACGCTTGGTGCACTTGACAAATATCTAGTGTGTACTCTGTGCCTGGCCCTGGGGACACAGTGGTGAACATGGCAGTCATTGTCCCCCGCTCTGGAGCTCCCAGCTTGGTGGCAGAGGCAGGAGAGGAACCAGGAGCTCAGGCAGTGGTAGGACTTCTGGGGAGCACTGAAGAGAGGAGTCAAAACGGGTTGTACCTAAGCCGACCAGGCGCTGGGGGAGGTACAGGGAGGAGTGCGGAATATTCCAGGAAGGAGAGCTGGCATGGTACAGGCCTGGAGATGAGAGAGTACAGTGGACATCCAGAGACTGAGGCTATCAAACAAAGGGCTGGGAAGAAAAACCACTTCCCGCTGAGTGATTGGGAAGGCTTCTTGGAGGAGGTGGCTTTGATCTGGGCTGGTTTGCCCGTCAGCCGTAGTGCGCTGGGCATCCTCAGGGGTAAGGACAGCACCAATAAAGGTGCAGAGGTCAGGCTTCTGCACAGCAGAAGAAACAGTCAACAAAATGAGACAGCAACCTACCAAATGGGGGAAAACATCTGCAAACCATCTGTCTGATAAGAGGTTGACAACCAAAATATCTCAGGAACCCCTATAACTCAACAGCAAAACAAAACAAACAAACAAAAAACCCCAAACGAACAAACAAAAACCCCACAAAGTATCTGATTTAAAAATGGGTGGAAGTAGAGTGCTTGGTCGGTTGGTGGAACGCGCCTCTCTTGATCTCAGAGTTGTGAGTTCAGGCCCCAAGTTGGGTGTAGAGATTACTTAAAAATAAAGTCTTTAAAAATATGGGCGGAAGAACTGATTAGACATTTTTCTAAAGAAGACGTATAAATGGCCAACATGAAGAGATGCTCAACATCACTATCAGTGAAAAGCAAATTAAAATCACATGAGGTATCACCTCACCCCTGTCAGGATGGCTAGTGTCACAAAGACAAGAGATGGCAAGTGTTGACGAGGCTGAGGAGAAAAGGAACCCTTATATTCAGTTGGAAGGTTGGAAAGCCTGTGGGTCACATGGGGGTTGAGAGGCCCTGCAGGACAGATGTGGGGGGCGTAGCGGGAGACATTGGAACCAGGTCAGGGATGGCCTTGAAGACCACACTAGGGTGCTTAGATTTTGTGTGTTGGGCCATGGGGAGCCCCTGAAGGTGTCTGAGCTAAAGAGAGTCGCGGTCATGGTATGCTTCAGGATGATCAATAACAAAGAAGAGAAACTCTCGGACGTGGAAGCTTCCACCTTGTCCTTTCAGAAGGGGAACAAGCACCCTTGAGAATTCTGTGATTTTCCAGAAGCTCTGTTACTTCCCCATGTTTGTGACTTCTCTAGTTCCTTGCAGTGATTACCATGAAACCCAAAACCCGAAAGAGACTATGGACCTCCCCTAAGTCTGTCAGATGGAGAAGAACCCTAAGAGGGTGTAAGGAGCTGTTGGAGAGGGCAGGCGCCATACCACCGGGGACCCAGAGAGAAGCACCAGGGGTGAAGCCAGTGGGAGGAAGTCCCAGGGAGATAGTCTGGCTTCTGTGGTGTCCCTCAGTCCCTGCTGGATCCGGAAAAGAGCCAGCCTCCTGCCCAGGGTGGGACCCCCTCATGAGGCCGTTGAGGCAGCCATAGCAGATTTTATTCTGAGCTGTGGGAATCTGTGATAGCCCAGAGAAGCCCTGGGACCCCACTCCAAGAAGAGCCCCACCCAGGGATTCCGGGAGCCACATCCTGAGTGGCAGCCAGCACGCTGATGCCAGAGCCCAGTCTGCTGCTCCCTCTGAGTCCGAGAAGTGGCCTTAGAAACTCCCTGAAGAAGGTGGTAGAAGGACACTGGACTGGCAGGCAAGAGCCTCCTGTGTGTGACCTTGGGCCAGCCCTCAATGGCGCTGAGCCTTAGCTTCCTCCTCAGGAACTGAGTAAGCCCTTGACTTATCTCCCAGGCTGATTGTGAGCATCACATGGGACCACTGTCAGGAACAGCAAGGGACACATGCAGGGCTCAGGTAGCCAGAGCGAGCTGGGTTTCCCAACAAGCGGGTGCCCTCTGGATGTGGGCTGGGGGCCAGCCCCCAGGGGGGTCCCTGAATATCAGCATCGGAGGCAAGTTCCTGCCTTGGCCGGTCTTCTCAGCCCTCTGGTCACTCCAGGGAGAAAGTCTCCACTTGGCACCCTCCCTTTTTATCTCTGTGCTACCCCTGGTTCGTAGCTTTTCCCTGCAAACAGAAGAGGCTCCGGACTTCCTTCAGGAAGTCAGGGCACCTGGCCAGAATTGAATAATGTTGTTTTCATCACTTTTCTGTTTGATTTTCTTAGCTTCTCGGAAGCTTTATGATTTTGCATAACGGCAACTTTTGGACTCCAGTAACATTTTAAATGTTTATTCTGTTTCCTAAGCAACTCTGCGTCTAGGAATTTAACCTATGGAAACAGATACTTACAGAATGTACAAATAGAAATATACTTTATGGGGGCACCTGGGTTAACGTCAGGTCTTGATCACCTCAGGATCATGAGTTCAAGCCTAGCGTGGAGCCTACTTTAAAAATAATAAACAAACAAAGAAACAAACAAACTTTATGAACAATGGTCATTCCAGCATAATTGAGAACCTGGAAACACTAAATGTCTATTACTAGGGGACTAGTCAAACAATGTACAGCACAGGCATACTTTAAATTATGCGCAACTCTCGCAAGGAACACATTACTTTCTACACATACCACCGACCTGCGAGTATTCCCAGGATGTGTTCTTAAGGGGAAAAACAAAAAGTTGCAAAATGGTAGTGGAAGTTTATTTAAAATTGTAATTATATATTTACACATAGGGACAGATACAAAATGCAAATATTAGTGTAGATGTAAGGGGGGCAGGGAGCCCCAGAAGGATATAACTGAAACATCAACGGTGAGAGATGAATTTTCCATAAGATAAATTCCTACACACACAGTTGCTAAATGAAGAAAAGACATTTACGATGTTACTGGAGTCTAGAATACAAAATACACAAAGGAAAGACTTTCTATATTAGGTATTTTGAGAGTGGATTTTTTTTTTTTTTAATTTTATATTTGACAGACAGAGATCACAAGTAGGCAAAGAGGCAGGCAGAGAGAGAGGGGAAAGCAGGCTCCCTGCTAAGCCCGATGCGGGGCTCCATCCCAGGACCCTGAGACCATGACCTGAGCCAAAGGCAGAGGCTTAACCCACTGAGCCACCCAGGCACCCGAGAGTGGATTTTTTAAAATACCAGTGTATGTTGCATAAATACTTTTATAGAAGTAATTTTTAATTATTATGAAGTTGAACAAAGAAATAAAAGAGGCCTTAAGACCATGTCCCCTAGGGCAGAGGAAGGACGTTGGTGGGGGTTATGAGCCGTGCATCAGCTGAAGGGTAGGGCCCCACGAGCAATGGCTCCTTCCAGTCTTTCCCTCTTTTTCCAGGAACAAGGCCCCAGCTGTGAATAGGGCAGCGGAAGAATTGTACAGTGCAAGTGGCTCATCCGTCTGGGAGGAAAATTCCAGCTCACTGATTGCCTTGGGCCTGCCTAAGCAGCAAGGCTGGGAGGCAGGAGGCAGCAAGAAGTGACCTGCGGTTCTCCCCTCCCCCAACTCCTGCACGCCCTCCTCTAGCCCTCAGGTTCACTTAGCTCTTTCCTCTTACCCGGCCCTTGCCTACGCTGTCTGGGCAGCACACAGGTCTGCAGTCTGGAGACAGGGGTTGGGACCCAGCTTCCCCCGTCCCCAGCTCTGCAACCTTGGCTAAGCGCTTTACCTCCCTGAGCGCTGACCTGGGAGTCAGCCGGGATCCTGTCCCTGCCGCCCTGACCAGATGGCCTTGGGCAGTTTGCTTCGAAACCTTCTTGAACTGGCTTCACGTGTAATATGGGGACAGTAGTGGTACCTGGTCCCCTGGGTTGGTGTGAGGGTAAAATGAGAAAAGGTTCACTGGCCTTTCCTCGTCCTTTCTCTCTCTGTGACATCATTAGCTCCATTTACTGCTGGAGAAATCGAGGCCTGGTGTGGTGTAATCTAGCCCCGGTCCCCTAGGGAGCAGGCCTGAAGTGGAGGGAGCCCAAGTCTCTTGACCTCCAGAGGGAGGCTTTTCCCATGAGTGAGGATAATCCCCATCTGGAATGTGGGTTGTTTATTCTCTTTCCGGGGCACATCTGGGGATTGGCTTATTCATCTTCTACCACAGCCGGGAAAGAGAAGGTCACAGGCTCGGGGTGCTCTCTGAAGCCAGGTCCCCCAGGAGGGTGGGCTTTGTGTGGCCAGGCCATGCGGCGGGTGGGGCTTCCCCCGGCGGGTTCAGCTGCCCCTGCGTTGGCGGCTGGGCCTGTGAGTCAGAGCTGCCCGCTTCTCCCCGTGGGCAGCCACAGCCCCAGACCCATGGCGGCAGTCCAGGGAAGTGTGGGCTTCCAAAGAGAGGTGGCTGTGCCCCAGAAGCAAACGGAGATGCCCCCTTCCCGACATCTGAGAGAGCAAGGGATGTCCAAGGTCACACAGTGAGGCACGATCGATAGAAACCCAGGTCTACCTTGGGTGACCCCTGCCAAAAGGCCCAAGTGAGACAGTCAGGAACCCACAACCTGGGTCTAAGACCCTTGCCCTCTGGCCCTTGCCCCCGTTGGCTCTATTGCCCTGGGGTCTGTCAGGCCTGGGCTGTGCTGTGCAGCCTGCGGTCAAGATGGAGCTGGCAAGCCGGCACCAGGACGCCCGGCCTCTGCCGCCCCCATTCGACTGAACTGCTGTGGTCATGAGGGGCTGGGGGCCTGCTGGGTCTGCACCCTGCTGCGCGGCCTCGCTAGCTAGACCGTGTCAGAGACACAGGGGGGCCTCCCTCGCTCCCCAGCCTCACCCTGGCCACGCCCACCTCTTCTCCCCGCCCACCCTCCTCTCTCTCTTCCTCTTCCTTCTCTCACTTGCCCTCTTTCCTCACTTCTTTCTGTTCTCTGACACCCATGGGTGCTCTGTCTGCTCTGTTCCTACTTGAGACCCCACTGCTACTCACCCAGGCCTGGAAACTGGGCTGGAGCCGATGCCTGTTCCCAGCCACACCAGCCTCCCTCTGGCTCGCGAGCAGAATGGAGGGGAGGGCAGGGGGTGTCCGGGCTTACCAGCCAAAGCCAAAGCACATGGTGCGGCGGGGCGGGGGCCACAGGGGGGCTCAGGCTCCTCTACAGGAGCCTGTGAACGGTCTGGCCAGCCCAGAGTCAAGCACTGCGTAGCGGAGGAGCCTTCCCGTTTCACACCCTGGGAAGCCCAAGCCCAAGGCCCAGGCCGTCCAGCCGCTAGCAAGCGGTGGAGGAGTGTGCAAACCCCATTTTACAGATGGAACTGAGATTCCGAGCTAGAGGACACTGTGTGGGGACACTATGGCTAGAGCTCAGCCCCATCTGCCCTACTCTACTCCTGGCACCTCCATGGCACAGGGACCTAAACCCGCGAGAGACCACGAAGTCCATGAGTGAGAAGCACCAGGTTTAATATTAAAATCTTTCTCTTAAAAAAAAAAAAGTACACAGATAGGAAAATTTGATGGCATATAAAATAGCACTTCTGCTGTATAAATGTGAGTTAATGTGAGTCCTAAAAATACTTGTAAACCTAGGTGATTACATCTTTGGTACCGTAGTGAGAACTCCCTCCCTCTCCTGGCCTGGCAGAGGGGGCTGCCGCCCACTTCCAGCTCTCTTCCTGCCAGCAGTCTTGGCCACAGCCCTCACTCCCCTGGCACCCCCGATGCCCACTGAGCCGGGGTGTGGTTGGCAGAGAGTGCAGAGAGCGGGCCTGGGCAGGGAGTGAGCCGTACCCCCTCCCTCAGGAACTAGGCAGCTGCTGGGTGAGAAGGCAACCCACAAAATACCTGCCTTTTGCACCCCTCTCAGGTTAACTAAAAAGGCTTCTTGTACTCTCTGGGGTCCCCCAGGAGCCCTCACTGTCCACGATGTCTGTGGCACAGACTTGGACTGCAGGTGCTGGATGGCAGACCGCACAAGGGGTCTGATCTGATCCTCTCTGCCTCCTTCGCCCAGGATGGCTCCAGGGCTCACTGGTGGGTCTGAGAGGGGCCCCGTAGTCCTTCCATGGGGCAGCTGTTGGGGGCTTTCCAAGACACTGCCTGTCACTCCAAGTCAAGGCCTAGGCAGCTGACCTTTTGGGGCTTGCTGGAGGTCTGGGGGAAGGGGCACGGTTCCTGGTGCCCAGAGTGTGATGCATGGTCTGGAATCTCCCCAGACCCCAGCTGACCCCTAGGACGGAGGTTTGGAGTGTTTGGCTTTGCTTCTTCTGAGCAAGTGTGCCACCCCCTGGAAGATTCGAGAATGTTAGTGCTGCAGGCACCAGAAGTCAACGAGTCCACCTTGTTCATTTGTCAACAGGGCAGACAGGCCCAGAGAGGGCGAGGGTTTCCTCCAAGGTCCCACATCAGGTCCGATGAGCCTCCTGATGCACGCATGCGGACATTCCTCGCCAGCACATCTGCACGTTCATCACAGATGCGGGGCCCGCCTGGCCCTGAAGACTCTGGTGGGTGGAGTAAGACGGGCGGTGATAAGGAAGGAGACCCCAGCACTTACGGGGCCAGGCAAACATGGACACGGGCACTTGTACGACGAGGTGTGCCCCAAGTGCTTGGGACAGGGGCTGTGGGCCAGAGTGTCCTGGACTTGGCTCAGCCCCCAGCAGGGAGCATGGATGGCCCCAGACCAGCTCGGGCCTGGGAAAGTGGAGACTGGCATCAAGGAGAGGTGGCTTCCAGATGAACATCACTGTCCGAGGCCAGGCCCCTGCTCAGTCAGGAGCCGGGATGCCAGGGTCCCTTCCCCAGCTCTTAGGTGGATGAAAGTGCGAGGAGAGAGCTACAGCTCCTGGAGGAGCAGCTGCGAGACCAGAAGAACGTTAATCCATGCCTCTTGAATGCCGAGCATCTCTAGGGATTCCAGCCTCCCCACCTGTCAGCCAGGGCGAGAAGCCCAGATTGTGCATCACCGGGCCCGGTGCTCCAATCCTACAGATGGAGAAACGAAGCGTCCCGGGAGATCCCTGGCTCCCATCACGTGGCCCCCCAGTGGCAGAGGCCGGTCATGATCCCTGCAGCCTTCTTGCCTCCGAACCCACCCCAGTGGCTGGGGTGCCACAGGCCAGGGGCAAGAGCTTTCTAGAAAGTGACAGCGGATGGGAGGCCAGTCCAGCTGGGAGCTGCTGGGAGGCAGAGGGGGAGCTTCGGGTGGGGCAGAGTGGGGCCAGCCCCCTACAGGAAGCTGTCCTCTGCCTCGGCCCGGGGCCCGGGGCAGCTTGGATTCAGTGGGGGCTGCGGCTCCGCTGGGGGCTCGGGCTGGGGCTCCGGCTCCTCTTGGGGCTCCAGGGGGCTGTCACAGGAGATGGTAGAGGAGGTGTTGACTTCATTCAGGGTGGAGCTAGGAGGAGAAGGCAGGTGAGTGGGGGGCCAGGCGGGGGCCACAGTAAGATAACAGTAGTAGCCCAGAGCTTTCTGTGCCTTCGAGCATGCCCCGTACACCCCACACCCTTTAGGTCATCCAATCCCTGTCAGGACTACGCAAAGCACCACGTCAATGGGCACTCCAGTTTTCATCTTTGAGAGGATGAAACGGAGGCCGGGGGAGCAGAGGCAGCTTGTGCGAGGGCGCTGGACAGGCCAGCGTTCACGCCTCAAGCTGTCTGAGCTCTGAGCTTCGCTCCTCTGTACATGGGCTGCTTGGAGCCCTGCAACCTTTGCTCCTAAGGAAGGCGGAGAGGGCCTTCTAGTTCTCCTGGAGCTCCGAGTGCCCAAGGAGAGAGGGAGGCTCGTGGAGACAGGGCCTGGCTGGGCCTTACGGCAGCTGGGGCCACAGCTGGAGCTGGAACCCTGCCTGTGGCTGCTGCCACTTCACCAGAGAGTGGATCTGGTTTGGGGGGTGGGGGGACTGGTGTCTGGCCTTGTGGGGGACTCTCCTCTCCAGCTGAGGGAAGGTCCTGTCTGAACCCGAAGTCCAGGCCTTCCTGCAATCCCCACCCACTGTAACGTCACCACATCTCAAGGCAAAAGAAAAGCATGAATCTCCTTCCCAGTCAGAATTCTGGCCTCAACTCCGGTGGGCACCAGACCTCCTACAACCACAGCCTCCTATAGCCAGGCTCCTGGGGGCCCTCGGGACGTGGTGCCGGAGAATGGAGCCCAGGCCAGGGCTGGCAGTGACCCCAGAACAGTACACAGGTGCTGGGGATGCTGACTAGACTTCTTACTTCTCCGTAGGGCCTGGATAGGGCCTAGGGAGAGGAGCAGGGACAAGGCCTATGGGGGCCACTTTCCAGGAAACTGACCTTGCAATTAAGTCCCAGACATTCTGTCTCTTACCAGCCTGCCCTTTCTCCCTGAGCTCATCAGAAGCCAAATGAGTTCAGTCCTCCCTTCTGCTCACCGGCAGGAATCAGTACTCCCCAGGTAATGGACTTCTAAGGCAAGCCTGGCGGCATGAAGACACACACACACACACACACACACACACACACACACACTATTGCCTTGGGCCACAAGCCAGAGCAGCTACCTGGCAAGGCTGGGAGAACTCTCCAGTGGGCCCTCATCAGCAGCCTCAGGTTTGGGGTCAGGCAGGGGGATGATGTAGTCGTTGTCACCCTCGTTGGGCTGCACAGCAGTGTAGAGGACAGAGCTGGTGTCCAGGGGCGATCGGAGGCCATGGAAGCCAGGCAAACGGGCTTGGGACCGAAGGACGGCCGGGTGGTCGCTCCTCAGAAACTCCTCATCGACCTGCTGGTACTTCTGCTCCACGGGGAGGGAGGACCGGAGAAACAGCGAGGTCAGACCACAAATGCCCGTGGGGTTCATCTACCATGGGACCCTGACCTGGCCGCTCCTGCCTCGTGAGAATTGGGCAACTGGTGCTTGGAGAGGAAGGGGAATTGTCAAGCCACACACAGCTGGCGGCTCTCCCAGCTGCCATCACACAAGACGAGGTGGGCTCGGGGCCCCCCCCAGGGAGGGGACAGTCAGCAGACTAGCACCTGTGACCCTAACACTCCCCTTACTTCAGAACAGACAGGTATGGGCTGTCACCTTGCTTCAACCCCCTTCACTGTGGCCTCAGCTTCCCTAACTGCTAAGTGGTGACAACCCAATCATCTCACTGGGTGCTGAGCTGTGACTGAACGTGGGTGGGAGTGTGGTTAGGAATGGGTCAGGGGAAAAGGGATGTGCATCACCCCTCCCTGTAGCTCCTTCTGGTGGACAGGCCGGGTTCTGCCTTAACTGAGCCCAAAGAGGAACTCGAAGCAGCATCAGGGTGGTCAGGCCCTTAGCGGACACGCAGCCTAAGGTTGTTCAGACTTCTGAGGGAGCCCCAGGCCTGGTGCGTGGGTGCAAAGGCATGAGGAGGGATGCGGGATGAAGGGGGCTGTGGGCAGCGGCTTCCACGCAGGATTTCATTTCAAAAAACGCTGTGCTGTTAAAATAAATTCAACTCACAGCCCCAGCCCATCCCTTACTAGTACCAGCAGGGAAAGTGAAGCCCGAGAAGGTACAGGGCGGTCCCTCAAATACCAGTGTCTGACTTCTGGACCAGAACTCTCCGTTTCGCTGCCTCGACATACCTTTTTGTACCCCTCGCCCAGCAGCCTCTCGAGAAGCAGCACCAGCTGGGAGAAAGGAGGCCGGATCTCAAACTTCTCTTCCCAGCACTTCTGCATAATCTCGTAACTGGGGAGAGGCACAGAGGGGGTCAGGGTCTTTGGCTCTGGCTCTGCAGCCTCCCGGAACCAGGTGAGCAATGAAGGGAGTTGGGGAGGACAGGTGGAAAAGGGATTGCTTTTCCTGTTCCTTAGCAGGCCCTCCCCCCGCTGGCAGGTTCCGTGGGGTCGAATGCATTGGTGATCACATGGCCCAGGTCTAGCTGGTAGGAGTTTTCATGGCTCTCAGCTCAATGGCTGGCTCTGGATGGGCACGTGACACCAGCTGAGCCCTTGAGTCAGCTTGGGGCCTTCCACCCGAACTATGGTGAAAGCAGCGAGCAGGTAGCCAGCAGGTGGCCAGCACGAAGGAAAGCAGACCCGGGTAGCACCAGATTCCTGAGGACAGCCTCTGAACACCTAGATCCAGCTATACGGAGGTTTTTCTAGATCTCTGAACGAATCTATTTTTGCCTTAAGCAAGTTAAATTGGACAACTACCGTCTGCACTCGAAAAAATACTTGCAAAGTCTCCACTCACATCTCGTCGGAGGCGTGGGCAGGCTGGGCCATGCGGTACCCCCGCTTGATGGCATTATAGAACTGCTCGTTCATGGGCAGCTCTGGGTACGGGGTGCCACCTGCAGGGAGCAGAGACGAGAGACACACCGGCTCAGAGGTGCTGGAAGAGTGGCAGAGAGAAGCACACCAGCCCTAGAATGGACAAGGGTATAATGGCCTTGGCACTGAGACATGTGAGCCCCCTTTAGAGGCTCTGGACAGAGACGGCAACCCTCCCCAGAGTCAGAGAACCAGAGAAACCAGATCAACTAGGCTTTTTGATGTCATTTCCAAACCCATCCATAATCAGCTGGGGAAGTAGAGACCCAAAGAGGACAAAGGATCTGCCAAGGTCTTATAGCCGCAAGAAAGCAGCAGAGAACTGTAACTTGCGCCAGAGCCAGTCCCACAGCCCCACCAGGCTGGAGGTACACGCGGGCAGGGTAGGGGCTGTGCCCCTCACGGCTGGGGGCCAGGGGAGCGTACCCAGGGTGAAGATCTCCCAGAGTAGGATCCCAAAGGACCACACATCACTCAGGGTGGTATAGAGGCTGTTGAAGATGCTCTCGGGGGCCATCCACTTCAGAGGCAGGAAGGTCTGGGGGAGGGCAGCACAGCACTAAGTATAAGGAGGGCCAAGGCCCACTCCACACCTGGCAGTTTCCGCCCCAGCACCTGACTCCCGGGCCCTGAGAGCCCACCTCTGCAGGCATGCAGATCCCACAGTCATCCCAGTACTGGCCAGGGGACCGGAAGGCCAAGTTTCTTTACCCACAGCTGGTAACATGGTGGTCCCATCCCTGAACAAGAGCCCTAGGGTCTGAGGTCCCTTTTCCTGACCCCAGTAGAGGCCCCTGGACGGCTTGGTAGAGAGCAGGAAAGCCAGAGAGAAGCCAAGGAGCCCCCCGCTCTGACCCGGCCACCTTCGATCTCTGTGGTCTAGAGTCCCTCCAGCTCTGGAATTCACTGTCCTCTTGTGGAAAGTGGGAACATGAGTGGCTGACAGGATGGTCACATTTTAACCAAAAACACATTTGACCTGCTCCCTTTCCACGCTTCCCAGGACCCGGGTCCCTTGCCCCCACATCATGACTGGTGACTCTGAGCCCTTGGCTCACCTCACAACCTTAGCACTCCACTCCCCCACCCCCCATCCCATGCACAGCTGGTGGCTTCCCTTCCTGGGCCTGCACACATGGCTAGGCAGGCCAAGCCTGTCACCACTGGACAGAGCAGGTCACAATGCACTCAGTCCTCATCTCCCACATGCCACAGCCACGCTGACCAGGAGAGAACCTGTTCCCAGGGTCAGAGGCACATGGTACTCACGCTGCCTTTGGAGATATAGTTCGAGTCTCGCATGATGTCACGAGCCAGGCCGAAGTCACAGATCTTGACCAGCTTGCCCTCACAGATGAGTACATTTCTGGCTGCCAGATCTCGGTGGACACACTGAGTTGGGGGAGATGGGAGCTGAGGCCTTGGGGGGCAGTTGTGGGGAAAGACCTCCCCGCCAAGGGCTTGGGGAAAAATGTATTGCCACACAGGTGAGGGGGGCCACCCAGTGAGGGCGTTCACTGTCCTCACCCACCACAGGGGACACAGCTGCCATACAGAGCTTTGTACTTGGAGGACCCTGGCCGGCTGGGTGGCCCACCTCCCCACTGTGACCACACGTACGTTCTTGGAGGCCAGGAACTCCATTCCATTGGCCACCTGGTAGCTGAAGCCCACGAGATCCGTGTAGCTAAGCACTGGGGACTCGTTGATCAGAGTGGCCCGACAGGTCCTCTCAGGAGCTAGGGGAGAACAGAAGTTCACCTACCACCGTGGGTCTCCACATGGCCCACAGGACCCCTGCCCTTTTGCTCACAGAGGCCGACTGTCTGATACAGGTAGCTATTGATCCTCTAAGTCCTCCAGAAAAAGGAAGACAATTTCCAAACATCTAATGCAAACCTCTCCTACCTCATCAGTGCTTTCATAGGCCAGAAAAGCCTTTGACATTAGCCCCAGGCCACCTTTGCTCAGTCTGACCTGCCTGCTTCTCAGGGACCCTGGGTCAGCCCGGGAGCCTGGGGCCTCCTCTGTGCCCATGCCCCAGGAGGCCCAGGAATCCCTCCACCCCAACTCTTCCCGCTCTGGATCCAGAAACAGAGGTTCACTCTGGGGCTCCCTCACAGAGCAGCTGTGTGCAGGTGGCTAACCTCAGTTTCCGCATCTTTGAAATGGGGACAAGCCACCTTCCTCCCCCTTTTGTTTCGAGCCTGGGCATACGAAAGGCTCTGATAGGAATGCACGCCTGCATAGGGGTGGGGGCCGTGCTGAGGTGAGGACCCACCGGTGGGGACGTAGTTGTCATAAGGGGCCATGTAGCTAGAGGACTCAATGTCTGCATATTTGACGCCTCCTTTCATGTCCAACATGGGCACGTAGTCTACGGACTCGTCTTTGCTCATGTCCATGTAGCCACCGTCGCTCTCCCCGGGCAGAGACACATGGCTGGGGGAGAGAGGAACGTCACAAGAGGAAGGGCCACGGGGCTTTCCTTTTGCTTCCCTTCCCGTCCCACCTTGCCCCGAGGCCCCGCAAGGCCCTGTCACTCATGGGTTTCCTCTCTCCCTCCGCCACTCATCTTCCTCCAGCCTGTCACCACTTGAATGGCCACGCAGGGAGCCCTTCCCCCCAGCCCATGGGGTCCTAAGCTGGGCAGCGGGGTGCTGGGATGACATAAGACCCTGTGCATGTCCCCAGGGAGCTCACGCCTAGGTGTGATCACAGCACTCCAGCGCGAGGGTCAGAGGAAGGGCAGGTAGCACGGTGTCTTTCCAGGGGTCTCCATCTGGCTCTTAGGGCCCAGCCACAGCCCAGAGTGGGCAAGGAGTCATCCTAATGCCTCTGCCTACAGTGCCAGCTCCCCGGAGAGCTAGGGGACCACATGCGCCCATATCTCTAGAGGTGGACCAATGACTGGAAGGAAATTGATCCAGTGCGGGGCGGGGCGGGGGAGGCCGCGGTGGGGGCGGACAAGGCCGAGTCTTCCTGTCTTTCCGTGACAGACCGACACCCCAGCTCCTAAACTGTCTCTGCCCACCCTGGCCTCAGCTTCCGTCCTGGACAGGGAGGGAGTGAGCAGGTGCCCCGAGGGCTCCCCAAAGCCTCCTGCAGTACCTGGGCAGCGGGAGCCCGACAGGCAGGGCGTTGCTGTAGAGCTCGGCGCTAGGCGGGCGGCGCTTGTCAGAGCAGCGCTGCAGGAAAGTGTGCTTGTTGCGGTGCAGGTAGTCTACGAGGTCGCCGTAGCGGCAGTACTCAGTGATGATGTAGATGGGTCCTGCGGGGGGCACAGGTTCAGGCACAGCCCCCGGGGCTCCGACCTGCCGTCAGGGCCTGGGGCCTGACGCCCGGCTGCAGCTTGGAAAGGCAGTTTGGTAGGATGGCCAAGAGGCTTTGGCACCGGGCTAACCCCGATTCTTTTCTGGCTTCTGTGACCAGGAGGGAGATACTTATTCTGGCCGAGCTTTACTTTTCCCATCTGTTAAATGGGGCTAACCCTAGCCACCTCCCTGAGCACTCATAAGATAATGCCTTTGTCAGCTCGGCCCTGGGCCTGGCACAGAGCAAGGACAGGGTGGTAGATGTCACCCATAGGTTTTCAAATGACGGCAGATGCTGGAGCCCAGTATATAGAGCAAAGAAAGGCAACTATTTCTTATCAGGTTACTGTTTCAACCCAAATACAGTATATTTACTTGAAGCCCGTCATGGGAACTTGACAATATTGATGAATACAGACATTTTGAAATGGGTGATCTTGTGGACATAAATTGGCCTTTGTGTGAAGCTCACTTCTGTATTTTATTTTGGTTGCACAATACTGAGGAAAATCCCAAATCTCACAATAAGCAGCTGCAAACAGTGATAACACTTCTTTTTTTTCTTTTTTTAATGGCCTAACTTGCAATCAGAGCTTCAAATAAATACAAGGGCTGGGGAGACTTCGTTCTATGATCTGAATGAAAGCAGCTCCCAGTCAGCCTGCTGGTGTTCTCCGGGTGTAGGGACAGAACTCACCTCACAGGGGCCAGGACTTAGGAGTTTGTGGAATGTATTGCGAAAATTTTAAAGAGTCAGAGGACCCCTGGGTTTGGAAACGGCCAAGTCGTTGGGCCTTGAAGATGATGTGATTCTGTGGGTTTGTGAGTCCCGCCCCCATCTGGGTCTGTGAAATGAGGGCACTGGACAGGGCGGGTACAGACCCTCCAGCTGGAGTGTCCTGTCATCCCTGGACTGAGGAGGGGGCAGGGAGGGGCCAGGCTTGGGCAGCTGGCGTTTTCCGGAACCCTCTGGGGGAGTGGTTTTGGTACCTCCTTTGGTGCAGGCCCCCAGCAAGTTGACCACGTTCAGATGGGGCCCGAGGTGACTCATGATCTTCAGCTCTGACATGAGGGCCTGCTTCTCGCTGCTGCGGGCTGTGGCTGAGGAGGGAGATGGGGCCTCAGGCCTGCCCTGTCCCTGAGGCCCCAAGGAGGCTGTTCTGCTCCACACCCTACTGTAAGACCCAGATGGCCTGGGGGTGGCGAGGACCCATGAGCAGGGGGAGGAGAAAGAGGGTGGGAGGAAGGTCAGGGAGAGAAGGAGGTGCGGGGGGGGGGGGGCCCAGGGTGAGGAAGATTCTTGGCCAAAGCAGAGCCTGCGGCGGTGCTGGCCCACAGGTGACTGTACTACTTGTGTCCAGCAAATGAGAGCTGGGGAGTGCCTGACTGTGTGGGGCCGGGGGCAGGGGACACGTGGGGGCCCAGATGTGAGGGAGGGGCAGGCTCCCAGGACTCACATTTCAGCATCTTGACTGCCACTTTCATCGTGGCCTGCGAGTGGCTCAGGCCATGAGCCGTGGCCTCCACCACCTGCCCAAAGGCCCCGGAGCCCAGGGTGCGTCCTGGGGTAGAGACAATCCCTCAGCGCCTGGCCCACCAGGGAACCACATACCCTGCTCTCTCTGAGGTCAACCCCTCCAGCCAACCGGGACTTAAGGTGTTCCCCTCCAGGTGTCTCCCACAGTGCTTTGCAGCCCTTCCTGATGTCTCATCTAAGTCCTGCCAGCTTTCTGGTCCATCTTTAGTCCCTTCCTCCCATCCCCAAAGGGAGTTCAGCTCCTCTGTACACCTTGGCCTTCCCAGCTAGACTAAGCACGGCCTGACATGCAGCCCATCCTCAGTTCCTACTTCCCCTTTTGCCCCCAAGGGGTGCGATCTCACATAGTCATGGGATCATAGGACCTGAGTGCTGAACCCTCCCTGGGGTATCACCTTGCCCCATTGTATGGAGAGGGGCACTGAGGGCCCGAGAAGGCAAGACTTCAGACAGTCTTGCCACCCCCCGAAAGTGCCCAGACTGCCCTCGAGAGTACCCTGGACTGACCAAGCACAAGCTGGTCCCGAGGCAGCTCCCAGGTGGAGTCGTAGGGCAGCTGCATAGGATCTACATAGATGTACTCATGGCCGTCGGAGCTCACGGATTCAATCACCTTCCACCGGATCTCATAACGTGGCTTCTGCAAGACCAACACCAGGGATGGCTCATCAGAGGAGGTCTGGGCTTTGGGGCCTACCCGCCCATGGCCCCTTATGGGGCAGATGGAGCAGGAGACCCTGAGGCCCAGAGAGGGACAGAGGCCTATTTGAAGTCACACAGCAAGTTATTGATAAGGCTCAGGTTCACGGGCTCAGTAAAACAGGTGCCAAGAGGCCCCAGCTTGGTGCTGGCTGAGGAGCAGCTAATAGCCCAGGGCCTGGCTCATCAGGACCTCCTTGCCAGCTTCTCCCAGAGCCCTGGCTGCTTCCCAGATGGGAGTAGCGGGGCAGGCAGTCCTGGGAAGTGACACAAGCTAGGGGCATTCAGTTAGATGTGGACAGCCCGTTCTCCAAGCTGGGTCATTCGCAGTGGGAATCTCAGAAAGATGGAAGCACACAATGTTGAAATCATAGGATGTTGGAATCATAGGACTGGGCTCTTAGAATGATAAAATCCATGGGTGTTGCAATCCTAACTCAAGAATCTTAAAACATCAGGATCGCAGAATGGTGAAGCCTCGGAACAGAACATTGAAATGACACGTTAGTAGGATTAGAATGCATTTCAGTAGAAGCCTGGGAGCCTCTGGAGGTGAGAGCTGGAAGAATGCTGGGACTCATGTAGTCCACCCAGAAAGTGCCTTGCCCTGTGGCTGAGAGGGACAGGGCTGAGGTCCAGGCAACACCCAGGAAGGCACAGCAATGGCAAGGGACCCCGGCTGGCCTGGATCAGGCCCGAGATGGCCCTTGCTGCTGGGGGTAAAGGCAGCTCTCCATCGTTTTACACCAGCACTCTGTGCCAGGCTGGGCCATGACCAGATCCTGCAACATTCAAGGGCACCTGGGGCTCCATGTAGAAAGAATAGTGTGCCCATGTGCACCCACCAGGCAAGGGTGGGAGCTTACCTTCTGCCACAGCATGATAAGGATGATGAGGGAGATGACTGTGAGGACCACCAAGGCCAGGATGGCCGAGATCACCACCACCTTGAAGGGCAGAGCTGCAGGCAGAGACAAGAGCCAGCCATAAGCAAACGGGGAGCTTGGCAGCTCCCTGGCAGTCCTCCCGTGTCCCCACTGCTGGTCCGGCAAATCCTCTCTGCCTGTCCTGCCCTCCACCAGCCATGGCCTATGACGTCAGACTGCCCCATGGTGGGACAGGTGGGGGTTTTCATCCCTTAGCTCACTCCCACTCCCATGCATGCGCACATACCCCTGAATGAGCGGGTGCCTGCAGACCAGCCCAGAGCAAGACAGAAGTAAAGCTTTTGTGTGCTGCCTGTAAGAAACCACACCCCTCAGTAACAATGGCACTCAGCTCCCTCTGGGCTCCCATATGCCTTCAGCCCTTTTGGGGGTCAGTCTGGCCTGTCTGCCATGGTCCCAGACCGGATACCAGCTCCTGATGACTGGGCTCACCTCACCTCTGAACCCATGCCTTTGCCAGGGCTGTCACAGCTAGGACAGAGCCTGATTGAGCTCCCACAGCCTGACGAATCCAGACCGTTTCCTCCCCTGCTTCACCCGGAGTCCCCAGCGGTGTCGGGGTAGTTACGACAGTTATAAGGTGCATCCCCCAGTGAACAGGGGTAACCAGGTGGGGCTAACTCAGGGCCCCCAAGCCCCAAGTCTCCTCCCTAATGCCTCGGCCTCCTTGCTGTACAATTTCCCATTCTCTTCCCCTCCCTCTGCATCCACTCTGGCCGGACCCTCACCTCCCCTATCCTGCCCCACTGGCCACCCATGGGGTCCCCCACAAACTTGTTTCCTCTTCTTCTGTCCCACACTTGCCCCTCTCAGCGCCCCTGGAGGCCCTGTCCCTCCTCCTCAGGGTCTCAGACCAACATCACTCTTCTCCTCCCTCTCCCCACAAGGTCACACATCCCAGGCCTGGGAAGGAAGTCTGAATCTTCCAAGGAGCAATCTGAGTAAAAAGAAGAGGTTTCGTCCAGCCATGGTAGTTTCCCTGTGGGTTGGTACGTGGCTTCCCCCTCAGGCGGTACACAAAAGCTTTACTTCTGTCTTGCTCTGGGCTGGTCTGCAGGTGCCCACCGGCTCAGGGGTATGTGCGCATGCGTGGGAGTGGGAGTGAGCTAAGGGATGAAAACCCCCACCTGTCCCACCATGGGGCAGCGAGCTGGGGACAGCTCTGCGCACAGAGAGGCTCGTGTGTGTGTGCCAGACCAACCTGCCAACGCCTCCCACAGCCTTCAAAGCTCTGTTTGCCCTGGCTTCTGCCTAACCCGAGCCCCTCCTTTACCAGTCCTTTCCCTTTCTCTTGTTATTTCCCTGCTCCAGCCCCTAAACACACACATACTCTGGGCTCAAGCCTCAATGAATGCCTTTGAGTTCTCTGATCCCACTTTACCTCTGGGCTCTTGCAAAAGCCATTCCCTTTGACTCGAACCCCATTCCTTACCAGCCTAACTTCCAGGTATCTTTCAGGTTTTGACCTAAAGATTTCTTTTTCCAGGACACTTTCCTGAATCCCCTAGCTGGACACAGAGCCCCTCCTCCCTCTAGGCTCCCTGGCCCCCACAAAGTACTGCCCCCTGCAGTGGGATTGCCTAGTTCCTTGGCTGCCTTCTCTCTGGACTGAGGGCACTAGAAGTGCAGGGAGGCTGGGCCTTCTTCAGGGAGAAAGAGGAAACGAATGAACAAATGGAGACCAGAACAAGGGGAAATGTATGCCCAGGGACCGGCAGGTAGCATGGGCACCCAGGCGCTGGCCGACACTATTCCCATGGACAAGAGTTGTGTGTGAACCTGCTCACAGACATGCATGGGACAGCAGGCATCTGGGTGCAGAGGCTGTGTCTGCACACTTTCATGGGGTGGGGGGTGCTGCTGCTCCACGCTCTGTGCCAGTTTGCACACATGCACAGGAATTACACATGCACTATCCACACCCTTGTGTGGGGATTGTGCATCTGCACGTACACGCACACACACACACACACCCCTGGGTTTATATACACATCTGGGGATTGGGCATAGCCATATCCACGGCTTTATGCATGCACTCGGTGTGGTCCCCCAAAGGCAGGCATCATGCATGCTTGTGCACAAGCCTGTAGACATACACTCCAGCCTGACACGTGTATCTGGGGCTTGGGAAGTTTCCATGATGTAGTTTACAAATCTACACTAGGAGGGTCTGCCCTGTGTCCAAGGGTCAGGCCTACTCCTGATCATGTCTTATGATGCACACAGAACATGTGTACACCCAGCCATGGCCTAGACACGTACACTCATGGGTGTACACACATGTGCCAGTCCTGCGTTGTCGCATAAGTGCACAGGGGCACACGCTGGTGGGCTTGGCGAGGCCCCAAAGTGCCCACGCTCCCAGGCACAGCTACGCTCCCCGGCACAGCTGGGCTCCCAGGCACAGCTCCAAGGATGGCAGGGTGGAGGTGGGGGTGGAGGGTCTCCAGGAGCCACTCGGGCCGGAGGACTCACAATGCGGCACCACGGTGACCTCCTGCATGTCGTGTCCCAGCAGGTTGTGCAGAGTGCAGCGCACAGACAGTGGTTGGTCCACACGGCGCAGGCGCAGTGTGCTCACCACCTCGAACTCCTGGTCCTCGGGCCAGTATGTCACGTTAGTCTCCAGCTGGCTCTCCTCCTCCGAACTGTTCCCCAGCGGCGTGGGCGGCAGCTCGCGCGGACATCTGCTGAGGAAAGCCAGTTGGGTCAGCTTCCAGTCCTTGACTGGTCCTGAGCTCATTCCTCCTGTGTCCCCTCGACTGACCGGCAGGGGGCGCTCCGAACCCAGAACTGAGAGCCCGCGATCGCAAAATCCACTCCCTCCATTCGATCGCCTGAGTCAAGGTAAGGAAAAGGGACATTGAGGTCATGCAGAGCATCTCCAAGAAGCCACATCTTCTAGAACGGGGCTCTAGCCTGGAACTTGGTGCCCAGAGAAGGGGCTGGAGGAGATGACCTCCACTGGGTCCTTCCAGGCCGCTGTGGTTACTCTGGAAGATGGAGGCAAGGGGTCTGCTCACCTTTTGAGGTCGCTACAGGTAGACCAAGTGAGGTGCGGCTGGGGCATGCCGCGACCGCGACAGCGGACCGTCTGCTCCCCGCTGGCAGGGTGGCTTTCACTCAGCTCCAGCACACGGACAGGCACTGTGTGGAGAGGGCAGGAGGCCAGGAGGTGGGGAGGTCAGGAAGGAGACAGTGAGAAAGGCCCTCCAGGAGGATCTGGCCTAGGGTCTGGGGGTGGGGGGAGAGGAGCCTCAGGCTGCAGGTGAACATCAAATACCAGGAATCCCCGTGTGAAAACCGACAGGTTCCCCTTCTGGGCACTTCAAAGGGAAAGCCTCAGTAGGGTGCCAGTCTGTCTCTAACACCTCTCTGAGACTCGCTAATCTGCCCTCTTAACAAAGACAGAGCAGGTCTGAGGGTCAGAGAAAGCCCTGGGAAAGCGAGAGCAGGAGAGCACGGAGCTAGAATTTAATAGCATCGCTTTGTTTTCCCAGAGTTTATTTTAGTGGTTGCTTTATATTTATGACATGTGATGCTGATTTTCCATCTACAATTGAGAGATTAAATTCTCTTTCAAAATACATTTATTTTTAGAAAGTCAATTGACAAAACAGTAAGTCATTCGTGTGTCATTCCCCTGCTCAAAACCCTGCTGTGGCTCTGTCATCTCTGTCACAGTAAAAGCCAAAGTCCATACAAGGGCCCGAGGGGACCCATGCAATCTGTGCCCCCCTACACACACCCCACGACCAGGTCTCAGCTCTGACCTCATTTCCCACCACTCTCCCCCTTCTCGGTTCCTGCCACACCGGCTTTCTGCTGTTGTCCTGCCTTGCCACTGCTTGGCGGGCCCTTGCCCCCCAGAACCCCCTGGCAAACGCCCTCACGTTCTTGAAGTCTTCACACAAATGTCACCTCCTTGAGGCCAACTTGATCAGGCTGCTCAAAATCGCAACCCTCACTGCCCCGTGCCCCCTGAACCCTCGGTCCTCCCTACCCAGCTTTTCTCCCCCTTCGACGGCACTTGCTACCTTCTAGCCTTTTGTGTCATTTGCTGGTTCTCTGCCCTACCGTGGAGTGCTTCTCCTCCCCCAGCAGGAGACAAGCGGCACAAAGGCAGGGCCTCAAGAACCTCAACCAGACTGGTGTGTTGTTGTTGCTCAGTGAATACCTATCTAAGTAGTAGTAAAGTATGAGGGCATGTGAGAAGGACAAATCATGGCACTGGCACATGAAGGCCTGAGGTGTTAGGGACACCAGTGTAGCCCAGGGGCCTCCGTGTACAGCTTGAGGCCCAAGGAAGCGACATGCCTAGTTCACAGAGGAGCAGAAATGTTGGAGCTCGGCCTCGAGGCCAGCCTCCTGAGTCCTCCGCTCCCTCTTCTGCTCCTTCTCCTCCTGTGGGTGGGTGGACAGGGTAGGAAGGGAGAGGGAAGCGGTGGGGGGTTGGTGTGCAGGGAGGCACGGTGCAGGGCTCCTCACCGTTGACCTGCAGCTGGAAGGAGAGCTGGGCCTCTGCGTCTTCATGGAAGACCCGCACGGTGTAGCAGCCAGCCTCCGCCACCTTCACCCGCACCAGCGTCAGTTCCGACATGTACCTGCGGAGCACGACAGGCCCAGCTGCCGGTGCTGGAAGATCTCCCACAGTCCCCCCACCCAGCCCTCCTTGGATGGACCTGAGAAACCAGGCCCAGGGAGGGGCAGGGCCTTCCCAACGTCACACAGGTGTCACTAGCAGACGGGACTCACGCTGCCAGTCTCCTGAATCCCCCACCCATTGGCAGCTGGCTCCACCAAGCTCAGAGGAGGGTTGGGGAGGGGTGAAGAAGGTGGGACAAGCGCCCCTTCCCTCCCCCTCCTCATCTCACTCCTGCAGAAAGGCCTGACAGGGCTTTATCCGCACGGATGGCCCCTCATTGTCAGCCTGCTCGCCTCCTGCCTCCCGGCCACCATCCATGCATGGGTGGTCATGGCCCGTCTGGCACCCTCCTCCCTGATCATCTGGCCTTCTTCTCCTCAGCTGCTCCCAGCTGGCCCCACCCATCACAAGGACAACTGAACATCTGGGTGATCATCTGACCCGCGTCTGTTTCCCCCTCTAGACAGGAGACTCTAGGAGGGCTGGAACAGTCTACTCAGAGCTCTGCAGCCTCCCCAGTGCCTGGTACGGCGCCTCGCACGTAGTGGGCTCTCAGGAAAAGGGTCTCTAGGTGTGTCCCGTGGCTGAAGGCTGTGAGCTGCCGGGCAGCTGCAGAGAATAACGTCAAGAATGGAGCGGGTGGGCTTCTGCTCACCGGGTCTCAGACACATTGCGTGTGGACAGGGAGATCTCGCCAGCGCTGGAGTCGCCTAGCGTGCGGTTGTCCTTGAACCACATGACAGTGGGCGGCGGGTAGGCCTCGAACACGACCTGCAGAGTCCGACTGCGGTGTAGCTCCGCGAATTGTACGGCGTCCAGCTCTCCCAGCAGCCGCACGTAGCCACTCTCTGCAAGGGGCGGCCGTCAGGGGCGGGGCCTCAGGGGTGGGGCCCGGCCCGGCTACCAATAGGACAGCGCCCCCTGGGGGCGGGGCTCCCGGAGGCAGGGCATCCACCGAATGCGGAAGGAGCCCGGCCTTCCGGGCTTCAGGCTTCAGGACCTAAACCAATGATCGAGGTACCGGACCTGGGGTTGAAGTCGGGGCTGAGACTGGACCAGGGACCGAACTGGGGGCTGATATTGATTTGGGGCCCGGGTTTGATATTGGGACTGGAGTTTTCGTTCTCACTGAGCGTATTCTGGCTCGGCATTGTGGCTGAGGTGAGCTGCGGCACGGCTGAATTTGAGGATGGGGCGGCCTGGGCTTGGATGGCAGGTGGGTTTAGAAATCGGGTTGGGCCTGAGGTTCTGGCTAGGCAGAAAGTCCACGCTGGGAATAGAGTTGGATTTGGGGCCGACACTGCGTTTTGGTTTGGGTTTACCCTGGAAGTGGGCTTTGGTTGGTACTGAAGCCAGAGCTGTACTGGAATGCAGCTGACAGGACCCTGGGGCCATGATAGGGTCTAGGTCCAGCTCAGAAGGAGGGTCAGGGCTGAGCCCCAGGGCACGCACCAACCACAGTGACATTGATGGACTTTTCATCCCGATGCTCATTCACACTTTCTGATACATTGCAGATGTAGGTCCCTGAATCGCCAAGCTCAGCAGCAGGGATGTGCAGGATGGAGCGTATGTGCGAGGGTATATTGAAGAGGAAATCAGTCACTGGCTCCACCAGCCGCCCACTCTGTAGGGACAGGTGGGGGAAGCCCCCCCATCACGCAGAGTCCAAGAAGTTAGGCTACAAGGCAAGATACCCATCCTTCCCTGGCCATTCCTCCAACCCCCCAGCCCAGCACTACCTCCATGCGTGGGTAGGTCCATTCAAAGTTGACCACCTCGTTTCCGGTCACGATGCACATGATGGTGATGTTCTCACCCTGACGGACCACAGTCTGAACTGCGTTCACTGAGACATTGATGGATGACACTAGTGGAGAGAGATGAGTTTAGGGCTGAGGAAGTCACCACCAGCCATCACACCAGCCCTGCGGACTGGGGATAGGGTGGGGATTCAGAGATGGAAGGGATGACTCATGCGGCAGATCCATTAATTCAACAAATATTTGTTAACTATGTTCTGTACGCCAAGTACTATGCTGGACACTGGGACTTTAGCAATAAACACAACAGACAAAATTCCTGTCCTCATGGATCCGACATTCTAGAATCTTGAATCAGTGTATTCTTTGGGCATCTAAGTACCAGAGAAAGGTATGGAGCACAAACCATGTACCAGGAAGCCTCTGTCTTTAATCCTCCCAATAATCCCACCAGGTGGGCCATCATTATGGTCCTCATTTTCCAGAGGACAAAGCAGACTCGGAAAGATTAGGTGCCTGGTGCAAACTCGCTCATATGGGAAGTGCACAGCTAGGACTCAAACCCAGCCAGCTCCGAGGCCTGTGCCTTTGCCCACCACAGTGTGCAGCCCAGCCCTGCCACCCACCCTCCTCATGACCTTGGGCATACTCCCTCCTCTGAGTTTCAGGCTTCTCACCTGTAAAATGGGGAAACACTACCTGCCTTCCGAGACTACAGTGAGAATTTGGTGAAAAATGGAATTGCCCACTTCATAAGCTGGAAAGGGCTCTACCCCTGCGGAGGGCCATACTTGCCTCTGCTGAACATCAGGCCAGAAAGGGGGCTTACCCTGGAGGCTGTAGACATAGTAGGCTTCAGAATCCACTTCCCTGTCCCCGATGGTGGTTTTGCAGACATAGGTCTTATCCTCGAATGTACCAGAGAAGCCACGTTGGTGGTCGTAGGGGATGGGTAGTGGGATATCCACTTTCTTCTCATGCAGTGTCACCACCAGCTTCGGATCCGTCACTCGGCATGGAATTGTGATCTCAGTTATTTCCGTGAGGAAAATGAATAGTTCCTCGGGGTCAACCGGGAGAAAGCCCATCGTGGGATCTGCCAGTTATGGGAGCCAAGAATGAGGGTCAGGTGAACTGGTTTTCTGGCTACCCCCTGAATTTCAGTGTGACCTTGAGCAGGTGTCTTCTCTCTGCCCCTCAGTCTTCCCATTACAGAATAAGGATGCTCTCAGAGGTCCCTTCCAGCTTTAATGTTTGATACGGTCAGCACCAGGGTGGGAAAGAAGATAAGCTACAAGTCAAAGGGCATCTGGTACCCGGAGCTTGCAGGATGGGAAAGATGGGATGTGGAGGCCCAAGAGAGAGCATATTGGAACCTGCTGAGAAGCCAGAATTCTGGGGAGCCAGGAATGGGGTGGGCTGGCAGGGAGCAGTCAGATCTCCCTGATCTGACTCAGGGGGCGGGGGAGTGATCATACTCCTGGACCGAGCCAGGCTGGATCCCGTGATTCATCTGCATGTTGAAGCTGGCCGTGGCTCACAATGTCACTAAGCACTCTCCACTCCCCCCAGACACCTGCGGCTGACAGAAGTCGGAGAGTGAGCAGGCAGGTGGGGGTGCTTACCTGGCACAAAGATGTAGAGCCGTTTTCGCTCACTAGGCTCCAGCCCATGGGAGCCTTTGTAGGTGCAGAAGTATTCTCCCGTGTCTATCCCAGTGACATTGGTCAGTGTCAGTGTGCTGGAGAAGGTGCCATCCTGGGTCTTGGCCATTTTCTGTGGGAGCTCCTGGGACATCCGTTCCCACACCACTGGAGCTGGGCCCGAGCAGGTCAGAACGAAGTTGCTGGAGACATTGAGGACAAGCTCTGGCCCCGGGGGTGTGATGACCAGGCCCCAGGAGGACTGTGGGCCCAGCAGCAACAGCAGGGGCAGCAACAGCACCTGGCCTTTGGGAGAAAAGGCGTCAGATGTCAGCACAGGGACATCAGCCCCTCTCCTCTTGGCTGACCCTGGAGGAAGCCATGTCTGCACAGTCCTTGAAGACCACGGCTCCCTAATCTGACACAGACTGGAAGCCATGGCTTTGAAGCAAGCTTGCCCAGTGCTAGGGGCCCTCAGGACTCCTTCCAGTCCCCTAGCTTCCTGATCTTAGTGCCTCTAGATCCCAGACCTTAGAGTCTCCAGCTATGCTGTGTTCAGGCTGTGGGCATGTTCACCCGAAGGCATCAGGAAATCCGTGGGAAGCAATTCCCAGGCCTCCAGTTCCTGCGTTACTTCCCAGGTCACTTTCCGAGCCCCTTTCCTGCAGCTGGCCCAGTTGTCCAGGTTCCACCCAACCCCAGAGGTGGCCTTGATTGGGGAGGGTGGGGCAAGGTAGCTCAGAGTAGGGCACACAGGACAGGAGAAACTCAGTGCCCCCCGCTCCCGGGGCCTGGAGGGAATGGGAGTTGGATGCGGGTGTCAAGTGATTGGTTCCTCTCTCCCTGCTAATGTCCCCTGGGCAGGATTCTGTAAGCCATGTCCCCCAGAACTGCAGGTGCTCAGCCAGCCAGCCAGCCAGCCACCCACCCTGGGTAAGCTGTTGGCTGGTCCCTGGTGGCCAGTGACCGTTCACTGCCTGGTAGGCCACCCAGCCCCCGGAGCACCGACAGCATAGAACAGGCAGTAGTGAGGGAAGGGTGTGCTCGCAGGAGCCCAGCCAGGACTGGGGAGCTCATAGCTAGTGAGGGATCCAGGCATGGGAGGGGAGCCCCAGACCGGAAGCAGACCAGCCAGGCTGGTACCCCAGAGTACTGAGAAGAGGTGGGACATGGGGGTGATTGAGCTGAGTGAACAGTAGAAGGAGGCCTCCACTGAGCACCGCAGGAAAGGCAGGAAATCGAGGCTCAAGAGCACAGCAATGTCCCTGGGCTCCCAGGCCCCGGTGCTAGCTTAACAGACTCGGCCAGCTCCAGGGTTCTGCTTAGTGCCTCCTGGGGGCCCCCTACCCCTTTGACAACAGGAGCTGGCATGACACTTGGAAGCCACAGTGTACCTACCTTTGAGGACAGGAGGTGGCCTGGTGCTCCGAAGCTGCATGGTGTCCTGCAGAGTTAAACATAGGGGTCAGGGCTGAGTGGGCACAGTTATTGCGAAATCAGACTTAGCACCTGGGTCCTGCAGAGGAAACCCCAGCCCAGACCACCAAGCCTCCATGTCTATGGGGCTGAAGTCAAAAGCCACCCATGTCCCATGATCAAGAGGACACTCATGCCCGAGTCCCCACCCCCTGCATGGGGCTGGGCCTCAGGGCGAATGGACCCTACTTCGGCTCTGCCTCTACCTCTCCAGTAGCCTTGGCTGAACCCAGGCCTCTCTGGGCCTTAGTTTCTCTTTACGTGCAGTGGGAGTGGGGGACTCGGGCTGGATGGTGTCCAGGGGCCCGCCAGCTCTAACAGCCAGTCATCTGGGTGACAGTTCCAATACCAAGCTCTTATCTGCCAGGACAAATATTTGGGAAAGCGTGATGAAAGGCCTGGGGGAGCAGGAGGGGGAAAGCCAGAACCCAGAGAACTCCCACAGGCTCCAAAAGCACAACAGGAAGTGGAGGCGGCTGTAAGAAGGGAAGAGGGGGAGTCAGGACTGCAGAATGTTGGGGGGGCACCCCCATGCCTGGGCCCCCTTTACTCAGCCCCAAGCTGCACAGGGAGGCCTAGGGGAGAGGGGCCAGGGGCTGAGCCCAGGGGCAGCCCCACTCCACAGGAAGGCTTCAGAGGTCCTTGGAGACTACTGAATCCAAGCTCCCCCACCTCCACCCCCCAGGGTCCAGACAGGGAAACCAAGGCTCCGGATGGGAAAGAAGTTCACGCAGGATGATCCAGCAGAGCTTGTCCAGGAGGGAGACAAAGAGATCTGGAATGATAGAGGCAGAAAGAGACAGACACAGAGACCAAGAAGGAGGACGCACATGGTAAAGGAGGCAGCCAGAGACAGAAGAAGGACCACAGAGAGACAGATCGACTCAGGTGGGTTTCTGCTCCATCCCTGCCCTTAGCAGCCCCATCTGCGGATTCCAGACAACCACCAATAGCCAAGCTGGCAAGGGTCTGCCTGCAGCATCGATAAGAAGGTGACCAGAAGTAGACAGGGGTCACAGAGCAAGAAACGTGGGAAGAGACCACGTGACCAGGCACAGGGCGCCTCCCAGGCTGCGGGTCTGCTGACTTCCCTGAGTGGCTGCCCAGCCAGGCCTGGCTCCTCAGGCCACGCCCAGATGGCCCTTTACTTCCCAGTCTAGGGCTGGGCTCCGGGTCTGAGCCCCATGGGGGCTGCCTCCTGCGCCATCACTCTCTCTGTGTCCTCAGTTGCCAGCTCTCAAAATGGGATGACGGGAAGTGGGCCACGTACAGGGGCAGCATTTACCCCTACTGCCCAGCCCCCCAGGAAGCTCTCGTAGCAACTCTGCTTTGCCCTTCCTCCTCCTCCCCATCCCTTCGACCAGCCTGCCTGAGGGTCTCCTCATTCCTCCCCGTTCCTCTCTCTTGACTCTTCCAGAGACAAAGCCCAGCCCTCCCACAGCACCCCCACTTCCATCCCTCCTGCCCCAACCCCTCCAGCTGGATGCTAGTCTTCCACCAGCAAGAGGAAGCAGTGCTGAGGCAGAGCCAACAGCCCCCACAGAGGCCCATGTGCCCCTCGCTGGGTGCCCCTCTTGCTCCCCCCTTCCTGCCTGAGATCCCAGCCAAAGAAAATCATTAGCAGCCCAGGCTGGGGGAGGGGGTCATCTCAGTCTCCCTACCGCTCCCCTCCCAGCCTCCCTGGCTGGCCACACTGTTTATTATTCTAAAGGAGGAATTTGGTCGGCTGGCCTGGAGATGGGAGGTCACTGCGACCAGGGCTGGCCTGGCTCTGGAAGGCTGGGCCTTGCAGGCTGGGCCCCCAACTCCCCTGACCCTGGCTCCTCTCCTGCTGGGCGTGGGGCCGGGGGCAGCTCAGAGTTTCTGAGACTCTGAGCCAGGAGGGGCGCTCTTGAACAGGCAGCGGCCCAGAGAGGGACAGAATTGTGGCCTAATCACACAGCAAAAAGGCAGAATCAGGCTAGGGAGAGAATAGTCTGGGCAGAAGAGCTCAGGGCCAGTGTAGATGCGCCAAGGATCTTGGACTGACTTCTCACTCTAGGAAATGAACATTATGGCTCCAGTCACAAGGGATCTCAGACTCACCGTGAGACTCAGCAAGTCTCCCGCCTTCTCTGGGACTCAGATTCCCCCTATGAATACAGGGAGAAGTTTGGAGGGGGCAACTCAAAGAGCTACCCTTGTTCTAAAACTGTGCTTTTGACTTGCTAGAGAGAAGGTTCTGGTCACTGTTATTCTTGCTGGGGTGGTTTAGGGAGGTGAGGCTGATGAGAAAGAGGAGACTACATTACAGAAGCTGGAGTGAATTGTGAATCCACAACCCATCTCATTCCACAGGTTGAATTTCCCTGACCATTTGGTCACAAACATGCTGTGTGGACTTTGACAAATTGTTTCCCTCTCTGGGCCTCACTTTTCCCATACCTACAATTAGGAATTAGCCGGCCTTTCAGGGGACTTTGAGACAAATAAACAGGTGATCTGGAAACCCAGGAGGTGGCAAAAGAAAAGGTAGTGTGGACAACAGAAGGACTGGGAAGAACAAGAGTATAGCTTGGGGGCCCCAGACTTAACCGCCCAGGCCCATCTTGGATGACTCCCTGATACCCCCAGTTATTTACCCAATGCCTTATGGACCTCTGTGCTTCTCAGAGGCTGCTGTAGTGCCAGCCAACCCCACAGAGGCCCAAGCAGCTAATTCAGAGGTTGTGGGCTTGCCTGTGACAACTCCCCCTTCTTCAGGGGGAGGGCTGCGCTCCAGGGAGGAGTCACCTGGGACAAGACGGATGTCACAGTCAGGATGCAGGCACCCTCCTACCTGCCATACTCTCCTGCCTGGGGAGGCCCCTGAAGCAGAGAGAGGGTGGGGACTCTCAGGGATCCCCTCTTTGCCCATGAGGAGCGTGCTGAGGGCCAGGAAGACCTCATGATTCCTCTTACTGGTGGGGGCAGAGGTCCAAAGATGGAGTCATTGTCCCACTCCTCCCAGTGAATTAGAAGGACCTGTTTGGGGGAGCAGAATGTGGACCCCAAGTCCGGGGAGCAGGCATGCTTGGGGAATCATTCTGAGCCCAGACTTATGTCTTTCCAGCTCCTGTGAATCTTTCCCACCACCTTAATCTAAATAAATCCAGTCCCTCTGGGCCACATCCGCCAGCAGTAGCTTCCCTCCGTCGGGGTCCCGAGACTCCCACGACACAGGGAGGCCAGGGAGGAGGGCTCCCTGGCTGCCGGTGGTGGGGGAGGCTTGCACAGGGCCAGCATGCTCTCACACGCCCCAGAGCCCCACCCACGCACTCACTCACACGCTGCTCGGAAACACACCCGTGTGCACCGGGCCATGTGTGTGCCCAGCCCTCAAAGCAGGCACTGCACATGTGCGTGCCCACACAAATCCCACGTGCACACAGCTCCCCGGCGCCCGGCACACATGGCCACACACGCGCTCTCGGCGCAGACTGCTGCCTGTGCGCTCTCCCACACACCCATGGGTGGGGCGCACGCGTGCCACAGATCACATGTGCACCCGGCCCCAGCCAAGCTGCACACGTGCAGGGGGCCTGTGTGCATGCAGGCCTCAACACACCCGAACACACAGCCACAATACCCAATACAAGCCAGTGCTCACCAGCCGACTCTGTGTGCTACATCCAAGGGTCACTCCTGTTTTAGATGGGGAAACCGAGGCTGTGAACAGGTAGGGAACTTGCCTAAGAATGCAGAGCAGAGACCGAACCTCTGTCTGGAGAGTGCTCTCTGCCAGCCCGTGTCTCTGCCGCCTTCTGTGTTTGGGCTGGGGACAGGGTGGGACTGGTTTAGCTGAGAGGTGATGGGACCTGGTGATAGAGGCTGGAGGGGCTGGAGTGAGAGGTAGCTTGCACAAGCCCCCACTCCTGATTCTGACTTGGAACACTGGGGTGGGGGGGGGGGCAGGAGTGTGTGTGTGTGTGTGTGTGTGTGTGTGTGTGTGTGTGTGTGTGTGTTGGGGACGCAGTGTCATTTTCTGAGACGAGAATGAGGCAAAGGGCCAGGATTGAGAGCTGCCATCAAGCTGCTTCAGGGTTTGAGGGGCTGTGGGCTCCCGAGTGGACAGAGGGACCCTCTGTCTGGAGGCAGGGAATGGGCAGAAATAGCAGGGAGGTGGGGATGGGAGGCAGCCCTGCTGCAAGAAGGCAGGGGTGGGTGTTGGGGTGGGCAGTCTCAGGCCAGGGATGCTCTGAATAAACAAGATGCCAGAGGGAGGAGGAGGCCTAGTCGAGGAGTCACGGGGTTAGAGTCACAGAATATCAGAGCTCCATGGCCCTCAGGGATCATCTCTCCAAACCAACCCTCTTCCTGTGCCCATTGTACAGGTGGGGAAACTGAGGCTTAGAGAAAAACAGGGACAGGTGCCAGTGTTTTGCCCTAGGCAAGCCAGGCTCAGGTAGGTAGCTGATGGGGCACTGGAACTCACCCGACTGGGCAGCCCTGGCTCCAGCCCCAGCCCCAATGTGAGGCCAGTAGCTCAAGACCCAGGGTTCAGGCTACCTTCATGGCCCACTCTGTGGGCAGTCACTCTTCCTGTCCTGTCCCACTTCAGAGGAGGTGACTAAGTTGCAAGCAGAAGTGAGGCACTGCTGGCAGCCTTGTCCTCTCTTCTGTACACCCCTCTCCACTCTGCGTCCCCGGGGACAAACCGGCAAGGATCCCTGACTGACGGGAATAAGGGTATGTGGGTTCTTGCCCCAGCTCTGTCACCCACCTATCGTGCCATCGTGCCCCTCGCTGAGCCTTGGTCTTCCCATCTGTACACAGGGTGCACTTCCAAGGCTGCCTGTGGCTCTCAGGACCCCACTCAGGGAAGGCAGCTGTGTAGAACTGGAATGCTGGGGTGGGGGTGGGGACCCGGGGAGGGGCCCTGGCCTGGATGTCATGACTCAGCTCAGAGAAGGCAGCCTGCCTGAGGCCTAGGAGTGTGTGGGGGCAAGAGGCATCTGGAGCCAGGGATGGAGTCCTCCCTCCAGCAGCTGCGAGAGCACGTGAGTGAGGGCTGCACGGGCTGGACCTGGCAGAGGGCAGCCCTGGGGGCCTTACTCCAAGGGGGCTGAGACGTAGGTGTGCTCTGGCAGCATGGGTGGGGGACCTTCATCCTGGGAGCCAAGGAGGACTGCAGAGTCCACTGGGTAGGGAGACAGTCGGGGTAGAGACCTGGGAAGGGGCTGAGGCTGGGGGGCTCCCACCTGCCACCCTCAAGCCTAAGCCCCCCTCCTATCTGTTGGTGAGGGCTCAGCACTCTACCTCTACACAGTGACTCTCCCCACGAGCCAGAGGACCACCTCAGGGCCCGAGAGAGAGCAACCTGGCCCAAATCACACAGTGATGTAGCTCAACATCCAGGCCTCACTCTGCCATGCAGCAACAGACCTAGAGGAACTTCTGGTTTCCAGGTACCTATGAGGTCCCCCAAACAAAGCAGCAGAAATCAGCTAAGTTGGGGCCTGACCCGGGCTCCAGACATTCTAGAAGTCCACGTGGGTAAAATAACGGTGCCCATTCCATGGGCTGGCATTCTGGTCCCCCTACCCCCGCCCCCTCCAGTGCAAGCTTGGTCACCTCTGGCTGTCCCATGGCACCACCCCTCTTCTGTCTCACCAGCTGCAAGCTGTCCCCTCCGACCTGTTCTCACACCAAAACCAGGGGAGCTTTTCTGAAATACCTGTCTAACCACCTTCTTCCCTGGCATGTCCGTGGCCCCCTACTGCCCCCAGGACTGGGCTGGCTTCTTAACTCGGCCTCTAAGAAACTAGGCGCCCTGGCCCTGCCGACAGCTTGTCATGACTGAGGAAGGGAGGTCACTGCCCTCCCGGCTCCCTGGGGCCCAAGTGAGGCCCCCTCGCTCTCGTCACTCAATGTGTGCTCCTCTCCCCAGGAGGCCTCCCCAGGGACACAATGGAAAGAAATGACCTATTTTCTGGAAGTTCAAAATAAAACGAAACATCTGTCTGGATCCAAGCCAGGCTGATAAAGAAAGGACTGATTCCAGCCCCGAGCCTGAGCCCCCCCCTCCTGCCACACACCCCCTCCCCCACCAGGGTGTGTGCACGTGGGGGTGGGGAATAACTCAGGCCCTGGGACTTGGAACAGCTCGTGGGAAAGCACTCAGTGTGTGCTTCACGGCCACTGGGGGCCCAGGGGAGGGGGCCTGAGTCCCCGCACAGGCTGGGAACCATCCTAAGAAGGAGGTCAGTGAGGGAGGGAGGCCTGCCGTGTGCTCCTGTCCCCCGCCCCCGGCCTCCCGAGCAAACGCTTCCTGCCTTCTCTGGTGCCTTGCTGGCCTCCCTGCTCGTCCCCCCACGGCTGCCCACCCCACCCCCAGGGCTCTGCGCAGGCCCGGTGGATCCCATCTGGACCCCCCAGAGCCCACGTAAGATGGAACAAGAAGCTCGCCGGCCTTGAAAACAACAGGGATAACAATAGGTCTCTCTGATTTCTTTTGGGTCTCCCAGTACCTGGGCCGATGTCAGCGGAACAACCCATGAACTCTGGGTGACGGCCGCCTTTCACAGATGAGGAAAGCAAGGCACAGAGGGGTTAAATCATTTGCCCTTGGGCACGGGGCTTGCCAGTGGTGGAACCGGTGCTCAGTGCTGGGCCGACTGACCCCCGAGCAGCCTGGCTCCACACCCACGTCACAGCCTCCCTGAGGCAGGAGGTAAAGATGACAAAGCCATGCCTGGCACCCAGCACAGGCTCCATCCACGAGCCACACCCGCCTTGTTCTTTCTGCTCTGCTTCCAGACCTCGCCTGTCGGTCCAGGCCCTCCTTGTAATGGGGTGAGCCTGAAACCGAAGAACAAGGTGGGAGTCATACCACCTCTCACAGAGCCCTACGGCCTTGGGGCTGGAAGAGGCCCCAAACACTCGCCCCCACACGCCTCCCTCTTCCTCTCTGCAAACCAAGGGGTTGTCCCGTCCACAATGGCACACCACCCATGGCCAGGGTCTCACCCCCTCATCCGTAAACCCAGGCCATCCTTGGACGGCTCGGGACCCTCAGAGGCCAGGCTACTCAGAAATGTTCATTACATTGGGGATCTCGTTTTGTCCTCACAACAGTCCTGTGATAATCGTCATTTTCCTTACATGAGGAGGAAACTGAGTCTCAGAGAGGTCTGGTAACTTGCCCAAGGTGACACATTCAGTAAGCCATGAAGCTGGGGTGCAAATTCAGGCTCGTCGGACTTTAAACCTGTCTTCTTAACCATTGTGATGGGCGGCCCTGTCTCCCGCCCAGAAACAGGTCTGTCCACAGGGAAACAGGACTACATGAGTTTACCCTAATGGGGTCCGTACAGAATCCAGGCTCCCAAGGACTGAAGGATCCTGCAGTCCAAGTCCTTAGCCTTCCCTTGCTGCGGTGCGGGGTGAGCACGGGGCGTGCCCCAGCTCACCCAGCAATTTGAAAGTCAAGCTAGGGATAGAGCTCAGATCCTTCCAGCAACTTCCCTGCAGAGCCTGAGGGTCCGCTCATGGGTGGGGAGAGGAGTCCTTGCTGAGGACAGCCTGGGTCTGGCAGAGGCCGTGCCCCAGCAGTAACTGGCCTGCCCCGAGGCCCCTCCTGAGGGCCTCCGAGCTGGAGCACCCTGGCGTCAGGCTAGGTGTGTGGCCGGCTCTGCCACAGGCCCAGGCCCGCTGTGCTCGGGGTCCAGGCCTGCCCCTGCTGGGGCCCCAGCACCTCGGCAGCTGCAGAGTTCTGGGCCTCCACCATCCCTCACTGCCCTCCCTGCACTGCCTCCCCTGCCCCCCCCCGCCCCAGCCTCATCTCCGGCCGGTGCCATGGCAACGGAGAGCCCAGATCCTGGCAGCCAAAGGAGCCCCTGAGAGGGGTCCCAAGCTGAGGCTGGGGAGGGGGGTGCAGCAGACGCAGACAAGCAAACCTTCTGTTCCCCGGGCTGCTGCCAGCTCGGGATCAGCCCGGGGCCGGGGTGGGGGCCGCAAATAGAATGGGTTCTCAGAGCCAAGTGGGCAGGGGGCAGGCAGGCCTCAGGCCGTTTGTCCTGACCCACCAGCACGTGGCCTGCCCCCACCAGCCTCGAGCCCAAGCCCACAGGCGGGTGGAGTGAGGGCTCACGAGAAACCCTGCCATTAATTGGAGCCAACGTGGAGCATTGAGATTCCCCTCAGAGCCCTTGGGGCGGCAGAGCCAGAGGGGAGAAAACGCCCGCATTTTGCTTCCCTCTCCCTTTCTCAGCGTCTGTCTCTCAGCCCTCCCTCTCCAGTCCTGCACCCGGACTCTCCCACGGACAGTTACTCCGCTTCTCTGCGCCTCAGCGTTCCCATCTGGAAGTCGGGGCTCGTCACTGAGCTGGGGAGGCCACTGAATGAGTTCATACAAGTAAAATGCTTAGAACAGGGCCTGGCACACAGCCCTGTGCCAAGTCAGGGGCCTCGTTCTTCCTGCGCTCACGGGAGAATAAGTCACTTACTCACTTGCCCAGCCAGTGAGTGCACAGCTCAGGCCCCCTGGCAGGGCCTGTCAGTGAAGGGATGCCTGTGACAAATGAGACAGGAAAGGCCCTTCCAGAAGGACTTCTTAGGAAGGGTAGTTGCCTGTTACTGGTACGGCTGGCAGGCTCGGCGGGTGGGGGTGTCCCCTAGCATAGTCGGGAATTGAAAGGCCCACCCAGGACCAGAACCCAGGCCTCAATCCCCGGTCTGCCAACCACTTCCTTCCTGTACCTTTGCCTTAGCTCCTTCGCTTGATTCCCCACAAATGAGGAAACACACCTAAAATTTTTTCAGATGCCCCCAAATTCCTAATACAGAATTAGGCTTACAGTAGATGCTTAATAGATGCTTACACACCATAAGGGATCACACAGCCTTGTAGGGGTCGGCCCTTCTGGTCTTCAGGCATGGGGCTTCAACCGTCCTCTAATGGCTTGGGGTTCACTAGGCTGGAGAGCTGACATAGGCAGGCGATGGTGACTCTTTCCCTCCAGGGTGGTGATGGGATGGGCTAGGTTGGAGGGCAGAAGGGGACCCTGAAGTCAGCAAGCTGTGCCTGGTGCCACCCAGGGCACCAAAAACACATGGGAGCCCAGCCAGGTCAGGTGCAGCAGTCCCGCTCTGAAGCCACTTAATCCAGGTCCAAGTTAAGTGCCAGTTCTCCTCCCTCATAACGGTGTGACCTCTCTGACTTTAACTTCCCTGAGTTCCAATTTCCAGGAAAACGACACAAGAGACTTCCTTTTCCAGACTTCCTTTTCCATTGCTTTGAGGGGCAACGATGATGATGAAAAGCACCTGTCACAAAATAGGTGCTCAGTAAATGGCAAGTGTCCCGAATATGGGATTCTTCAAGTGGGGGAGGGGGCGGCCTCCAGCTTGGCCTTTGGGATTTAGCCGGTTTCTTTGGTGATGATGCCAGGGAAGGGTATCCCACAGTGGCTCTGTGTGGGAAGTGGGAGATCTCAGGGCATCTGGGAGAACAGCAGGGGGAGAGCTCTGACATCAGAAATCAGGGCTCTTTAGCAAAGAGGTAGGGAAGGGCTCACGTCTGACACCAGGAAGAAAGGCAGAGGTCACTCTGGGAAAGGCTTGGGGTCCTGGGTGAGGATTCAGGCTTTGCTCCGGAGGCACCAGGACATTAATAGTGGGGTAGGGGGTGGCTGGCTGCTGGCTGGGCAGTGGTAACAGGCCAGCTCCAAGCACTGCGGGAGGAGGGAGCTCCCCGTCCTCAAACGGGAGTGACGGGCAGGTTAGCATCTGTGGGAGGGCGTGGCAGCAAGGCCAGTTTTGGATATGAAACCATCTCAAACCCCACCTAAGGCCCTGGGCAGAACCAGCTATGTAATTTGTGGAGCCAAGTGCAAAATGGACATGCGGGACCCTGGTTCCAAAATTATTAAGAATTGCAGGGGCGCCTGGGTGGCTCAGTGGGTTAAGCCTCTGCCTTCTGCTCAGGTCATGATCTCAGGGTCCTGGGATCAAGCCCTGCTTTGGGCTCTCTGCTCAGCAGGGAGTCTGCTTCCCTCTCTCTCTCTGCCTACTTGTGATTTCTGTCGGTCAAATAAATAAATAAAATATTAAAAAAAAAAAAAAAGAATTGCAAACGTGGGGGTGCCTGGGTGGCTCAGTGGGTTAAAGCCTCTGCCTTCGGCTCAGGTCATGATCTCAGGGTCCTGGGATTGAGCCCCGCATCGGGCTCTCTGCTCAGCAGGGAGCCTGTTTCCTCCTCTCTCTCTGCCTGCTTGTGATCTCTGTCTGTCAAATAAATAAATAGAATCTTTAAAAAAAAAAAAAAAAGAATTGCAAGCGTGAGGGGCTCCTGGGTGGCTCAGTGGGTTAAGCCTCTGCCTTCAGCTCAGGTCATAATCTCAGGGTCCTGGAATCAAGCCCCACATCGGACTCTCTGCTCAGCAGGGAGCCTGCTTACCCCCACCCTGCCTGCTTCTCTGCCTACTTGTGATCTCCATCAAATAAGTAAATAAAAATCTTAAAAAAAAAAAAAAGAAAGAAAGAAAGAAAGAAAGAAAGAAAGAAAGAAAGAAAGAAAAGAATCGTAAGTGTGGAGCATCAGCCCTGCTCCCTGGACTAAAAGGGAGACCAACTGTCCAGCCAGCCAGCAGCGTGTCTATCCATCTCTCCCATGCATTATTTATCCATTCCGCAGACAGGTCGCGGAGTGAGAACTGATAAGGGTGCAAATACAGGTTGAGGGGTGGGGTAGCCCGCAGTCTACTGCGTCAGAGCGAGCCTTTCCCTTCAAGCCCCATGCCCTGAGCTACGGCTGTGACAGGTTCCTAAAGCTGAGCATCGCCCTATGGACTGACCCTGGAATCCCCCCATGCCTAACTGAGGCTCGGTTTCAAGTGAGGAGACCCTTACCCTCCCGCTGGTTCGACTTCCTGGGAAGGAAGGCTACTAAGGGCGGCAATGAGGATTTGAAACAGCCACAGAAGCCTGGCAGGGGCTAAGGGCAAAGCGGGATGGAACATCTGGGGTACTGAGTGGCACCCTAGGTCTCCCCTTTTCTTATATAAAAGGAAATTTTGGCCAGAATAGAGAATTGACGTGGGGAGAGCTCTGGGTCCACAAAACTTTACTCATGGAAATGGCATTTCCTCTTTAGCCCAAACTCTGCCTTGTGACCTCAGCCAGGGAGAACTGAGGCTGGGGGAGTCCCCAGATGGCAAAGGTGGATGAACAGCACATACTTGGCTGGGTCCCGGGCTCAGTGCTACCGCTGACCGTCTGTACGACTGGACCTCTCTTCCGGACCAGCCTTTCTCTGGACCTCAGCTTCCCACCCGTACAACAAGGAAGTCAAACCAGGTGACTCTCGGAGTCTTTTCCATCTCTGACCTTCAGGAACTGACTCCCTGACACTGCTGCCCCCGCTTCCCAAGAGACGATCATTCCCATCACAGGGTGGAGAAGCTGGTACCTCTGGCAGATGGAAGGTTTCAGGCTCCTGAGACATCAAAGAGCCCTGAGCTGAAGAGAGGAGAAGAGAGGGTACTAATAGTGCAGCTGAAGCGATACACTTTGATCTGCAGCCTCCTGAACTAGGCTGGGGGCAGGGTGCCCCAGAAAGCATCTAGGAAGGGGGTGGTCCCTGGGGTGAGGGTCTGGGGGTTCAGAAAGCCATTGGCTCTGAGTCTGAAGTCTTGGGAGGTCTTAAGGTGGCTCTTACACCGGAAGCCACAAGTGTGTAAATTCCACACCTGCTCCCATCAGGACCCCGCATCGCTTCCCTCACTTCTGGACCCCACCATTCATCCAGGCACCATTGAGCCAAAGCCCTTCTTACTCTTGAAGTCAAAGCACATGAGATTTGAAAAATCAGCATTGGAAGGGGCCTAAAGGCTCACAGCATCCACCCATACACACCTCAACAGGCACATCTTCTGACTTCCTCCCTCTGTACCCCAGGAAAATGGGCACAGGGGCTCTGCAGGAACACGCCCTTGGAGCTCCCCAAGAAACCGAGTACATTAACGAATGGGCTGTTCTAAGTCTACAAAGTTTCTCCTCTTTATAGCAGGTTACAGTTTTCCATTAGCGAACATCGATCCTGACCTCTTTCTGTAATGGGTAAAGAAAGAGTAAGAAAAAATCCTTTCACTGTGAAGTTAAAGATACAGGATGCCTGTGTACCCAATAGGCTATGTGGCTGCCAATCTGGGCCGGTGGGGCTTGGAATCCTGGAATTGTTTTCAGCCTGGAAGGAGCTCAGAGATCATCTCGTTCAACCTCCTGGGTCTTACTGATGGAAAACTGAGGCCCAGCTTAGGACTGACTCAGCCACCGTCACACAGGATGGGTTCCAGGGTCTGAGGACCACCTCTGGAACTCTGAGGGGTCCCCACAGCTCAGGCCCATTGTCAGAGTTTATGGCGGTTCCCCAGGGGTGGCCCGCACCCCACCCAGCCTCTCTTGGGCTCTGGGTCACAAACACCCAGACGAAAACCCCAGCTCTCCCGCTTCCTAGCTGTGGGAACTTGGGCAACTGATTTAACCTCTCTGGGCATTTCCTCATCTGTTAAACAGAGAGAGTTTATATCTACTCCTGGAGGTTGCTGTGATGATTATATTAGTTTGGCAAATATTTATTAAGCACTTTCTGAATGCTGGGCCTGTTCGAAGCCCCAAGGACCACAGCAGTGAACTTCACAGTAATGGGATGGGAGGCACTACGAAAGCACTCAGGGATTGCTGGTCCCTGTTATCTCACCCTGCCCCCACTGCTCCCCAGCATAGGGGCTATGAACTCTGCCTCCTGGGAGGCCCCCAGGAAGGCCTATGGAAAACAATGGAGGAAGATCTTCCTGCATTCTGAGGGCGAGGGCCCACTGCCTGCAGGATTCTGAAATGTGCAAGGACATAAGGTGGGCACAGACGACATTTCAGGGCAGTCAAGGGACCCTCTCCTTCCTTCTTCCTTCCCCACCACACTCAGCAGCCCATCCTGAGCAAAACACGAAGCCCCCTCCTCTAGTCCAGAAGGCAGCTGGTCTCAGAGCCAGACCATGCCTGGAAGGTGGAAGTGGCCTTTACAATACCTATGGTGTTCAGGTCCCTCCTGTGGGCATGGTCCTTTGTGGATCCCAGACTAATTTCACTGCCGAGTCCCATGCAGGAGAAGGGAGAGCGGTGGCCCTCCCTCAGCCCATGACCATTAGGTCCAGCCCTGTGAGAGTCCAGCAAGAGCTGCTCAGCGCCTTACCTATGTTATACTCGCAGAACTTACATGCCCCTGCTGCTCACAGAGGAGGGAACTGATGCCAAGAGTGACAGAGCGATGGCCCGGGGTCACACAACCAGCCAGGAACCAACTAGGGATTAAAGCAAGGTCCCCTGATGCCCAAACCTGATGTGGTTTACCCATGGTGTCCACTGCCTTCCAGGTGTAGATGCCGTCCAGATAAAGGACATGGGGACCCGAGGCTGGCCAAGCAATGGACTTGAGTTGAGCCAGGGCCAACGCCAGGTCTCCTGACTCTGAATCCATGGTGCTTTCTGCTGTCCCACATCTGTGGGCAATTACAAGCCTCAGCTCTTCTTCCCACACAGGAGGGAGGGCCGCCTGGTCACCAGTGAAGGGAAGGTGCTGGCCAGATGGTCTCCTTCCTCACTCAGGACCCGGCCAGACTCTGGGTGGACCCAGGAGCAGGTGGGGCCTGATGCTGAACTTCCTGCTGTGGAAGGTGCTGGAGCCAGGAGCAGCCTCTGTGGGAGGATGGAGATTCTCTCCCTTCTGACCTGGGCCTCCCTGGGTAGCAAGGGGTTAAGACTTTGGTTTCAAGCAGACCTGGGCCTAAGGACCAACTCTAACTGCGTGATACTAGAAAAGTCGGGTAGCCTCTCTGGGCCTTAGTTTTTCCTTTTCTGCCAAACAGGGTAACAGCCGTATGGATTCCCAAGAGCTGCTGCGGGGGTTACAAGGGGCATGGGGTCCCCGGCTTTGCACCTGGCACAGGGCAAGAGCTCTATGACAGTGAGCAACACGGCCCTCCATCCCCAAGCGTTGTGGACCCAGAGCCTCTTGCTCAGAGGCAGGGGAAGCCTGCACGACTTCAGATATCTGGCTAGAGGCCTTTGTGCACTCTGGGATTGCAGAGACAGGCCAGGACGCTCCTCCCTGTTTGACATAGTAAAATGCCATCGGGAGGAACAACGTGATGTTCTGGAAGGGCACCTGAGGGAACCGAGGGGCCTGGTTCTGGTCTCACATTTGGGAACAGAAGTCTTCAGTGAGCCCCCTCCTACCTTTGACCAGCACATTTGCCCCCTGCCCATGCTGGGGACAGAACACAAGATGGGGGAATCTGGGGCCCAAATGATCTCTGATGTGCACACAGGAAGAGAAGGCCAAGCAACCAGGCAAAGGGCATGGCAAGCACTTGGAAGACCTGAAGAACCTGGAAGGCTGCCTGGAGGAGGTGAAGTCGGAAGGGTCCATGAAGGAAAATGGAGGTGATGAGGAAGGGCGTTCTCATGGACAGGATTGTGCATACTTTTCCTGGGAACCCTAGGATCTGACTGGCAGGAACACAAGCCCCAAGTTTGGAGAAACAGGGCAGGGAGCTTATTATCTCCCTGAGCTCTGCCACTTACTAGCACTGTGATACAGTTTTGTAGCTGCCTTGAACCTCACACGCAAAACCGACATAAAATCCGTGTCCACCTCAGAGCTGCTGGTGAGTTACGTGAGATCAGGCCCATACAGCTCTCCAAGGGATCCTGGCATGCAGTAGGTGCCAATCAATGGCAGCTACTATTAGGAGTTGGGGCTTTCTACACAGGAGAATCAAAGACGGAATCATGATCAGATTTGTGTTGTAGGACAGAGTCAAAGCAGCGTCCGGAAGGAGGGAGGCAGCAAGGCAGCCCAAGCAGCTGACTGGGTCCAGAAGGAAGGACCCAACAACCGACTCCCCCTTCTTCACAGAGGGGCCCCCCACATCTGACGGCCAGGCCCGGGCCCCCAGCCCCACGGCTCCAGCTGCATGACTGCTCGGCTAGGCCTGCCACGGCCCCCTTGTCTTCATGCTTTCCCAGCCACTGGGGGTTTAGAAGGACATCTTAGGAATCTGGAAAATCTGCAAATCCATTTAAATCCCCAGAGGTTGCCTGGCGGCCGACTGGCCTAGGGCCAGACAGATTCTTAAGGACAAGGCTTGGGCCCAGAGACAGGGGCCATGGTTCCGAGGTCCCCTATCCCCGGCTAGATCCCCTTTCCGCGGACCCTGCTTGCCGCCTCTCAACTCCCCTCTCAAGCTTCTTCCAGCTCTCCCAGCCCCCTCAGGCTGTGCTGTGTTTTGGAGGCCCTCAGTCTGCACCCAGAAACTTCTGAGGTTCCTTTGATGAAAGCAGGGGGCAGCAGGGTTCTGGAGACCAGGGCCATCCACCCCAGTTGCAGCCTGAGCAGGAGAGGAGAAAGCTGGCTCCTTCAGCCCTGACGTTGCCTACAGCCTCCCGGCCTCCTCCCATCTGGTTTTGTTAAAAATATTTTCCATTTTTTGATCTACCCAAGAAGGCGCAGACTGGAGCAAGGGGACAGGGCAGGGGTTGGGGATCCCCCTTCTCCCAGCACTTACCTTGCTGCTAATGCCTTCATGTATGGGCATAGTCCTGAGCTGTGGGCTATCACCCCCTCCAGGAAGTCCTCCTCACTGACCTCTCATTAACAGAAAGACTTTGCTGGACCCCAAATGGGGCAGTGGCTGGGCAGGAGAGCAGGGAGGACAGCTGTAGTCTCCGGGAGCCTCGGGAGAATGGAGGGAGTGAGGGGCTGCAGGGGTGAGGAGTGGCCTCACTCCCAAAGCATCCTTCTGGAGGAGCAGGGCTGCCAGGAGGGGCCGCCCTGGGTCTGGCCGGCTGGGCTGCTCTGCCCGGCACAGGCTGCTGCCCCGCGCCGCTGGTCAGAGGGGCTGCTTCTCTCCTTGCTGTCCTCCTCCTCTCTGCTTCCAACTTGTTCACAGAGGGATCCTGGATTCCAGACGGGATGGGAAGGGACTGCGGGCGCTGGCAGCCCCAAGAGCTCACACCACTGTGGGCTTCCTTGCCCCCCCCCCCACTTTGGGGGAAAGGCTGCAGGGCCGCCGCTGATTGGCTCCGCTGGGAGAAGGGGGGCGAGGGGGCGGGGAAGGCGGACGCGTGTGTCTGTTTTCAATTTCAGTTTCTTCCCCCCTCTCTTTCTTTTCCCCCAAGTTTCTTGTTTTTCTTCCTTTTTTCCCCTCTTCTTGCTCCCTCCGTCGCCTGCTCTCTCAGGATGTGAGGGGATGTTTAGAAACTCCGCAGCCCACGCCAACCGCTGAGTCACTTTTATTAAAAAGTGGCCTGGCCTCACCTCCCCGATGCCTTGCCGTGGCACCTGGGGCGGGCTCCCTTCGCCGTGCCTGTTTCCCCACCTATAAATGCAGCTCTCATAACCTATATAATTGAGTCAATCAACATCCATTTATTGAACAAGCACGTTGAGCACCTACTATGTGACACGTGTTGGGAACATGGTAGTGAGTAAGACACAGTCCCTGACTCCAGGCCTGCCCAGGCTCGTGGGAGACACAACGAGGCACAGGCAGATCCCCAAAGAAGGACAGGGAGTCTGAGAGTGCCTTTAACTGACGCTTTTTGATTACCAGTCACTTTTCAGAAGAAGAAACCCAAGGCGGGCATGCATTGGCGCAGAGAGGGAAAGGAGACCTGCTCCATGCCACCGGTGTGCTTCAGATTTCCAAACACATTCCTTCCCGTCCTCTCACAGGCCCTGGAGCATCAGGAAAGGACTATTTCTCCATTTTATAGACAATGAAACAGAAGCCCAGAGGCATGAATGGAGCTTCCCAAGCTCACACAGCAAGGGCAGAACTGGCATGGAATCGGGTCTCCTGAGTTCCATGATGGAGCAGACACAGGTGATCTGATCCCACCCTGCAGAGCAGACTGGGGCTCCTGTCCCACCTTCTTCCTGGGGACCCTGTCCCTGCCTCTCGCTCAGTCCCCCAACACAGACTTTTGAGGACCAGATGTTCATTGCCAGCCTCTTGACATTCCTTCCCTACTAGGGTCTGCCAAAGCTCCTCCCAAACCTGGTTGGACCTCTTGTCCCACCCAGTTAGTCCCCCCTCATTTCCTCAGACCAGAAGATATCTCTGGTCATAGACTCCTGGCCCTTAGATGCCCAAGGGCATCATTTTAAAAGGGTTTAGAGAGTTGAGGCGAATCACCCTTTGCCCTGACACTGTATACATGGGGAAACTGAGTCCCAGAGAGCGAAAGAAAGATGTCCCAGGTCACACAGGTAGAGCCTTACTCTGCCCAGGGCTCCTTCTGTCCTACCTGGTGCACCTCTGTCTACCCTCTTCTTCTCCTGGGCCTCTACCTTGGGCCCCAGTTCATGAGCAGGAGTGTTTGCCTGAGCTGGGATTTTATGTCGGTCACAACAGCACATCCATCTTGAGGTCCCTTCTTGGTCTTATCTGAGTGGGGATTGAGAGGGGTCCCAGCCCAGCGTGGTAGCAGTGGGGTCATGGGGGGAGGAGGGGGACTCCAAAGACCACAGGATCAAGCCTACGCTAATATTTCTTACGCCCGAAGACTGTATGAGTCTTTGCAGCTCTTAGCATTTGCCTTGGCCATTCGCTTCCAAAGCCTTGACTCAACTGCTAGGACCCGAACAGCTCCAGGGGTGGTAGGGGGTGGGGGATCAAGGAGGCATTTCATACCCTAACTGCCACCCCCCAAACAAGTCTGGGAGTGAGGAGACCCAGCTGTGGAGTTGCTGTGTAGCTTTGGATAGATATCTTCTCCTCTCTGAGCCTCAGTTTCCCATCTGTACCCAACAGGGTTGAACCCACCGTGCTGGGAGGCCCTTGGGATGCTCTGTTTACAAGTGGCTTAGAGTTGGGCTCTGGCTAGAGAGAGGAGGCTGGTGGGCCCCAGGGCAAGGGACAGCTGGGGGCCAGAGATGCAGCACAGAGGGGAGGGGGTGGCTGGTGGCGGCTCCCCCGGGAAGCTGGCGGCGGCCGGTTTCCGGCCAGCCCAGCCGTCCGGCTGGCCCATCTGGAATCACTTAGCCCCTACCACCATTAACCCTTGGCAGGCACCAGGGCGGCTAAGCCTCCTCTCAGCTGAGATGGGGCTGGGGGACGCAGAGCCCCACGGAACACCACAGGGCATGCACCAAGAGCTGGACAGATGACGCAGGGGGGTCATGATGGAAAGGGCAGAGTCCAGAGCCAGAAACAGAGCTGGGTTCTAATTCCGGCTTCTGCAAGGCCAAGCTGCATGACCTTGGGCAAGTCACTGAGACTTCCAAGCCTCAATTTCATCCTCTGGTAAATGGAGCTGATTTGAGGGATGATTTGAAAGACTACTGCAATTTGTACCACACTTAAAGGACTCAGTACAGTGTCTGGAAGTATTATCGAAATACGGAGTTTCCCTCATTCCAGCTGAAGCCCATCACTGTGTGCCCCTGAGCTGAGCTCTTCCTTCTCGGGGCTTCGGTTTCCTCTGTGCACAGATGGCAGTGCAGTACCATCAAGCTGGGGGGTGGGGGATCCACACGGCCCCCAGCCCCGCTGTGGACTGGGCAGGCATTGCCCAGATGTAGGGAGCCTGGTCCAGCCTGGGACAATGCTGACTTGGAAAAGCTGGGCTCACAGTGGGTGAACAGAGCATCCTGCCTGAGGTGGAGCGAGTGGGGTCTAGAGGGAGAGGGGAGCTCTGGGCCTTGGGGTTCAGCACCCCCTCCTCCGCACTGCACGGAGGCAGATCAAGAGCCTGAGCTCTGACATTGGAAGTTCCAGCCCAGCTCTTCCACTTTCTAGCTGCATGGCCTGGACAAATGACACTACCTGAGCTCTAGGAGCCTCAGTGTTTTCAGTTGTAAAGTGGGGATGCGTGTGTCTCCCTTGCAGAGTGGTTGAGGGGTCCGCATAAGTGACACACCTGGTGTTTTATGCAAGGACTGGAGCAGAGCAAGGAGGCCCCACTGAAGGTGACAATGTTCAGGCGCCTCCAGGAGCCGCTGTCACAGAAGTCCACCATCCGGGCTTCAGGGGAGCCCATCCAAATGCTCATCTTACAGCCCAGATGATGGCAGCCCGCGCTGGAGAGTGACTGAGCAAGGCTTTGTCATGTTCCCGTCCCAGGATGGGAATGGCTCTTCCGTGAAGGAGGGAATCAGGCTGAACTGAACCCCCACCCCCCAGACCCCCACCCACGCTTGCCAGAGCCGGAAGCCGCAGCTCTCAGTGGGGCAGGGGGAGGGGGGCCCGGAAAGGGCTCCTGAGTGGGAGAATTCCCAGTAGGCCAGCTCAGCTCTCACTCAGGCAGGGCCAGCAGCCACCACATCTGGCTCTCCCACGCTCCCAGGACTGCCCCCCTCCCAGGCTCCCCAGGCCTGGGGCAAGGAAGCAGCACATATGTCCCAGACATCAGCACTGTCATCTTGGATATCTGGGCGGGAAGAGTCCTAAGAGTGTAGGACAGGCATGGAAACTGAAGCCCAGAGAGTGGAGAAGACTTGCCCAAAGTTAGCAGAGAGAGAGAGGTCCTGAGACACAAGGATCCTGACCTCTAGCCCAGTGTCCTTCCACCCTGCACACCCAGAGCAAGGTAGATCCTTGTACCTGCAGCTGACCTCTAGCAGTGACCTCTAGCACAGTGTCCTGCCACCCTGCATACTCTGAGAAGGTGGACCCTTGTACCTGCCGCTAGGGAGGCAGAGCAGGCACACAGTGGGATTGCCCCTTCCCATCCTGGACACTCAGCATGGTAGCTGTCCGGTTGCACAGACAAACCAAGGGGGGGCAGACTTTGGGCCACATTCCTGCCCTAGATTTCTAGGAATGCTCTTACTAGGCCAAACTATAGCCACCAAAGTCTGCCAAGGTCCCAGGAGATAGGACTTTGAGGCCCTGCCTGCCTTGGCCTCTCTCAGCCGCCCGCTGACCTCAGGCTCAGTACCCTAGAAACCAAGGGTGTGCTCTGGTACCCAGATGGCTCAAGGATCCTCAAAACAGTGGGGCCATCAGAGACCACCTATCTCCCCCACACTGGACATGCTGGGTCCCAGAGAAGACTCAAACCTGCATGAAGGCACACAGCAAGTCTGGAATGGGGTCTCTGACTCACAGGCCATGCTGTCCCTCTTGCCACTTATCCACGCAATGGAAATTAATTGGGCACCTACTGTGTGCCCCACCCTCATGGAGCTCATGAACACCAAAGGAAAGCACAAATTAATAATATCAAATTGTGTTTAGTGTGAAGAGATGAAGAATAATGGTAGGGCAGTTGGGGGCTCTTGTTTAGGTCGATTAAGGCCTCTCTGAGGAAGAAATATATCAACTGAGACCTGAGGTTAAGAGGCCACACACAGCACGAAGGTGGGAACAGTGTTCTAGGCAGAGGGAACAGCATATGCAAAACCTTGGAAGCCAAAAGGAGCTTGGTGTGTTTGAGCAGAAGGAAAAGAATGGTGAGGTGCAGAAAGGAGACGTGGGGGGTTATAGGCTAGAGAGGAAGCCAAGGGGCCAGGTCTCAGGGCCTTGTGGCCCCAAGAGGAGCCTGGCTTTATCCTAAAGGTCAGAAAGGCCCATGCCTGATCTTAAATAGTGACAGATAAGACCAAGTCTCCGTGGTGCACTCCGGAAGACCGGCTAACACAAGTGAGGTGGGGGACTAGTATGGAGGCTATCGTGGTCGACTTTGGACTGACTGCCCTCCCCACAGCACTAGGTCCTTCTGAGAGGCTGCGGGAGTGCCCTGGCCAGGGAGTTGGGACTTCTGGGCCCCAGTCCTTGCTAGACCACTGACTCATGCAGTGACCTTCCTTTCCTTCCCTGGCTCTGCTGTGTCTCCTCTGAACAATGGGTCAGACACAGTGCTTCTTCGGCACTCTGCCCCTAGGCCTTTGATTCTAGCATCCCTTCTGAACCCTCAGCGGCTATGTACTGGGGGACTGCCTCCCTCCTCCACAGGGAGCAGGAGGAGAACCCACAAGTCGTCCAGGGGTCACGACTGACAGCAGCCCTTGAGCCTTCTGGCAGTACCCTGCAGTCCCAGAAGGTGGCGCCCCAGCCTCTGGAGGGTGAGAGGAAAGGTGATGGAGGGGTCCAGAAGGAAAGGACACCTCGCAGGAGCCCCAGCACCCACCTGTAAGCCTCATGTCTGCCCCCTGGAGGTGGGAAGGGCAGGAATTACCAACCCCTCTTCCAGCTCAGAAAGTACTCAGCCAGGGAGAGTTCCTGGCCCAAGGTCACAGAGTGAGTCAAAGCCCTTGGGCCGGGATCTGGGTAGGCTGAAAGTTAGCCCACCAGCTTCTCTTAAGCAAACCATTTCCAGCAGAAAGCTCAGCCCAGGATCTTTCCTCTTCCAGGGCCATAAACCTGTTTAAAAACCAAGTTATCGCCAAGATCTTTATGAGACCGTGCCTCTGCACCCCACCCCAGGAGGCCATGGTCAGGCTCGAGGAGAGAGGGGCCACCACGGGAGCCAGAGGGAAGGAGGGCACAATTAACAGCCTCTCCTGGAGATAAGGGTTGGTTAGAGGAAGAGGGAGACTGTGACATGGACGGAAGCTTCTCCACACACACAGTCCCAGTACCATGCTGGACCACTGTCCAACACAACCGGTCCCCAGTGGGGATACGGGGACACTGAGACCCAGGCGGGAAAGTGCTCAAGGTCACATAGTAAGTCCGAGGCTAAGGTGAGCCAGACCAGCCATCCCCGATGCCCAGCCTGGGACTTTTGAACAAGTTACAGTGTCCTCGGGAGGGGGGAGCTGGGGTGTCATATCAGGGCTGTCTCGGGTCTCTGGTTGCCGGGGGGCGTCCATCTAAAGGTGAGGCTAAGGGGAGAGCTGAGGCTCTTTTGCATGAGCCAGAGAAGGAAGAGGAAGCAGATATTTGTATAAGCAAAATCCCAGGTTTAGGTTTAGGAGAGAGACACACACACGGGTGCACTATCTTCCCAGGCTGGCTTGGCTGGAGAAGAAAGAAAAACTTCCAGATGGGCCACTCTCCTGCTCTGTGGCCTCAGGTGGGTGACTTCACTTCTCTGAGCTCCAGCTGCTTCATCGGCAAGATGGGGATAGCAGGACCCTAGCTCACCCTACAGGAAAGAATACATGCACATGGCTTGGCCCCGCTCCCAGCACTTAGTGAACATGCTCTCTCTCTCTCTCTCCCTCGGCAGTAGTGCTATTGTCATCATTGTCACTCGGGCACGAGGTAGAGGGCCAAACCCTGCATTCTCGGAGAGGTAGGATGAAGGGGCACTGAGCTGGCAGTCAGAAGACCGAGGCTTTCCACGACAGCACTGTCCTGCTCTGGGATTTGGCCAAATCCCTCCACCCTTAGGCTTCTAGGCCTCAGTTACCCCATCTGTAAAATGAGTAAGTTGGCTCTCCAAGCATCTTCCATGATCAGGATGCTGTGAAGTCTCCTGTCCCTGCTCTCCTACCCTAGGTGGACCAGGGGTGGGTTTGGAGGCTTGGCAGGGCTGGGTTGAGGATCCCTTGGGCACTCTGGTTAGGCAGCAAGAAAGGCTGTCGGGATCAGGAGACCCAGCTTCTGTACCCAGCACTGTCCCTCTGTGACCTTGCCTAGATCCCTGAACCTCTCTGTGCTTCCTCACCCAGCAATGAGGCCAGTTTGCCTCACCCTCCCCAACAGCAGGACGCAAGAAAGAGCAGGCCCAGGGCAGGGTGGAAATAGAGGTTTACCCCAGCACGTGTCTATGGAGTGGGAGGCCTGTCCCAGCCTCTATCCTAGGGGAGGACAACATTGAGGGGATTAAGGAGAAGCTGGCATGGCTCCCCTAGGCCCTCCCCCATCTCCCAGCCACCACCCAATCCTGGGCACCATCTTCTATCATTCCTGGACCTGTCCACAGCTTTGCCGCTGCTCTAGAGCTCCCGCCTGTCCTCTGGCTCATTCTCCACACGCCAGCCCCCGCCATCTTTCAGTTCCCATCTCCACCACTCAAAGCCCTCAAGAAAGCCTTCCCACACCTCTCATCAGGCCTCTCCCCGGGCCTTGCTCTGCCCTCATCAGACTCATCTCCTGCCTCCCATCACTGAGCTCCAGGTCCGGTTCTACAGACCATGTGTTCCCTTGGGCCTCAGCACCTCTGTTCACACTGTCACTCTGCCTGAAATGCCCTTCCCTGTTCCACGGGACTCTGTCTCCTATGTCACTTCCTCTTGCAAGACTTCCGTGTCTCCTGCCTTTGGGTCAAATGTCCCAATTCTTACTTACCAAGATGTCATTTTACCTTTATTTGTGATTATTTGATTCATGCATGCTTCTCTCCTGCCCCCCCCCCCACCACTGTGAAAACCCCAAGGGCCAGGCCTCATCCACTATCAAACACAAAGTCAACACAAAGGAGGAGTGTTAATACATATGCCTCGAATGAATGAACACGCAAACAAAAGAATTCCCATACCTATTCCCAACCTTTGTGCTTTTAGAGGGCACCTAAAAAGCACCAATCTCCGCGCCATCCCCCTCCAGATAGGCATGCTTTCTGCAGCATCCCTGACCAGAGGCCTCCAAAAGTCACTTGCATACTTCCTGTGACAATCAGCTCACTCTCTATTTCCTGACAGCCTATTTCATGCTGGAAGGCCTTTTAGAGAGCACTTTATTTTTTATTTTTTTTTTAAGGATTCTATTTATTTATTTGACAGAGAGAGATCACAAGTAGGCAGAGAGGCAGGCAGAGAGAGAGAGAGGGAAGCAGGCTCCCTGCTGAGCAGAGAGCCCGATGCGGGACTCGATCCCAGGACCCTGAGATCACGACCTGAGCTGAAGGCAGCGGCTTAACCCACTGAGCCACCCAGGCGCCCCAAGAGAGCACTTTATTATGGAGGGGTTGAAATCTATGTCTGTGCCTACAGCTTTCTCTCTCAGGTCCCAGGTGTGCCCTGCAGCCCTCCCCAAACTCAGTCCTTCAGTCCAGATTTTCTCTTCCTTGTCTGAGCAATTTGTCAACTCAGAGAGAGAACCCAGTCCTCTTGGGCCTCTTCTCCCTTCTCTGTGTACTTCCGATTTTTTATTGACCCCTCAAAAAGGTCAGTCCTGTGTGGAGCCCTCACTCCAGATGATTTCTGAGGAAACTCACCAACATGTCCCCTTCTTAACCTGGGAAAGGAAGCCTTTCCTGCAGAGGCAGCCCTGTGCACCTCCATGTGAGTGACAACCCAGGCAGCAGCCCCTCCCCCAACCCAGCCAGCCTTCATTTTCCTGCATAAACTTGGGCATGGTCCATTTCCTTTCTGGGCCTCAGTGCTTCCACCTGTACAATGGAAAAAGTTCCTCTGAGCCGGAAGGGGAGCCCCGTCTTTACTGCCCCCTATTCTGTTAGAGTACCATACCATCACAACCCCAAAAGTGCAAGAAACTGGCCAGGGCCAGCTTCCTGAGGTGGGGGTGGGGGGGGTGTCACCTGTACAGTCACACAGGGCCCCGTGTTTAGAAGGGCCCCTTGCATGGTTGAATTCTCTCCTGTCACCATCTTGAATTTCTTAATAATTTTTGAACAAGAGACCTCACACTGTCATTTTGCACTGGACCCTGTAAATTGTATCCAGATCCTGACACATCGGTCTAGTTTTGAACTGATGCCGACCTGCCCTGCCCAATGCGGTGACCCAGGGGAGGGACAGGTCGAATAGATAAGACCCTGATTCTGTCCACCTTTGGGGGGCCTCAAGTCTCTGCACTTTTAGGGTGTCCTCAGGAAATGTTGGAGAATCAAACAAAATGGGGGGCTCTGTGCAGCTTGTGGACACTGAACACCCCCACTGGGGAAAAGAAACCCATCACCCCAAGACTTCTTGACCCAGAATCTTGCCCTTCATGAATCCTTCCCCAGATCTCTCAACCTTGCTACCCACTCCCAGCTCCTCACCTGCTTTAGGCACTTCGCCTTGGATAGCTAGGAAGTGTTTACCAGTCTTTAACAGGGTGAGGGGAAGCAAGACTCATTTAAAATATCAGTGGGCCCCAGCTATAATAAATGAATCAGGGTGTTTAAATCCTGATTCACCCAATGCAACTGTTACAAAGACACGTTTGAATCATCTGGAGTATTTTGCCTATGAACTGAGTGTTAGATAATACTCAAGAATTCGTGTTAATTTTGTTAGATGTGTTAATGGCATATTATGTAAGGAAGCGTCCATGTGTTTTAGAGATGCATGCTGAAGTATGTAGAGGTAAAATGACATGATGTTGGAGATTTGTTTTAAAATACTGTAGCAAAAAAAGGGAGGGGAGTGATTAAATAACTTAGGAAATCTTGCTAACGGTTGGAGCTGGTTGATGGCTAGCTAAGTGGTTCACTACACACTCCGGTTTTGCGTCCGTTTCAAACTTCTCATTAAAATAAAGGGCGGGTTTGGGGAGCTAAAAGGGTTCGTCAGGAGAATTGTGAAAAATTCCCTAGAAGATCCCGCAAAGACGCACATACACTTCCTCTTTAAGAGTTTTCTCAGGAGAGTCAACTCAGGAAAACGCCCCAGTCGTATGCAGCCTCGTGTATGTGCATATGTGCATTTTCCCGGGAAAAACATCCACAGCTTTCTTTGGCGGCTCCGAGGGGTCGTGACCCCTCCCCCCCTCCACCAAGATTAAGGACCCACTACCTTCCAGAGGGAACCCTGTTTGAAGTCAGGTTGACCGGTCACCTCGAGCTGATCACCACGGAGTGCAACACGGGGCCCACGCAGTTGTGCGACGCTGGCCTGGGGTCCCCCCGCGCCGCCCCTCGGATCCCTTTTCTCCACCTGTAAAATGGGGCCACGGGCGGTGCACGCGGCCGGCCCGGGGAGGACGAAGCGTTGGTGGCGCTAGGCGGTCGGGCCCGCAGGAGACTCCCGCACCTAGCGAAGCCTGGGACTCCCGCCCGGGACGCGCCCTCCGCGCCCCCACCCCCTCCAGGCCCCGGCAAGTCCGCCTCCCGCTTGGGGCGGCAATTTGTCTCCTTTTGAACCCCCCGCCCCCGACGGGTTTCCCCCTTTGATTCGCGGCCCTGAGGCTCCCCCCGCTTTGAAATGCAAACCCGCCGGGGCTGGGGCCGCGGGCGCCCGGAGCTATAAAAGGCCTGGGTGGGGCGGGCGCGGCGGCCGGGCCCGCGAGTTCAGGTGAGCAGTCTGCTCGTCGGGGCGGCCGGCAGCGGCGGCTCCAGGGCCCAGCATGCGCGCGGGCCCCCGCGGCCACCATGTACGTGGGCTATGTGCTGGACAAGGATTCTCCAGTCTACCCCGGCCCCGCCAGGCCCGCGAGCCTCGGCCTGGGCGCGCAAGCCTACGGCCCCCCGCCTGCGCCCCAGGGACCCTCGCAGTACCCCGACTTCACCGGCTACTCTCACGTGGAGCCTGCCCCGGCACCCTCTGCGGCCTGGAGCGCGCCCTTCTCCGCACCCAAGGACGACTGGGCCGCCGCCTACGGCCCAGGCCCCGCGGCCCCCGCCGCCAGCCCAGCCCCGCTGGCATTCGGGCCCCCTCCGGACTTTAGCCCTGTGCCCGCGCCCCCTGGGCCAGGCCCAAGCCTCCTAGCGCAGCCCCTCGGCGGCCCGGGCGCACCGTCCTCGCCCGGAGCGCAAAGGCGGACGCCCTACGAGTGGATGCGGCGCAGCGTGGCGGCTGGAGGCGGCGGTGGCAGCGGTAAGGACCCCTCCCTCCCCCGGCGCCTCCGGACCGTTCCCTTGGGCACCGGCAAGTGCTAGGGCGAGGCCCAGTCGCCCCCTGTCTAACCCCTGCCCCGGCTCCGCAAGGGTTCCCATTGGGGCCTCCCTGACCACTTTGGTCCTGGGGTGCTTGTCCCTCAGCCTGTCCATTCCGAATCCCAGCCTGCCGAGCCTCGGTAAGCACGGCCCGTCTCTCCGTGTAGATTAGGGGAACAGAGACCCCAAGACGTGAGGAAACGCGCCTGTGGTCGCCTGGCCAGGCGGGAACTAGAGCGCAGCTCCCAGACTGAGCCCAGGGCCCTTGAGCATCCCTGACCACGCTCCTCATCCGCGGCTTCCACCCCTGTCCCAGCCCGGAGAGGAAGCTACCAACCGTCCCCAGAAGGGGCGACCTGCTGACACAGGCCGGCCACTTTCCTGTCCAGGTCTCAGCACCCCCATCCCTTCCTGGGAGAGACTGTGGCTCCTAGCCTTTGGCCTGCAACAGAGCCCTCTTTGGTTACACTGGTGTGGGGGGTCCCTACCTTACCATCCCAGGGCCCTCCCTGAACTCTTGACCCTGGGGGAGGGGCAAGCAGGAGCAGTTGGGAAGGTGGCTACTGTTTGGCTCCTGAGACTGTGAGCCTCCTGCCCCCAGGCAGGCCTCTCTGATCCACCCTCTTCAAAGGCAGAGGAGGGGGCAGGACAAAGGGCTGGCTTTAATGAGGGGCGGCCTGACCTCCTTTATAGGTCCCCCCTTTGTCATGTAACAGATCGCGCCTTAGCTCGGTAGTGACTCCTGTTGGCCGGAAAGTGAACACGATACCCCATTGTCCCGACTGTGTCCGGCCTGTCCTGACAAAGGCCACCTGGCTTTAGGGGCGGGAAGTCGGCCTGCCCACCCTTTGATGTCCGTCCCCTCCCCCTCTTCCCCCAGCTGGGAGGGAGCCTGGGACTTCCCCCACCTCCTCTCTCTCTTCACCCCCGTGTCCCCATACACACTCCTCACTCCCGGGGCAGATGCTGGGGAGGTCTGGTCATAATCAGAGCACCTTCTTGGGAGTCCCGGGGACACAGAAGCTCCTGTTGGCCTCGGAGGCCTCTCCTTTGCGTGACCTTGGCTAAATAAGGACAGCTAATGTTATGGCACTTACTAACGGGCCAGGCACTGCTGGGATTTCTCACAGCATTACTGTAGGTACCATTATCATAGCCATTTTTAATGTGAAAAATCTGTGACCTAGAGATGCAACCTAGAGATGTGACCTTGAGGATGTAACCTAAAGAGGTTAAATCCTTGCACGAAGCCATATGACCAGTAAATGGGAGTGGGGCTGGGACTCAAACCCCAGCAGACTGACCGCCAAGCCTGTGTTCTCACCCTCTCAACAATAGCTTCTTCCCTGGGTCTCAGTTTTACCATCTGTGACATGATAGGGAAGGGTCTTATACTTTTGCTTAAGTTATAAAAGGAACTTTTGAAAAATCTGGTGGAGAAAATACAAGTCTTCTGTCTATAAAGAAAGTGTTGCCTAATTCTGCAGACAATGTGAGGGGTTCTAGAAGCTTCTGAAAAACTTTCCATTAACTCTGGTTGAGAACCCTGCATGAGATTAAATGAGAGAAGGTGTCTGGGGCCACTGACCCCCCACCCCCCTGGTTCTGTGTCCGTCCCCTGGAGAGGGAAGCCTGCTTTTCCTGCCCCTCTATTCCAGTGTTGTGCCTGCTGATCAGGCAACTTTGGAGATGGGGATGAGTCCCACATGCATGAGGAGTTCCTCAGGAGCAAGGGCCTGGAGAGAGTGCACCAGTGGAGATCAGAGGACTGGTGGGAGGCGTGGGGGAGTTTTTAGGCTGTGTGATGTCAGCCAAAAAACTTTTTCTTTCTGGACACAGGAGCCACTTGCGAACACCACCCAGCCTCTGGTCTCAAAAGTCATTTGGAAACTGTTGTCCCTAGGCAGATGGCGGCCTAGCAGTACGTCTGCCCAAATGCCAAAAAAACCTTTCCCCCTTTATTCCCAGAAAGTAGAAAGAGAGAGCCCAGGGAAGTCTGCAGGCTCCCAAGGAAAGGGGCTGCCCCAGAAACCAGGTTAGACCCATTCTGCCAAGGACTCAGGACCATCAGCTTCCTAGAAGCTAGAAGCTGCTGCCTGTCTGCCCAGGGCCATCTGATTCCAACCAGTGCTCTGGAGATGGGGCAGAATTGGCAGAATCAGGATGGAGTGACAGACCCTCCCTGAGAGAGAGAGGCCAAGCCGTACGCCTCCCCGCCAACTTTGGCCTCAGTTTCTCCTTCTGGGCAATGAGGACCCCAGGGTCTCTAGGATGGTGCTTGTGTAATGCTGTTCTCTAGGATGGCAAGGGGAAAGTCAGTACATGCCAGCGCCCACCCTGCACCCCTGCCCCCCACAGCAAGTGTTGCCAGCCATCTGGTCTTGTGGTACCAGGTCTTCTTACCAGCTGCTTTTCCCTCTTCCTGGAAGCTCCTGTGCCCTAACTCTTTGCAGGCCTACCTCCTTCTCACCCTTCAGGTCTTAGCTTAATGGCCGTCTCCTCAGAGAGGTCCTCCATGATTTCCCAAGGAAGGCTCCCCCATACATATCGATAATCTTCGCTGTGTTTCCTTCAGAGCACCAACCCTGATTTCAACTTACTTCCTTATCTGTGTGTCTGTGCGCTGTCTACTTCCCCACCCACCTGCCCACGCACCAAAGGAGCGCCCATGAGGTCCAGAGCCACATCCGTTTGACCCATCACTACCTTCCAGGCACCACTGTAGTGCATGACATTTAGTAGGGACTCAGTACATTTTGTTGAATGAATGAACAGGACAAGTGCGAGGAACAGCAACGACAACCAAAAGAAGAGGGAAGAGATGAGATCTTGGCTTTGACATGTTTCTGTGGTCCCAGCCCTAGGGATGGGACCCCTGACCGTTGAGCTGAGCAAGTTCATGCCAGGGGTGGAAGACTGGTTGCTCCCCTCTCCCTCCTGGGATGGTCCTTCCTCCCCAGCTGAGGACTTGGTGTAACTGAGGCTAGGACTGGAACTATGACCCGTGAACCCCCCCGCAAGATTCTATTTATTTATTTATTTGACACAGAGTGAGAGAGAGAGACAGAGAGAGGAAGCACACAAGCAGGGGGAGCGGCAGGCAAAGGGAGAGGGAGAAGCAGGCTCCCCGTGGAGCAGGGAGCCTGTTGTGGGATTTGATCCCAGGACCCTGGGATCATGAGCTGAGCCAAAGGCAGATTCTTAACCGACTGAGACACCCAGGTGCCCCTATGACCCAGGTTTTATCCTAAGGAGGGATAGTGAGAACCAGAGAGATGAGAGAGAGGCTCTTGGGCTTCATTCCGTCATCAAAATGTTACCCAGTTCTGAGGGATTACTGTCACTTGGCTGAGGCCAAGATAGGAAAGGACTACAAGGGGTTCTCCTTCGTGGTCCTCCCTGTTTGCATCTACAAATAGCAGCATTTTCATTAAGAGGGTCAGACATCGGGGTGCCTGGGTGACTCAGTGGGTTAAGCCTCAGCCTCCAGCTCAGGTCATGATCTCGGAGTCCTGGGATCAAGCCCTGCACTGGGCTCTCTGCTCAGCAGGGAGTCTGCTTCCCACCCCACTGCCTGCCTCTGCCTATTCATGATCTCTCTCTGTTAAATAAATAAATAATATCTTAAAAAAAAAAAAAAAAGAGGGTCAGACATCATCCTGTCAAAGGCTCAGCATCCCTTCCTTATGAATAAACAGTACTTCCCAGGTCAGTGGCCTCTGGGGTAGGCCGAGGTCCCACACAACGAGGGAGATGTTTGTTGAGACGATGAGACTATAGCAGTAGGGTTCAGGTCTTGGTCCAGTCCCTTCAGCTTTCACATGGAGACATTGAGGCCCAGGGAGGGGAGGAGCCCTGCCCTCTCCCCCCAACATTCTAGACCCTCTCCCTTGGCCCATTGCCACAGCCACCAGCCTTTCCTCTCACCTTCAGCTTCTCTCTGATGTCCCAGCTATCTTCACAGTCATCACCAGATTTGCCATTTCAAGGCACATCTCCTGCTCAAGGGCATTCCATGGCTCCCCACTGCTATGGAATTCTTATTTTGTTATATGCTGTTACATTGCTGTCAGATCCAGCCCCATTTATGTGCCACTTGAGAACTGGCTCCAACCCACCATTGAAGCCACTGTCCCACTAGTTTGTCTAGATATGGAAGTGCTTACTGGGGATGGCTAAGGGCTGGGCTTCAGAGCCTCAGGCCTGGGAGTGCATTTCTGTTAGAAGCTGCATAGCCTTGGGCAAGTTAACCTAGATCATTTCCCTGAGCCTCAGTTTCTTCCACTCTAACATTAGGATAACAATAGGATTGCACCTTGAAGCCTTGGTGCCCATCAAGCCCAGCCCCTATGCTTGGGGCATGGTAGGTAGGAAGAGCGTCTGTGCCTATGACCTTCTCTGCCAGTCCTTAGCAGCTGCACGGAAACACACCTCCCTGCCTCTCCAGTCTGGTTCCCTCCATCGGAACTACCCCTCCTGCCCTCCTACATCTTCACCAGCTCAAATGCTATACCTTCACCAAAGCCGTCTCCTCTGGAAAGCCCTCCTGGGTTCCCTCCCCTCCAAGCACCGTGTCAGGTTCTTGTTGTAACAACGCTCACCACTATCTTGTTTATCGCTTCCATCTACCTCAAGGACTTGTGGTCAGCCCCATCCTTCTCACCAGGCCTCGCTCCAAGTAAGAGCCCATGATAAAGCTGGGAACTGTGGCGTTGGCTGAGTCCTTACCGCATGCCAGGCAGTGTGCCAAGAACCTCACACGGGTCTTCTCACTCAAGCTTCATAACAACGCTCAGAGGTGTGAGGATCTATTATTGTTCTCATCTTACAGATAAAGTTAATGAGGCTCAGAGAGGGTAGGGTGCCTGCTGCCGCTCACACAGCCAGGATGCGGAAGCATGGGGTTCAGACCCAGACTCTACCGCCTAAGGAGCCTCTGTCAAATAAAGCAACACACACAGCAGCCCCAGACCCCTCCCCATGCTTGTCCCAGCCCAGGGTGGGGGAGGGGGGCACTGGGGGGAGGAGGTTGGTTGGGGAAGAGCCCGGAGAAGATGATGGGGGAGGGTGGGCCCAGCAGGGGCCTGGCTGTTTAAAACTGGTTCTCTAGGCAGAAGCTGCGTTTGACACCTCATCTCTCAGATGTAGCTGGGAAGGGGAATGACCCAGTTAGAAGGTGGCAGAAGGCTTTTTTTGGTTGGGTGTTTTATTCCCCCCCCACCCCCCCTACCCCGGCGGCTTTGGCAGCTATTGCGGCTGAGAGCTTAGGGAATCACTGTGAAGGTCCAAACTGGCTTTGTTAACGGCAGGGTCTGGCTTGTCAGTAGCAAGGCCCTCTAATTTCTGTCCTGGAGCTCCTGGGATTTGGAAACACCGTGTGCATTTAGAGTCAACATGGGTTAACCTGTTGAACATTCCCCATGCCATGCTCAGCCCCCAAGCTTGTAGGGGTGCATAGGTCCCTCTGCATCAACACAGATGAGCGAGCACACGTTAGTGAAAGCCAAGATTGATGCTCTAAGCTCAGCACCTACCGGTGACTTCCCATTGCTCTTGAAATCAAATTCAAACCCCTCATCCCAGGGCAGAGAGCTCTGCTGGTCTCTCCAGGCTGATCATGTGCCTCTCTCATTCATTCATTCAGTCAGGCTGGGGATTCGGGCCAGAACGAGGCAGACAGGCCCTCTCGGGGAGCTGGCACTGCTGCTCCTTCCTCTGCTATTCTCTGCCGTAGGGCCTTTGCACACGCCGTTCCTGGAACATCCCCTTCATTGGTGACACAGAAACCTCTTCAACCTTCAGGTTCCAACTTAGATGTTGCCTCCTGGAGGAGACAAGCTAATTAGAGTAGGTCCCCCCAGCCCCTGCCCCTGCCACTTAATCTAGCTCTCAGCTCTAGGCTTTCTTTCCTTCATGCTAATCCATTTGTAATGATTTTCTTAGTTTGTTTTTAATCTGCGCCCCACCACAAAAGGGGGGAATGAACTATTTAACAAGTTCCGAGCACCCAGCATAGCAATAAGGATATAAGCTGGATTTACTGAGTACTCAGCCCGTGCCCAGCATTCTCTCAAGTGCAGGTATTTCTGACCCCAGGATCTCGTGCACACCTCTGCATTAGATTCATGGCTTTGAGAAAGCCTCCAGGAAGATGTCCTTTGGAGATTGAGCTGACCAGCTGATGGATTGGCTGTGGGAGCCGGACGTGCCACCTCGGCTTTTGGCCTGAGTATCGGGAGGGTAGTGGCCATTTACTGAGAGGAGGCCCCGCTGGGAAGCAGGAGGTCTGTGTCATGTTCCGCAAGGACTCATCCAGTACTCCCTGTGTGTCAGGCACCATCTTGAGACTGGGTGAGCAGCAGACCTGGAGCAGGGCACTGAGGGGAGGAGATTTGCAAAGGTCACCTAGGGAGCTAGGAGAGGGCTGGAGTCCAGAGCCCCTCCCTGGATCTCACCCAGAATGGGAGACCTCGGGACCCGGGCCGAGGATGACCGGGTAGGGCAAGGCTGGAATACACCCTAGGAAACAGCTCAGAGGGGGCCTCGGGCTGTTCAGGCCAGGGAGAGACTTGAAGGGACACAGTTGCTGTTTGCTAGTCTTGGAAGGGCTGTTCCGGGCCAAGGGTGACCCTTGTGTTTTGTTTTTGTTTTTTTTTATGGAAAAATACAAGCGGGTGGTCGCTGGGAGACCAGGCTGCTTTGTGGAGAGAACAGGCACAGTCTGGTTAGGAGGCGATGCCGCTGTGGGCATCTGGCTCGGGGCGGGGGGAGCGGGGAGCTTGGGTTAGCGGGGCTGTCCAGTAGAACTTTCCTGTGATGGAGAAAATGCTCTGAATCTGTTTGGTCCAGGGTGCCAACCACCAGCAGCACGAGTCTCTCTGGCCCTTGGAAGATGGATCACGTGACTCAAGAGCTGAATTCTTAATTCTGTTCGGTTAATTTCAATTTAAGTAGTCACATGTGGCTTGGAGCTGTCATTTGGGACATTGCAGGACAGGCCCTCTCAAGAGTTCTTAGAATAGTCATCTGTTCACGATGGGCTCCTTATTCTCCACCGAGGGGCCTCTCAGGCCTCTTCTGTCTCTATGGTCATCATCTTTATCACTGACTAGCTTTTATTAATAATTACCTTGTTCAATAGGTTCCCACACCTCATCTGTACGTCCCTCTGAGGGATCATGTCCTCAGTTGACAGGTGAATACCCCGGGATCCAAAGAGGGGCGGGCCCTTGCTGGGTTCACAACACTGGCCTATGGCCAGGCTGGGGTAGAAGAGACAGGTCTACCTGCCCCTGCAGTTTCTGTCCTCTTTGCTGCCTCCCGCAGCCAAGCCAGACCGTGGGCCTCCATGGAGAAGACGAGGCAGGGGACAGACGACAATGGCCAGGTGGCCTGGAAGGAGAGGACACAGTGCCGACTGAGCGCTGTGCCTGGAAAGGAGGGCAGTGGTGGGAAGGAGAAGCTTGCCTAAGGCTGCAGGACCCCTCATCCCCACACCAGCCTCACCCCTGCTCCAGGGCTTGAATGAGGAACCATGAAGGAGCCGCCTGGGACTGGCAACTCAGCTGGAACAAGGATCCAGTCAGGGCCCAGTAGACAGCTTCCTGGTCCGGGAAGGGACAGCCATTCAGCATCTAACTGGCTGGGTCCAGGCGGCCCCACGCAGAAGAAGTTCACCTCCTGCCAGTGGGATGGGGAATCTAGTCCAAACTGAACATGGCCTGTCCAGCTGGTGGCTGGGCCAGGTCTCCCCACTCCCAGGCCAGTGTGTTCCTTGCCCTGCGGCTCCCTATCAGGCGGCATTCCTCACTCTCCCAAGGGACTCCTCTAACATCCGCTTCCGCAAATAGCTCAGCTCTCCTTGACATCCCCTTAGCTCTTTGCCCTCTACAAACTGCTTTCACGTCCAAAGCCTAAAGAAGTTCAGTCGCTCGTGAAGTACATTAGCTAAGGATTGGTCATATCCGGGCCCAAGGCCTGAGAGGAGGGCTCCGAACTGCACAGAACTTCAGAATTTCCAGGCCATCGGGGCTGCCCCTCTTCTGAGGCACAGGAGAAACTGAGGACCCGAGAGGAGAAGGGACTTCTTCATGACCACACAGATGGCACAGAACAGGGACCAAGACCTACTGACATCAGCTAGTGGTTCAGAAACCCCAAGGGCTGTTAGAGAAGGCGGGAGAGCAGAATGCAGTGGGTCTGGGAGGGTGTATTTCAAACAAGCCGGCATGCGTGCCTGTGTGCACACTGTGTGTGTGTTTGTGTGTTGGGGGGGATCGGGATGCACAGTCAGGCTGGGGCTGGACCACACAGAGAGGGGACATGGAGGGTTGAGGCGGGAAGGGTGTTCCAGTCCCGGGGGCCAGAGCTGGTGGTGTCATCCCCCAGGGCTGCGGGGACCCAGCAGGAAGAAGGCAGAGGAAGTGCTGACCCAGAGGCCATGTGACTTTCTTGGAGCCACCCCACCCCGCCCTGGGGGCAGAGGCTGAACCCTGTCCTCCCCTGGCCCAGGCTGGGCCAGGATGGGGAGGCCCCACCACCAGCCACTGTGCCTCCTGCCCCCTCTCCTCCAGCTTGGCAGGCCCGGTATCTAGGCTCTCAGACAGGGAAATCAGTCTTAGAATTCTTTCAGCAAAAATAACAAACCCAACCAGAGAATCAACAAACATTGGGAGCTTCATGTTTCCAAGTTGGAAGGGACCTTATAAATAAACAGTCTCATCCAACACATCACCCGTCGCCCAGATCCATTTCCCAGCCTTTCTGCCCCATGGCCGGCCCGCCGCTGTTGGGGATGAGTAAGACCTTCCCATCCGTGTGTGCCATTTTTCTGGAGCGATCCCTGCGCCCCTGGAGGTTGGAGGTAAATACGGGAGACCTCACACTGGGTGAGAGGTTCTAGTGCTGTTTCTGAGGCTGGACAGACCCGAGTTGAAATCCCACCCTCCAGATGTGTGGACCACTCAGAGCCTCAGTCGGAAAAAGGGGGTACCAGTTACCCAGCTTCATAAGTTGTTGAGAGATGTATACAAGTACCTGCCACAAGGACAGGCTGGCCACTATCAGAATAATAGTGATCCCCACTTTACAGATACAGAGAATGAAGTCCAGAAAGATGGGGTGACCAGTCCTCGGTCACCCAGCCAGTGAGAAGCTGTCCTGCCCAATCCCAGAGGTCTGTTTGTCCCAACAACCACGTGTCAGGGTCCCCTGACAGCCAATCAAGTAGCAAATCCGTGAGTCTCATTTTAGCCTCACTGAATCTGAATTTCTGGCCTAGAATCTGTGCTTTTGAAAAGCTTCCCAGGACCTCCACTGTGCATGCTTTAGGAGAAGGGAAATGTGCTATCTTCCCAGCAGCCTGATGCACGTGGATGGGCCATTACTCGAATCCCAAAGCCAGAGCAAAGAGGAAGCCTCTCCTTCGGGTGAGTTATCCAAGCGTCTTCCCTGCTGCACTCACCACTGAAGAGCCAGAGGGGGCTCCCCTCCCACCATCCTGCCCCCTTGCACTGGCATGTGGCCCAGAGGGTTATTCATTAGGTGGCTGGGAGGGGCTGGCCCCCATCAGACACCTGTTGCAGGAGCCCGGACTTCCCTCTCCACACCAGCGTCCCAGGGGCCTGTAAATCATTCATCCTGGGGCCCTCTCCCTGCCCGCTGCTCTCACGCACCTCCCTGTCTCCTCCCTCCTAGGCTCCTGGGGTGGCACAGGTGGTCACAGAAGGGGGAAGGGAGGGTGGCTTGGAGCAGTTGGGAGTTCTGGCTTAGAGGCTAGAGCCCAGGGCTCCTGACTGTCATTAAAATATAAACTCAGGGGCGCCTGGGTGGCTCAGTCAGTGAAGTGCCCGACTCTTGAATTCGGCCCAGGTCATGATCTCAGGTCATGAGATCGAGCCCCACTATAGGTTCAGTACCAGGCATGGAGCCTACTCTCTCTCTTAAAAAAATAATCATAAAAAATACAAATTCACCTCGCACACAGTAAAAAAAAGAAAGAGAGAGGGGGGAAGGAAGGAAAGGAAAGAAAGAAAGAAAGGAAGGAAGGAAGGAAAAGAAAAGAAAAAGAAAGAAATGAAAGAAGAAAGAAAGGGTCATCCCAAAGACTCTCACTTACCTGTGGCCCCACAGCTTCTGGTTCCTTCTCCAGAGGCTTGTTACTGATTTATATTTTCTTTCAGAAAAAACTCTACCTACACACATATGAGTGTGTGTGTATGTGTGTGTCGAGCTGTTACACAAAAAGAGTAACATACAATTCACAACTTTCTATGTCTTGCTTTTTTTAAAAACTCAATATATCTTAGAAATTGCTGCATATTAGTATGTGGGGAGCTTTATAATTTATTTTTAATGACTGCATAATGTTGCTCTCCATGAATGTGCCATCTTTTATTTAACTTTTTTTTTTTAGGATTTTATTTATTTATTTTTTGAGTGAGAGAAAGAGGGCAAATGAGGGAGAGCCTGAGCTGGGGGGAGGGGCAGAGGGAGAAGGACAAGCAGACCCCCCACTGAGCATGGAGCCTGATGCGAGACCCTGAGATCTTGACCTGAACTGAAGGCAGCCGCTTAACCCGCTGAGCCCCCCAGGCACCCCTAACAAGTACCCTACTTATAGACATGTACATTGCTTTTAGTCCTGTGCCTTTTGAAATGGCAAGGGCTTTGGGCATTTTTCTGTGAGATCACTTCCTGGAAGTGGGATTAATGGGTCAGAGGGTGCCTGCGTATTAAACGAGGCTAGATGTTACCAAGTTGGGCTCCAAGGAGGATATTGCCATTATTACCCCCTGGACAGCATATGGGATTTCTTGGTTTCTGGACCACAGCAAGATACCAAATGTTTTGTTCCTTGGCAGAGCCATTTTCTTAGCAATGAAATGGTGTGATTTGAGAGCTCCACTAGGGAGAAGTTGGCCAGTGGTTCCTGAGCCCACCAGCCCATCTCCTGGGCCCAGCAAGGAGGCGACGGGGCCTGTGGGCTGGGACCTCCCTGGCAGCCCCGCTAGAACAGAGAGAAATAATTATGCAGCTAGAGTCCTATCCCCTGTCTAGGTCCCCGCTCCTCGAATCTGGGAGGAGTCAGGCTACAGTTGGGGTCACTTGAACCCAGGGTTGATAGCAATACCAGGCAGGATGGCCCTCAAGAAGGATGGGTCCCTTTCTGAGCCCCCATTTTCCCATCTGAAAATGAGGGTGATGGAGCCCCACTTGCTGATCAGAAAAGATGGGGGTGAGTGCTAGGTGCCTGAGGAAAAGGGTCTTTCATAAGCGCTACTTGTAATCTCTCAGGCTGTTTGGGGGGAAGGGAGACTCGTCCCCCCACTTCAGACTGTGAGTGTTCTGGGCATTTCCAAGGGCCCACCCGGCCTGCGGACCATCTAGCCCCGGCCCAGAGCTCTCTGGGGCCGACCTTCCCCATGATCTAGCCCCTCCCTTCCCACAAGTACAAGTAGACAGGTGGTCTGCTGTTTGAGCTTCTGTTGCTAAGGCTCAGGAGACTTCTCGGGGGGCTTTATGGACTCTAAGCCTGATGGGGTGAAGAGTTGTGCCAAGAGTAGGGAGTAGGAACTCTAGACTCAGGTGACATGGCTTTGGGCAGGTCCACACTTGTCCAGGGCTTCGGTGACCCTAACTGTGCGGGGGAGCTTGGACTTGAAGGATTTAAAAAGCCTCTCTTACTTGGACCTCCAGCATCTATATTAGCTGCCTGAACCTCAGTCTCTTCATCTGTAAAATGGGAGGAGACTAAACTGAGCCCTTCTGGCTTTAGCCCAGTGAAGATTCGGAGCTCTGCTGGGCTCTGGGGGTGGCGCATTAGGCAGAACTGTTTTTGAGTCGGCGTTGAATTTTCTAGGCCAAGGAAGGACCCATCTGGAGCCAAGGCCTCAGCAGCCACTCCCTTGTCCCTTTCCTGGGCCAGGCCTGGCCGAGGGCCGATGTTGTCCCGTGCTACATCGGGTGGTGGGCTGAGGTCAGTGGATGTGGAAGTGTCCAGTGAAGTTCTGCTGCTCTGGCAGGAAATCCAAGGAAAAAAGCCCAGAAACATCTGTTGTCTCCCATTTTCTGCAAAACCATTTGGCTCTTGGGGAGCCCAGCGGCTGTCCTGCCAAGCTGCGTGGGCTTGGTAGTGGGGCAGGAGCTGGAAGAGGGGGTGGGTGGTTAGCACGGGGGTGCCAAGGGACAGGCAGAGCCGGAGCCGTGACCCTGGGAGGTCAAGGACAGGTTACGTGGGGGCAATTGATTGAGGTGGAACAGGGTCCTCGGTTATTCCAAGACCTGCCATGCCCTGGTGGACATGTGCAGGTCTGAAAGTGCTTGCGTGTGCCTCCTATTTATAGCCGAGTACTGAGCTTCTTACGAAGGAAACTGTTGTTTAGTCAGGCCCCCGCACCAGCCCGGGCCAAGCATGACTCTTAATATGCTCTCCAGACAGACCTCTGATCCCAGCCCCAAAGAGTCCTGACTTTAACCCCAGGCAGTCCTCAAATCCCACTCCCGCCCTCAGTCTGAGCCCTGTAGAGAAGCCAAGCCACAGCCTTCTCTCTCCTGGGTTGTTGCAAGCCTGTCTGTGCTTCGCCCTTCTTGCCAGTCTGTCCTCCATGCAGCAGCCAGAGCCAGATTAAAACCTACATCAGACCTGCTTTCTCTTGGGCTCAGAAGCCTGCAATGGCTCCCATCCTAGACAGAGTAAAACGTGGAGTCCTTTCCATGGCCAGCAAGGCCCTGGACAATCTGCCCCCCTGTCCTTGCTCACTGTACTCTGGCTATACCAGCCTCTGCACTGTTCCTCACACATCAGGTGTCAGGCATGGTCCCACCACAGGGCCTTTGCACTCGCTGTTCCCTGCACCTGCAGCCCTCTTCACCAAATACCTGCATGACCCTTTCCCTGACCTTCTTCAGATCTTTGCCTAAATTTCCCTTCTTGGTAAGTCCTTCATGAACTACTTTTCTTAAAATCGCATACTCTCTCCTCCCCCAAATTCCCAGTCCTCTCTTCCTGCTGCCTTCTTCTCAGGAATACTAATCAATTAACATATCAAATACTTAGCATTAACATATCAAAGTATCTGGATCTCTGATTATTTTGACTAGGCTCCACGAGAACCTAATTTCACTGAGAGTAGGGACTTTTTTTAGTTTGGCTGGCTGGTGTACTCCAGTGATTGGCCACACCAGGAGCTCAGTAAATATTTGTCGCCTGAGCCTGAGTCATGGCTCTGTGTCCACAGAAGAGGCAGTGGAGTGGATGGCTCTGGGCAGACCCGGGGCTTGGTGTCCAGGGTTGGGGCCTTTGCAGGTAGCTGACAGGCCCTTGTCTTTTCTTTTGGGCCAGCAGCCGCCAGGCATTTGACAGGAAGTGAGGAGCACCCAGCCCAGGACTGAGCGGCAAGCTTCCACCTCTGCCCCTGGTGGCTCTTCCCCACTCTCCCCCCTGCCCTGGAGAGAGGAGCCACTGACTTGGCCTTGGTCTCTATCCGCCCTGGGCTGCCAGGTGTCCCTCTGTGTCTCTGGTGTGAGGACCCATGGTCTCAGGATCCTGAATCAGAACCACCCAGGGAGCTTGCTAAAAATGCAGATTCTAGGGGTCCTGGGTGGCTCAGTCGGCAGAACATGCGACTCCATCTCAGGGTTGTGAGTTCCATCCCCACGTGGGGTGTAGAGATTGCTTAAAAAATAAATAAATAAAATCTAAAAAAAAATAAAAGAAAACGCTGGCTCGACTCATCAGTCTTTCTGGCTCACAGGGTCAGGGGTGCCCAGGAGCTGTGTTTTTCCCAAGCCCCCTACGTGTCTGTTGCCCTGCTGCACCTGGAAAGCGCAGGAGTGGGGTGGGGTGGGGTGGGGTGGGGTAGGGAGAGCTGGTGGAGCTGGCAGATTAGAGGAGGGCTCTGGGTCAGGGGAGCTGGACTGAAACCCCGACTCCAGCAGCTTGCTGTGGGTCCCTGAACAGACTGCTTCTCCTCTCTGAGCCTGGTGCCTCCCTGAACGGGCGTGAGAGCAGCACTTGCCTCTCAGGTTGGGGGTCTCTGAGCCTGACCCCCGGGGGGAACGATCGTTACCCCCAGGACCGAGTGGGCGTCCCTCCCCACCTCAGGGTCCTGCTTTCAGGGATCTGGATTGTGTCCTCCCTGGGGCCCTGCTTGAGATTTGCAGAAACCCCCCCACCCCACCCACTCACCTCCCCTCCTGGTCCCTCTGCTTCTCAGGGAAGACCCGGACCAAGGACAAGTACCGCGTGGTCTACACCGACCACCAGCGCCTGGAACTGGAGAAGGAGTTCCACTATAGCCGTTACATCACCATCCGGCGGAAGTCAGAGCTCGCTGCCAACCTGGGGCTCACTGAGCGGCAGGTGTGTGCCCCCCCCCCCCCCCCCCCCCGTCACCACGGGAGCAGTACTGGGAGTCTGGCCTCCAGGGTGTCAGGCAGATTATAGACTCCAGGAGGAGAAAAGAGAGGTTGAGTTTCCTGACATGGTCACATAGCACAGCAGAAACTGAGGTGCTGCCAAATCCTCCCACTTGTAACAAAACCCAATATCCCCAACCCCAGTAGGGAATGGGGGATCTAATTAGCTATAAACTGCAGCTGCTAGGATGACGGCTGTTTAAATCCCAAGGTGGGGAGCAGTTACAGGGAACAAAGGGAAGTCTTCCTGGAGGAGGCGTCTTACAAAATGGGGACAGAGAAATTGTCTTTAGGGTCCGGGAGCAGTGGGGGAGGATGTGAGTTGTCTGGGTGGTGAGGCAGGAGGAAGGCCATAAACCCCGCAAGGGGAAATAAGAGCTTAGCTGTCCCTCTTCTCTTCCTCGTGCCCTGCCGTTTGGTCTCCCCAACAGCCATCTCTGCTCTCCCACACCGCAGGTGAAGATCTGGTTCCAGAACCGGCGGGCCAAGGAGCGCAAAGTGAATAAGAAGCAGCAGCAGCAGCAGCCCCCACCCCCCCAGCCCCCAGCCCATGAAGTACCCCCTGCCACAGCTGTACCGCCCCTGGGGGGCCTGTGCCCCAGCTCTGCCAGCCTCCTGGGAGCTGCCTCCCCAAGGCCTGTTAAGGAGGAGTATCTGCCCTAGCCCTGTGCCCCGCCTAGTGGGCGGGGTGGGGGGGGTGAGCTGGGGGAGGGGAAGCCCTGGGGACTCAGCTGTGGGCCATGTGGCTTAGGGCCTAGGAGGCCTCATCTGAGCCCCAGCCCTGCCGCTGATCTCCTGGGTAACCTTGGACAAGTTGCAACCCAGCCCCTGCATCCCCTTGGCCCATCTATGCCTAGAGGCTGTGGGATAAGGACCTTTCCAGTTCCTGTGTTATAGGCCTCAGGGGGGAGGTCTCGATCCCTAGAGGGCTAAGTGAGGTGCCATGATAAGTCCCCAGGCCTTACCTCCTCCTCTGTGGGTTCAAGGGTGGGAGGCCGCTGGAGGGACTGGACTGACTCAGGGGGAAGGAGTTAGAGCCCAGCGAAGATGGAATGTTGCAGCCCATGACCCGAGGGGAAGGGGTGAGGTCAGCTTCCACCTGCCCCTTCCTACAGCTTTACCTCCAGCTGTCCCCATCGCAAGATACCCTGAGCCCTCTCTAGGCTGGATGCAAAGCACAAAGCCCATTAGCCTGGGCCGGAGCAAGAGGCTCTGATAACCGTCCCCTCTGGGTTGCAAAGCCATATGCCCCCACTAGCATTCTCTGTGGGGTCTTCAGATGGGGACAGGCAGACCGGTCGGGGGGGAGGGGTCCGCCTGCCTAGTTCCTACACTCCTAGGCTGTCCCTTAGGCCCCAGGCCCCAGGCCTCAGGGAGTCCCGGGGGGACTTTCTCTGGACCAAACAGAGCTCATAACTGGGCAAACGTTGTACATAGAGTGGAACCTCTTGGATGCAGCTTCAAGAATAAATTTTTTTTCTCTTTTCAAAAAAAAAGTTATAAAAATCATTATACCCAGCCTTAAAAGAAGATGCTAAAGAAGTATAAACCGTCCTCCCCCTCCCCTAACAATTGCATAGTCCCCTCCAGTCTCTGTATTTCTCTAGCAAGGTCACCTTTAAAATGTGTTTGAAAGATCCAAACAGGAGGTTGTTAGAGTAAGTCTATGAGACTATATAAAATTGTAAGTCCATTTTGTAAACAGATTCATCAGACCCAATATAGCAGTTTTTGAATTTTTCAAGCACTTTCAGCTCGCATTTTTCACTCCACAACTGATATTCACTGGGCACCCCCATGGGCCAGGCATGGCCAAGCATAGGGAATGCACAGTCCTTGCCTCACAGCAGTTCCCAGTCGGAGCTCTGCTCTGGGCATCAAAGGAACAGAGCCTCCAGGGAGCCCAGAGTGGGTTCCCATCTTAGGGCAGAAGGTCTGGAAGGCTTCCTGGAGGAGGTGATATTTGGATTGAGGCCTAAAGATCTAGTAGGTGCTGTCAGGGCAAGAAAAGAGGGATGGTAAAAAAAGAATATGAACAATAGGAACTTAAAGTATGATGTTTTAAAACTCCTGAGAAAAGCTACTGTTCTCAGATCCCTTCCAGAGGTAGGCAGAAGTCTGCCACCTGGGGCCTTTTCTCCCTAGAAGGCTCTGGTGCCAGTGGCCTGCCCCTCTGTTTACTGTTCTGGGATGTGGCCCAGCCATAAAAAAGTGTGCGTAGCCTGCCTGCCCTTTGCTCCTGGGACCCATGACAACAACGCACGAGGTGGATCCAGCCCCACACTAGCCCCTGAAGAGCAGCAGGCACTTCCTTCTCTCCTCCTGCTGGTGGCCTGGGACACCCGGCAGCTTTCCCGAAGATGGTGGACGTCTAAGGCACGGGGCAAGGTGGTGCCAGGAAAAGGACTATGGTTCCAAGATCAGAGGAAGAGGGTTGGTGTGACGGTGGTTGGCAGTGAGTGGATATAGTTTTCTGATCTTCAGAAATATTTGCTGTGTGACCCTGGCTTAACTTCTTCCTCTCTCTGGGCCTCATTTCCCCATCTGTAAAACTGAGGAGTTTGCTTACCAAAAGGAAATATGTCTCAGGTCCAGTAAGTTTGGGAAGTCCTGAAGACTCACCGTTCTGGGGGAGGCCCAGTGGCACATTAACACATCAAAGGTTCTGACAAGCCCTACAGCAAAGAAACCCCTTGAATTTTTAATCCGGCATTCTCCATGCTTTGCTACCCAGGAGCCCCCCTACTAGTGCCTGCCAGCACCCCACTGCACACCACACACTCCACACTCTGGAGTGTGGGGATGCTGTGGCCTGGGGGGACTTGATTGGCAGCAGGCTCCAGTGTCAGATGGCCTGGCCTCCGGTTTACTGCCTCCCAGCTCTGAGACTTCAGGCAAGTCACTAAGCTTCTCTGAGCCTTGGCCTCCTCATTCATCAAATGGAAATAAAGTCCTTGAACCTATCCCAGAATTGTGTCTAGGATAGGTGCTATGTTTTAGCCACCTGCTCACGGGCAGTCACATCCCTGGTGTGTGATGCTGGCAGGCCTGCCCAGTGTTCAAACTGCCCCCTCCCGTCCCCCAGAGCTGAGGGCAGATGGCAGCCTGGGAGGTCTGAGGCAGGACAATCCTGTCCCCAGCCACAGGAAAACCTCTGTCTGGCTGGAGGTCGGTGGCCAGGCCTGGCAGGCTGGGTCAGCTGTGGCTACTGCCCACATGGGAGGTCGGGGGGGCCGGGTGGGGCCCACAAGTTGGTTGGTGATCACCTGTAAATTGGTGTCTGAGCTCCAGGAAGAAGGAAATTTGATCTCAAATGACTTCTAAGCAGTGTCATGGGCTGCCTTGTGAAGAGTGAGTTCCCTATCACTCAAGAGAGTTCCACCAGAGCCTGGGGTGTTATGGCTCAGGAAAGGGACCCTCCGTGTCCCGTCAGACCCTGCAGCCCACTCAGTGCCTGAGAGGTATTCCAGCCTTCCTGCCAGAAACATCTGCTGTGGCCTCTATCGTGAGTACGGCAATTTAATGCCATCCTCCCCCAGGTGGTGAGCCCTGAGCTGGTGCTGGAGACCGGGGGTCCGGACAAACGTCAGATACGGCTTGGCCTGCTCATGGCCTATAGCAAGTCAGAAGCAGGCACAACAGCACGATATTTTGCATGCAACTTCCCCTGCGGCCCCTAATCCTGTACCGAGAGCCTCGGTCTGTGGAGGGGCCAATCCCACTGACTGCCAAGGGATCGCAGTGGGCAGAGCAGAGAGGGCCACAGCTCAGCTCGAGGAGAGGACTCAGCCCAGCATGAGGAATAGGGGAGGTCTCCTGCTGCCCAGCGTATGTGTGTGCATGCGTGTGTAATGTGTTATGATGGGGAGGGGTGAGGCAGGAGGACTGCAGAGCTCCACGGAAGCTGCCCCAGCTCTGGGTGCACGGGGTGCCCAGGCCTCAGCCAGGGCGGCCTTGGAGGGCAATCTCAGCCCAGAGCTGCTGCTCCGGAGCCACTTTCTCTGAATCATACCAGATGGACCAGCAGTCTGATTCCTCATCTCTCGCAGTCGCCGCTCGGTGGTGTAACAAAACACATGCTCGGCAGCGATAAAGTCTGAACGTTTTAGCAAATTAAAAATGTTTATTTATACGCATTTAAAAATATCTCCCTATATAATAAAAGGAAGTATATTTTCATCTAACACTTTCCTTAAATCAGCACACATCTCCATTCTGGTTTAATGTGAGACCAGGAGAAAGAGAGAGAGAGAGAGAGAGAGAGAGAGAGAGGTGGGAAGGGGGGAAGGGAGATAGATTATTTACTGGTTAGGATTCCTAAGTAGTTATTCTGCCCAGGAGTACCCAAAGTTGCTCTGGGATAAGGCAGAAGGAATGGTGTCAAATGTGCTTGGTGCCTGAACTCGTGGCCAGTTGTGAGATCATAAGACTGGGGCTTCAGTGGGCAGGTGGGCTTATGTGGACAATAGCTTCTAGAAGATGTTGCGGTTTTGTTTATTTGTTTGCAGAAGACCAGACTTTTCCAACAAGGGTTGTGGTATTAGGGCAGAGGATGGCAGGAAGGGGAGGGTAGAACCTGAGTGGGGTCAGATTCCTAGATGTTGGAATTAACCCCACCTCTGCTTCATGCAGTGATTGTGCAAGTCTTTTTTTTTTTTTTTTTCAGTCCTGCCTTTTCTGGGCCTCAGTTTCCCCATCTGGAAAGTGTGAGCCTGGACCCATTTGCACTCACAGCCCCAGTGACTGCCACTGACGTTCAGGTTCAGTGGCCACCCCATGATGTGTTTGCTTCAAGAAGGTTAAAGGAAAGATTCAGTCCTAGTCCCTCCCACGACCTCAAGACTGGCTCCCCCAAGGGCTGAGTCTGGGGAAAGCAGGCGCAACTGAGAAGGCGTCTAGGCTCCCAGGGCTCTTGAGCAAATGCCTCTCCTCTACTCCCTCTTCCTGTGGTTCTCTGGACCTTCCACAGGATCTAATGAAGCCCATGTGTCTAATGATGGGGTTGTTCAGCAAAGCTGCAGCCTGTCCTGTGACAGAAGTGGTGGCAGGTCCTGGGGGAGAGGCAGGGGGTCCTGTCTGGGCCTTCTCGGATTCAGGGGCCATGGGCTTTTGCCCTCTCCCAAGCCCAGAGATTCTGCATCCCATGCGACCTTGAGTATATGACTTCCCTCCTCTGAGACGGTTTCCTAAGGTGCAGCCTGTCTTCCCAGGCTGTTGGAAAGAATTACAAATCCGATATTGGATATAAGCCTTCATCCAATGAACACAGTAGGGTTTCCTGAATGCTCCTTCCCTTCACATTCGTGCCCAAAGGGCTCCTTCGTCCTGCTTCTGGAGAGCCACTGCCTGCCCTTTGAGGCCAGGCTTAAAGCAAGGAGCAGCTGGGTGGGGCCTTGGGAGCAGAGGCGGCTCCAGGACCCAGCCAGGCCCTTTACCCAGGCCTGTGCTTCCATTTAAGCCCTTCTTGGCTCCTTCCAGGCTCCAGGGGTGTGAGAGGCAGCAGGCCCTTATCCTCAACTCTCCCCAAAGGCTTCCCCGTGTTGGTTAATGGTAAGGCAACGCTATGATTTGGTGTCTGAACTGAGACACTTGTGGGTGAAAGGTGCATGATTTATAATAAATATGCTGGGTCCACTAGCATCTACCAGACCAATGGGTATGAACACCCCAGCTAATAATTTCCCCTCCCAGTCACAGGCTCACACAGACCCTCACAACGTTCAGAGAGGTCGGTCAGACATGGCATCACTGATGTAAATTCATTTTAGAGATGTAAAATTGTAACATTCCTGAGATCTTACTGCTGGCAGAGAGGAACCCAGGTGCTCATGATCTAAGTCACAAGCCATCACAACACACAGTGACACTTGCCTTGTCTATTCTTACCCAAATCTCCTTGTATCTCTTTCATCCCAGCAAAAGGATAAATGTTCCACACCACCCAGAAGGTCCATGAGGCCTGACTGTCAGTGGTGTCACTCACTAGCTCTGTGACCTTGAGCGAGGAACTTAACCTCTCTGACTTCAGTTTCCTCATCTATAAAGTAGGGATGACACCGTCTGTCTCTCCGGGTCGCTGTGTTGAGACAATAAGACCTAGCCCGGGATCTGGCATAATAAATATTGGGCGCTCGGACGACTGAATACGTACCGGATTCATGGCCGCCGTTCCTTTGTGGCAGGAGTGGGCAACTCATAGTGTCAGCTGAGCCCCTACGACGTGCCAGGCCCTGTACTATGTGTTTTCTATGCACAGTCTCCCCGGATTCCTCACATCACGGTAAGGGACGTAAGATTCTTATCCCCATTTTCCAGATGAAAAGGCAGCTTTCATCTAGAAAAGCGCGGCGAGCTTGAGTCACGTGGGCAAGGTCACACAGCAAAGAAGAGGAGGCACTGGATCGCTGGAACCCAGGACCCGTCCCTTGGTGTCCAGGCACGTGGCCTGCCTCTCATCGCCCAACTAGGGAAAGGGAGGCCCAGAGAGGGCAGGTTACCTGCCCAAGGTCACGCAGGAGACGGTGGCCGAGGCCTCCAGACCTCTGAGGGTTTCCGTCGCAGACCCCCCTCCTCCCGCGCTTGGGGCCCCTCCAATCCGCAGCTCTGCGTGCGGGGGCGCGCGCATCCCCCGGCTGTCTGTCCGTCAGCCAGTCTGTCGGTGTCTCCGCGGGCGCAGCCGTGCACCCCTCCCCAGGCTCGGGCGCTGCGCAGGGAGAAGCAGAGCGTTGGCAGCGCCCGGCCCGCGCCCCACGCCCCACGCCCGCAGCCGACAGACGGCAGCGCCTGCGCCCGCGCCCGCGCCCCCCCCCCCCAGCCGGTGCGCGGGAGCAGCCGGGGCAAAGTCGCGGCGGCCGGCCGGCGGCGCGATCTCGGGCTCCCTCGCTCGCTCTCTGCTCTCAGGGGAAGCCAAGCCGGGAAGCCCCGGCAACCCGCCCTCCAAGATGAAGAAGCTCCAGGGAGCTCACCAGCGCAAGGTAGGGCAGGAAGACCCGGGCGGACACGGGGGCGGAGGCACACCTGAGGGAGGGGTGCAGAGGCCCGCCCCCATTCAGGCCCCGGGAGGGTCGGAGAGGGCACCTGGACCCGCTCAGGGCTCTGGGGGAGGCCGGGCTGATATAGGTGGCAAGGAGGGGCGGGGTCACGGCCTGCAGAGGTGAAGTGGAGGGTGGCGACATGGCCTTCCCCATCTGGGGGTCGGGGTGTTGTGTGATGGGGCTGAGGTTCATTGGGCCAGGTCCTTCGAACAGGTGTCTGCAACCCCAGGAGGCATGGGGTAGGGGTGGCTGGGGCCAGGCGGCCGCCCCTTCCCAGTCCCCCACCCATTTCCCCCAGGGCCTGATTGGTGTTGGGGGTGTTAGAATAACTGAGCGCCAGCCTTGAAGGGGACTAATTTCGGGGGTGGGGGCGGGGAGCCGCTCTGGCCCTCAGCCGCGCGCTCTACACTGAAGCAACCTCCGAGAACCAGCAGGGGGACGCTGTCTTTCCTGTCCGATCTTTTGCCCTGCGGGGGCCGCCACCTGCCACCTGCTCCCTCCAACCAGCTTTAGCTTCCCTGCTAAGACCCCAGGCTGCCCGTCAGCAGGGCTGACTGGAGGCAAAGGCGGGGAGGAAGGAAACGGGAGACCCAAGGGATATGGGGGTGGGGTGGAAGCTGGCAAGAGAGGGGGGGCCAAATCTGTGTTTCTGGAGACCCTCCCCACCTTTCCTGTGGGGTTAGACCTCCCAGCCTGCGGGGGAGTGGGGAGGGAGAGTATTGGGTCAAGTTTTCTGGCTTTTGGCTTAAAAGTACGAGTCCTAGCCAAGGAGTCAGAACTCCTGGGCACTATTTCTGCAGATGCCACTTACCCTGTGACTTTGGGCAAGTCCATTCTCTAAGCTGGACTGTCATTTGCCAATCCAGCTCCAGTATCAAGGCACCAAAGCAAGCCACACTGGCCCTGAGTGGGGTTTGGGGGATGTAGTGACCCCACAGGGGCTGGCAGATGTAGATGGGAGAGAGCTCACAGGGGCTGGTGTTATTGACCATCCCCTGCCCCATTCAAGCCTTCTGCTCCTGCGCAGCTGGGCGTGGAGCAGCTAAGTGGGTCTTTTTATTCACTGCCGCGAATGACTTCTTGGGGCCATTTGTGGGTCTCTTGGGTCTTCTTGGGTCCTACCTGCCATTCTTTTCCATTCTCTTACTCTCTCCTCTTTCCTCTCTCTCTCCACAAGAGCTCCTGCCCCTCACTGCCACGGTGCCACACGGTGTGTAAACAGCCATATTCTGTAAAGCCTTATCTCGTGTAAGCCTCCCAAAATTCTAGGGGCTGGGTCTTGTTATCCCCATTTTATAGACAAGGGGAAACAGACATGGGGGATGCAGTTTGCTGCTTTCCTAAAGATGGACTGAGTGACCCAGGGGCCCACAGGGTAGGGGTGGGGTCACCTGGCCTCAGTGTCCTCTCCCTTGGTCTCAAGGTGAAGGGGACAGGGAGGGAGGAAATGCCAGGTATCAGCAAAGGAGCAGTGTTGTTCAGAGATGAGCACTGGGCTGAAAGTCAGGGGTGTGGATTCTGGTCTTGCTCTGCCCTTAACTTGTTATTTGACCTTGGGCTCATCCCTTCCCCTCCTTGAAACTCAGTTTCCTTGTCTGCAAGCAATCAAGTTGGACACCAGATTTCTATTGTTTCTCTCATCCTGAAGAAGGTATGAGAGCCTTGGTTTGGGGCAGGCTAACCTCTCCCAGCACCTGCCACTGCTGGTGACCTACATCTGTTGGTCCCTAAAAGAGGGGGTGCAGGTCTGGCAAACTCAGGATTATGTTTCTGCGTGACTCGGGATAGGCAGTGGGGGAATCGGGGGTGGGATCTTCACACCCGGGCGGAAGTGTGAAGCGACTCATTAAGCTTCCTTCCAACCCTGCCCCATTGACTGGGGTGCTTGTATCCCAGCCAGTCGCATCCTGTCCGTGCTGGCCTCCTGGGATTCATCCCATGGTGGGGTTGGGGGCTCCGGGTGGTCTTGGGATTGGCTCATCTTTGGAGGACACAATCCCCTGTGCCTGGAGCAGGATCAGGCTTCCCTCTGATTGGGGGAGGAGGGGGACAGGAGAGCTGGCAGCATCATGCTCTTGGAACTCTTGTCACCATGGAAACAGAGAGCCGGGACTGCTCTGTGAGCAGAGAAAGGGCAGCAGCTTCTCAGGAGGGATCAGAGGAACCTCATTACTGGGCCCTCCTGCCAGCTGGCCTGAACAGGGCTGGGGGCTCACAGAGTGACCAGCCTGCCACACTATCCCATTTCAGGGGTCAGTGTCAACAGGCTGGTCCTCTCTTCCTCCCGGAGCTCACCTGGCAGGGAGTGATTCTAGGGTCCAATGCTCACCCAGCTGGGAAGGAACCTCATGGAAAGTGGCATTAGAGGCTGGGGTAGGTTTCAGATAGGTCTGGGGGCTGCCGCTACCCTCAGCCCAGGATGTCTGAGATCACCGCAAGCCCAATTACTGCAAGCCCACGTTCATTATCACCAGCATCACCATCACCCATAATAATGCCAGGTTGTCCTTGTTACCACTGCCCCTCTGGCCAATAGCCAGCCTAGGGCAGGATCGTTGCCATGGTCGCCACTGTGACTGAGAGCCAACCCAAGACTATTCCTCCATTCTGTCCCCCCAAACTCACTGCCCCAACCCTGTCACCATCCCGAGACACCTCCAGTCCTATGACACCTGCACTCTCCTTTCACTTTATTCCGGCAATGCTCATAGGACAAATTCCCCACAAAGCCTCCTCAGCCACCACCCAATTTGTATGTAGACACCTACTTGACTCGTGTCAGGAAGGGCAGTTTTAGGAGAAAAAAAATCTGATCAGTAGACAATCACCAAGTCCCTGTGCTAGGATCTGATCTGGTCTTCATCCACTGCCAGATGTCTTTAGGGGAGTCTCTGGTGAAGCTTTCCTCACAAACCATTAGAGCCAGAAGATGAACAGATAGACCTACATTTCTCTGAGTAAATCTCAGCATACTAGCTTCTTAAAACCCTTTTCTTAAATAGAATTGCAGAATACTGTCTATTCTAGGCAGTCATCGTGGGTATTGGTGCATTAAAGGATCTGACAAGTCCTGCAGCAAAGAAAACTATTTTGCTTTGTGTTAACTCGGAGTCCCCCAAACTTCTTTGACTCAAGAATCCTTTTCTTGGGGCACCTGGCTGGCTCAGTGGGTTAAAGCCTCTGCCTTCGGCTCAGGTCATGATCCCAGGGTCCTGGGATGGAGCCCCGCATCGGGCTTTCTGCTCATCGGGGAGCCTGCTTCCTCCTCTCTCTCTCCTCTCTCTCTCTGCCTGCCTCTCTGCCTACTTGAGATCTCTGTCTGTCAAATAAATAAATAAAATCTTAAAAAAAAAAAAAAGAATCTGTTTCTTACACTGAGTACCTATGAATATCATAAGGGATGTATTTTTGGAGACCCTGATTTATTCAATCCCCTCAGTGTAGAGATGGGGAACTGAGGCTCAGAGAACTCTTTTCTCCAGTCACACCATGAAGGGACACAGACCTGGGAAGAGAATTGTAGTCTCTTGACACTCAGTCCAGAGGTATCACTGTTTTCTCATAACCATTCCCCAGCAGAAGCAGGGGGTCCTTCCTCCTCTCTCAGAACCATGACGTTATTAGACAACTGGCCTTCTTTGCTTCTCCATCCTTCTCTGTTATGGGTGTGAATTTCGGAGGCAAGTGGGAAGGGCGTGGCTGTCCTTTCCTTGTGACCCATTCCAGGAGGCACTTTGGGGGAATCGCTCTCTGAATTTTAGATAGTTACCCTGGTATCTTTGGGATTCCTTGCAGACCCTCAGCTTGGGCAGCTCCTAGATGTACCAACTCATCCCCCCAGCCAGCATTTCAAGCAGTTGGAGGAGAGCCTCACTTTTCCAGCCCCAATCTGGAGGGAGAAGGCCCAGTGGACTTCCCCACCCTCCCTGAATGGCAGACAGGGATCTTAGGGACAGCTGGCGTCCGTTCCCCTCTGTGCCTGCATCTCTCCCGCAGTGACAAGAAGATTATGACTTTTGTGAGATAGATCTGAACTCAGTAGCCTCTTCCTGCTCATGAACTATATGATTCACAGTCCTCTGTAGGCCTCCTTGAGCCACCAGAGCATAAATCGAATTCCTCCCTCGGGGGAGGCCGTGTTCCCTCCAAGTCCCCTTCTTTCTGTGCTGAGGGCCCCCATTCCTTCCCCTGTCCTCCTGTTACTGCTTCTCCCAAAGCCCTCCTGTCTGGCCACCTGCCCTGTAAACATGCTCCGAGCTATCTGTGTCTCTCTCAAAATACGGTGCCCGGAATGGAGTAGCCAAAAGGCCACCACTGGAGGCTGAAGATACAGGCTTCGAGGCTGGGAAGTTCTGGGCATGAGACCTAGCTCTGCACCCCTCAGCCTTGTAAAACCTCAGGTGTGTCATGACTCCTCTCTGAGCCTCAGTGGGCCTCATGATTGAAACAGCACTTAGACAAGTTCTTAGCTCATAGGGTTGCTTTGAGAATGAAGCCAGGTAAAACATTTAGTGCACTGAGTACATCGTAAGAGCTCAAGACAGGGTGAATATTATGAAGATCATTGTTGTCATCATCAATCAAGGACCATCCCTTAATTTGACCTCTGTGTTCACCGAACTAAGATCAAGGTGGTTTTCTTAGCGCCTGAGCCACCTTGCAGGCTCCTAAGTTTGTAGGGACCAGCCACCCCAAGGAGCTCCTGCAAATATTAGCCCAGGTAAGAGCAGTGGATTTTCTCAACCCATAGAGTATCTCTGCATCAGCCCTGTTTGATTTCATCTTCTTATTTTGGGGGTGGAGTGGGCTGTGTCACAGTTCCAACCTGGCCTCACCTCTTTGGTCTGTTTTACTGGCAGCCCATTACCCCAGACCTGCTGATGACCCCCAGTGACCAGGGTGATGTAGACCTGGACGTGGATTTTGCCGCGGACCGGGGCAACTGGACCGGCAAGCTGGACTTCCTGTTGTCCTGCATTGGCTACTGCGTGGGCCTGGGCAATGTCTGGCGTTTCCCCTACCGCGCCTACACCAACGGAGGAGGTAGGGGCCGGAGGGCCTGCTGGAGGGGCGTCTAGGCTCATAGGCCAAGGCTTGGGGAGGAGTGAGGTTTTAGCGGCCTTGGCCAGCATCTCTTATGTGGCCTTGAGCAGAATTCACTGAAAGCAGTGAACTGGGGCTGGGAGAAGACAGCTCTCTCTGCCTTGTCTCTTTTCATCGCCCAAATATCTCCCCCGAAGCCTGGGCATTTCCGGGGCTCTGAGTGATGGACAGAGAAGCTGCCTCTGCTTCAGGACGGCAGGCTGTACCTGCCTGGCAGCAATCACCATGCTCTCACAGTTGTCCCCTACCCCTCCTCCCCTACCCCCTCCGGGACCTCACCCCACCAGTCCTTCCTGCTTGTGAATCTTCGGTCTGTCCTCCTCTCCCGGTTCCTTCCGTTCAGAGTACAAATGCGAAGCCTGTCCCATCTTAAACAAATCCTCTATTGACCCTGCTTCGCCGTCAAGTCACTGTTCTGAGTCTCGTTAACGATAGCTGGGGTGAGCACTCACCATCTGCCAGCCCCAGGCATTTAACCCTGATGACCACCCTCCTGGGCGGGCACGGTTGTCCTGATGTGACAACCGGGGCTTGGAGAGGCCAGGTTCCTTGTCCAAGGTCACCCGGTGGCCGACCCTACATTCCACCTCCAGGACTACCTTCTCCAGAGCCAGTGTGCTCCTGCCCACCCTCGAAGCCTCCTCCTGTCTCTGCCAGACTCGTGGAAGAGGCACCTATTGGTGGAGTGGCAGAAATGCAAACAGGAGGGGATGGGGCGAGGGCAAGATGAATTGCTGTGACTGGGAAGTGTGGGACTGGAGCCCGTCTCTGACACTCTAGGAACTCCTTAATGGCCACAGTTCTGTGGGCTCTCCCTTTCCCTGGCTCCTAAATCTGTGCTGACCTCCTTTTCTCCTGGGACAATGACTTCATCCCCAGAGCTCTTCTCTCTGGGTGGGGCTGTAGAGGACCACAGGGAAGGTCTCTAACTGGCCTGCCTTGGGACCCGAGCCCCTGAAGGGGTGGGTTTGGGGGGGCAGCTGGTGTGATTGACGGCCCTTCCGAAGCCCTACAGTGGTAGGCAGTCTTCTAAAGGAGCTGGCTGTCAATTGGGGAAGCAAATGGGGAAGGATATTGGGTACTTGGGACCAATGGTGGTAGCCAGAAACACCCCAAGTGGCTGGCAGAGAGGACCCGGGGAAGTAGACTGAGGCCAAATCCCGAGGGCATTCATTTCCTACTGAGGATTTTGCACTTTCTCTGGCAGGGAATTCACTCCTATATCCCTTCATTCCCTCAGTGTTTGCCCTGAGCCCAGCCCTGCCCTGGGCACCGGGGCTGCAGAGGTGAGTAAATCTCCACCAGCCCCCGCAGCCCTCAGTGATCTGGTATGAAAGGTCTCCCTATCCTCAGGAGAGGCACTCCCTGGGGTCGCAGGTGTCTGCCATCAGGGGAGGGGCGGGGCTTGAGGAGAGCGATCCATGCACCCACCCGCCGGAGACCCTCCCTGACCGCCCTCCCCCTCCGCTTAGGTGCCTTCCTCGTGCCCTACTTCCTCATGCTGGCCATCTGTGGCATCCCCCTCTTCTTCCTCGAGCTCTCTCTGGGCCAGTTCTCCAGCCTGGGACCCCTGGCCGTCTGGAAAATCAGCCCCCTCTTCAAAGGTGAGGCCTCCTAGTCCCTACAGGGGCTGGGGCCCCGGGGAGGCAGGGAGGTTGACCCCCTCCCATGCCCCAGCCTCTAGGCAGAGACAGAAGTGAAGCCCAGAGAGGGGCCGGCTGCCCGAGGCCGCACGGCCTGGCCTCAGGAAGGCTTCACCTGAGGGCCGCCCCTGTCCCTCACGCCCAGGTGCCGGCGCGGCCATGCTGCTCATCGTAGGCCTGGTGGCCATCTACTATAACATGATCATCGCCTACGTGCTCTTCTACCTCTTCGCCTCCCTCACCAGCAACCTGCCCTGGGAGCACTGCGGCAACTGGTGGAACACGGACCTCTGCCTTGAGCACAGAGGCTCCAAGGACGGCAACGGGGCCCTGCCCCTCAACCTCACGAGCACCGTCAGCCCCAGCGAGGAGTACTGGAGGTCAGGCCACTGCCTGCCTGCAGCTGGTTGGGAGGGCCCTGAACTGCGGGGGCCAGTGGGGGGAGTGTGGGGGGTGGGGAATGGTTGATGGGAGGGGCCCCAAGCTGCTGGGGGTGATGGGTGGGGGGGCAAGAATGGGCTGGTGTCCCCAGGGGGCTCAGCGTGCACCTGGAAGGCCGAGTCCAGGTGCTGGTGTTCGGTGGGCCCCGGGTTCTAATCCCAGCTCTTTGCTGACCAGCCATGTGACTTTACACGGGCTTTGTCTATGAAGTGGGTGTGGTCATGGCATTCGGAGGGTGGTTGTGAGGATTAAAGGAAAGAAAGTAGAGAATGTGCCACCAGCCTGTTGGGTAACCCTGCTCAGTAGAGGCTGGCTGGTAATCGTGATGGTGATGACACTGGTAAGAGTGACCTTGCTGGCCACAGCATGCCTGTGGATGTGGCATGGTGACCTGAGGACCCTCAAATCTTTCTCCCCCCACAGCCGCTACGTCCTCCACATCCAAGGCAGCCAGGGCATTGGTAGTCCTGGGGAGATCCGCTGGAACCTCTGCCTCTGTCTGCTGCTGGCCTGGGTCATCGTGTTCCTCTGTATCCTCAAGGGGGTCAAGTCCTCGGGCAAGGTGAGGCCTGGGAGGTCCTAGAGACCTGAGGGGCTGGGAGGTGGGAGGGCTTCCCGGAGGAGGCGGCAGGGCACGGACTGAGTCCGAGAGGATGAACAGACATCAGCGGGGCAGAGGTTGAGGGTAGGGGTGGGGAGTAGGCATCGGAGGCAGTGCCTGAAGAAAGATGTGGAGGTAAGGATGGACGGTGGCCAGGCTGGTTCACCAGGCCGGAAACCTTCCAAGGACAGGACCTACTGGTGACTCAGGTTTGTATCCTAACCAAGTGCTTGGCACTTTGAAGAGACTCCTCATGGTGAATGTTTGGAAGATGGGCCTGTGAGTCAGGATGGGGAGGGGGCTTTGGGAATGTGCCATGGCAGATAACCACACAGGGAGGGAGGGGTTGCATGGGCAGGGGGCGGGGGCAGGGAAAGGAAGGGGGAGATTCTCATCAGCCCTAGGCAAGGCCTCCAGGCAAAGGCCCAGGGTGGCCTGGAGGGGGGCGCAGCAAGACTGGAGCGGGTGGGTGGGCTGGGGATGCCTTGGGAAGCAGCAACAGGACTTTAATGAGGGATCCATGTGTGGAGGGAGGGAGGGAAGTGGGGAGGGAACAAGAAGCATCACGGATAATGGCTGTTCTCAGCTCAGCCTCCCCAAATATTGGGGAGGCGAGTTAGGTAAGATGGGGATTTCTGGAAGAGGAGCAGCGTGGAAGGAAGTCCAACCCTGCCTTCCATCCCCATTTACCACGTCTCAGGTGGTGTATTTCACGGCCACGTTCCCCTACCTCATTCTGCTCATGCTGCTGGTCCGAGGAGTCACTCTCCCAGGGGCCTGGAAGGGCATCCAGTTCTATCTCACCCCCCAGTTCCACCACCTGCTGTCTTCCAAGGTGAGGCGCTCGGGGCTGGGGTGCTGAGGGAGGAGGGGTCAGGCCTGAGCCAGGGAGTAGAAGGAGGAGGGCTCCCTGGGGAAAAGAAGGGCAATGGTTAGGAATCCTCCCTGTGGAGGGTCCCCAGTACCAGACCCTGTGCTTGGCGCTGCCCTCAATAGTCTATGTCCTTTTCATTTCTTATTCTTTACTGTCCTACAAACTAGATATTATTCTGGGGGGCCCAGCTGGCTCAGTTAGAGGAGGTGTGGCTTTGATCTCAAGGTCATGAGTTTGAGCCCCACGTGGGGTATAGAGATTACTAAAAAAATAAATAAATAAATATATATATATATATATATATATATATATACCTAAAAAAAAGGTAGACATTTTTCTCCTGTTTTACAGATGAAGAAACTGAGGCCCGAAAGAGTGATAAGCTTAAGATCACACAGCTAGGGGGAGGCAGAGTTGGAATTCCAACCCACAGCTCTCTGATTCCAAACCCCAAGGAGGTCATTGGTAATGACTGAAGCAGTGGTGCTGACAGCTGACATATCTTATTTATTAATTGCCAACTGCCTGACCCTGCCCTGGCACTTCGCACATATGCAGTCATTAATCCTTACCACCACCCTATAAGGGAGCTATTGTTCCTATCCCTGCATTACAGAGCTGGGACCCGAGGCTGAGAGAGGTGATGTGGCTTGCCTACACCATACAGCCCCGAAATAGGGGAGCTGGAATCACATCCCGGTCCCTCCAACTCCAGGGAGGAAGTAAAGGGGTTCCTTGGGCTTGGTTGTCAATACGGATCTACCGGAAAATTACATAAGACACTACTTCCTTCAGAATTGGACCAAGCATAGCCATCATCTAGATCCTGGATGGGGAAACTGAGGCCCAGAGAGGGAAAGGGACTTACCCAAGTCCCGCCGTGTAAGTGCTGGAACGGGGTTTGCTCCCGGCGCACATCACCTGGAGCCAGGCTCTCCACCATGCCGTCCCTGGACCTGTGGACTAGCTCCCGCCCCATCTCCTCCCTCTTCTTCCGTGGCCCTCTGGACAGGGCCACAGTGTGCCAGCCCCTTCTCTCTGCTGTCCATCTGCATCCTTCCCTGCCACAGGTGTGGATCGAAGCTGCTCTTCAGATCTTCTACTCCCTGGGTGTGGGCTTCGGGGGTCTCCTCACCTTCGCCTCCTATAACACATTTCACCAGAACATCTACAGGTCAGTGCAGCCTCCCAGACCCCGGGGCCAGATTGGGAAGGAGAGTGGCTGGCCAGGGCAGGCCCTGTTGTGGGGGCAGGGCCAGCTCACTCTGGCCTGCTCCTGTGTGCCTGTACTCCCCCCGGCAGAGACACCTTCATCGTCACTCTGGGCAATGCCATCACCAGCATCCTGGCTGGCTTCGCCATCTTCTCTGTGCTGGGCTACATGTCTCAGGAGCTGGGTGTGCCTGTGGACCAAGTAGCCAAAGCAGGTGGGCAGGCAGGCCAGCCTCGGGGTGGGGGGGTGGGGGGGTGAATGATGATGTGAATCAGTGTCTTGTGCCGGAGGATGAGTCCACGTCTGTGTGTTAGCGGGATTGTTTGTGTGGATGATGGTATACGGAAGTGTATTCAAATGAGGTTTTATATTGTCTTATGTTTCTTCCTGCACTCCTTATCAGTTCATTTATCTTGTCAAGTTGTGTTCATTGAGCACCGGCGGCATCCTGGCCAGGATTTAGGGGTTCAGTGTTGAAGTGTGCACTAGCGTGCATGTCTGGATCTGACTAAATGAGTGTGCCCACGGGGGTGGAAGCGACCATGTGTGTTTGAGTGTGCCTGTGAGGGCCTGCCTTGTGCCCCAGTCTGCTGACCCTTTGTGCGCCTGGCCCAGGCCCTGGCCTGGCCTTTGTCGTCTACCCACAGGCCATGACCATGCTGCCTCTGTCGCCCTTCTGGTCCTTCCTTTTCTTCTTTATGCTCCTGACTCTGGGCTTGGATAGTCAGGTGAGCCTGGTCTGTGCCAGCGGGCACCTTGTGGGGGGTGTGTCCATTTGTGTGTGTGTGTCCGTCCACATGGGATGTGCATCTGTGTATTTGTGTATGTAGCTGTGTGTGTGACGTAGCTGTCTGTGTCTGGGTGACGTGTGTATCTCTGTGTGAGTGTGTGTGTCCATGCACGTGTGTATAGGTGTGTGGTGGGGGCCGAATTCTGACCTCCCCCTCTCCTGCCCTCCCCCAGTTTGCCTTCCTGGAGACCATTGTGACAGCTGTGACAGATGAGTTCCCGTACTACCTGCGGCCCAAGAAGGCTGTGTTCTCGGGGCTCATCTGCGTGGCCATGTACCTGATGGGGCTGGTCCTCACTACCGATGTGAGTGCTGCTGTGAGGAGGGAGGGCAGCCCGGGGAGGGGCGGGGTGGTGAGGGTATGGGCGGAGGCAAGGCCAGGCAGCTGGGGTGGGGGCAGGTGACTCTGCCCCGGGGCTCCCTGCTGCTGCTTTGGGAGGCCATCCAGGCCCACTCCCCAAGAGCAGCGTGGCCTATGGCCCGGGGTCCTGGCTTCAAAGTACGGAGAAGACCCAGCTTCCAGCCTGGGTCCTACACTTGCTGGATGACCTCAGGACAAGAGGCTTCACCTTCTTCAGCCTGAGTTCCCACCAATAAAATGGGCTCTACATCTAGGATTGTTGTGAGGCTCCAGGAAGATGGTGTGTGGGAAGGGCTCAGCGTAGGCAGCGGTCACATGGCCACCATCTTGCCATCACCACTGGCTGGGCTGCTCCCCGCCTTGAAAAGGGGCTGCACCAGGGAGCGAGACTAGGCTGAGGGAAGCCCAGAGCTGTGACTTGTGTTCTAGGGAGGCATGTACTGGCTGGTGCTTCTGGATGACTACAGCGCCAGCTTCGGGCTCATGGTGGTGGTGATCACCACATGCCTGGCCGTCACCCGGGTGTATGGTGAGAGGCACTGAGGGAGAGGGGGTTGAGGCTCCCCACGGTGGGAGGCTGGGAGTCTGCTCTGGAGCCCCCCTACACCGGGTCCCAGGTCCCAAGGGCCAGGGTCTCCCATGGGGGCAGCGGGGGTGGAGGGAGAGGGGCCACTGGTGCTGGTGGGGGATGCTGGTGGGGCCATCCTCCTCCCCCCTCTCCCGCACAGGCATCCAGAGGTTCTGCCGGGACATCCACATGATGCTGGGCTTCAAGCCGGGCCTCTACTTCAGGGCCTGCTGGCTGTTCCTGTCCCCGGCCACGCTCCTGGTAACCGGGGGGAAGGAGGGCTGGGGCCCAGAGCTGAGAGGAGGGGCCCCCTCTGGACATTCAGCCCAGCAGGGCTGTCCTGGCCCAGAGTGCACCTCTGTCAGGGCTGAGGGGTAGGTGGGCCCCAGGATCTGGGTCTACTCCCCTCCGCCTCAATGCCCCCAGCTTTTGGACCCGTGCTGGGTCTAGCCTCCCATGCAGCTAGCCAAATGGGTGGGGCTTTCCCAGGCCTCAGGGCCTTTCCTCAGGGCCCTTCCGGCTGGGGCATTAGGCTGGTCTGTTGGTGAGTTGGAGGCCAGGCCCAGGCTGTCTTAGAAACAGGGTGCTTCCAAGCTGGGCTGTCTCAGGCCTCACAACGGCCCGGAGGAGGGATCGTCTCAGGTTCTTTACAGCTTAGGATGGGGTTCTCTTCAACACCCGGTGGCTCTGGGCTGGGCTGTCCCAGGCCTTCATGTAGCTCAGACCTGGGCTGCCCTAAGCCCTGGGGCTTGCCCAAAGCCCACCGTGATGCCGGGGCCCCTGTCTGCAGGCCCTGTTGGTGTACAGCATCGTCAAGTACCAGCCCTCAGAGTACGGCAGCTACCGGTTCCCAGCCTGGGCGGAGCTGCTGGGCATCCTGATGGGTCTGCTGTCCTGCCTCATGATCCCAGCGGGCATGCTGGTGGCCGTGCTTCGGGAGGAGGGCTCACTCTGGGAGGTAAGTCTGGGCCGCCTTGTCTGCCCTGGGCCCACCTGCTAGGACAGGAGACATCTGCCGCAGCACCTTACCCAGGGCCTCACAGGCCTTTCCAGACAGTAGCCTGAGCTCTGAATCTTCTCACCTGCTGGGGGTGAGGCAGGCTCAGGGGCCTTAGGGTCCAGCCCTGTGGTCTCTGGCACAACATGGGGTCTCTGACAGGGGGATGCCCTCCACTGCCCACACGCCATAGGGAGAGGACAAGTGTCCGACTACAAGTTGGTCAGGGGTCCAGACTGGAACTCTGGTCACCAGCCCAGAGCTTCCCCTGACTCAGGGTCAGAAGGCAGAACTGAGGGACCCTAGACAGTGGGCTGCAGCCCGTGGGTGACCTGGGAATGGGCTGATGGTGGGAGCCCTGCCCACGCCAGGCTTTGTGAAGAGATCCAGGAAGCACAGAGAATGCAAGCTGTTTGGGCATGGGGGTCTGCGGGTCTCAGAAGAGGGGAGTGGGTGTGCAGTGATGCCGTGTGACCATGGCAATGTTCTACCCCTCTCTGAGCCTCCCCGCACTCTGTCCTTCTAAGGCTATGGAATGTGGAGCCCCTCTGGTGGGGAGAGGCTATCACAGTGAGCAGAGCTGAGTGAGCCTGCTAGGGCCTGGAAGGAGCCTTGGGACCCCCATACATACCCCACATATCCCATCAGGCATATGGTAGAGCCAGCTGGTACTGGTTCATGAGAGCTAATTGTTATATATTCAGGGATGCTGTGAGCTGGTGGTTAACTCATCGATAACTTGACATCGACCTTGGTGGGAATATTTATACCACTGGAACTGGCTACATATCAAGCCTCCTGCGTCCCTCCAACCACTGCCCCCACTTCATAGACAGTGCCACTGTGTCCTCAGCTGTCCCTCACCCCACCTTCATATCTGCACCTAGAAGGAGGCTCCGATTCCGTCCCCAGCACAAGTGGGTCGTGGCCACGTGCCCAGACCGCAGGGCAGTCCTGGACCCAGTCCCTGCTCTGGATCCAGCTGCTGGGGGATGGGGAGCAAACCCCCAGCCTTCTCTCAACGTCGGGGGGCCCCACCTGTGCTGCCAAGGGCAACGCGTCTCCTTGCTTGAGAACCGAGGTGTCTGCAAAGGAAAGGAAGAGAGGGGTGTCGCTCAGGATAGAGGGCTCCAGTCCACTGGAAGTTCATGGTTCCCAAGCCTTGCTATGCTTCCCTCTTGCCCTATCGCCACAGCCACCAACAGCCAGGCCGAGGGCCATGTTGTTGGGTGGGGAGCACTGCAGGAAGAGTCCTTGCCCAGCCCTGGAGTACTGCCTTCAGAGACCGGGGCTTCCGGCACTGTCACATTAGGAGGAATCCGGGCTCTGCCTTTTGCCAGCTGTGTGACCTTAAGCGAGTTAACGCCCCTCTCTGAACCTTGCCTTTCTCTGTCCTTCAAGTGAGGACAAAGATTCCTCCCCTGAGGGTTGCTCTAAGAAGAAAAGAAGCTTATCTGTGTCGTCAGAACTGTGAAGGGCAGGAAAAGCAGAGTGTTTTAAAAGTTTAGGATGGAGTCAGACCGCCCGCCTTCAAATAGCATCAGTACTTGTCACCCGTGTGACCTTGGCCAAATTGGCTCACCTCGCTGAACTTTGCTTCCAGATAATATCTGTGGGGTGGAGGGTGAAAGCCCTAATGGCCCTCTCATGGGGACACTGAGGACTGAAGAAGCCCACACAGCCTAGAGCTGGAGCATGGGGAATGTTTTGTTCCACTTTGGGGATCCTCATGGGGGTGATTCTGCTCTCAGAGGCCATTTGGTAGTGTCTGGAGGCATTTTGCTTGTCATAAGAGGATAGTGTGCACAGGGGATGATACTGGCTTCCAGTGGGAAGAGAGCAGAGATGCTGTCAAACTCTACTCAGTGTGCAGAGAGCTCTTACAAGGCGACTCTCCAACCAAAATGTTCCGAGTACTCAGGTCGAGAAGCGTCGGTCTAGGTTCTAGTGTTCAGCTGGGAACAAATCTAAGTGCTTGTTCTCAAGGAGCTTGAATTTTAATGTGGGAGACAGACAATAAACAAATACATAAAGGTAGTAGTAAGTGCTACATTTAAAAAACAATTTTTAAAAAACCCTGAAACAAAAGCAAAGTTTAGGACTAGAGAATGAAGGGAAAATATTTTGGCCAGGGTGGCCAGAAAGACCTTGGTGAGGGGGTGACAGCCATCTGACCGAAACCCACAAGGTGATCAATAGATATCTAAGGGGAGAGCATTCCAAGCAGAAGGACAATCGGTGCAAAGGTCCTGAGGCAGGAGGGGATGGCATGTCTGAAGGCAGCAAGGAGGTTGGCAAGACTGGATCAGAGTGGGTGTGGGTGGAGGGAGAGTAGCAGGAGCTGAGGTCAGGGAGGTAGATGGGCAGGTAGGCTGTGGTGGGCAATTTGGGTCTTATTCCAAGGGCAAAGATAAGCCATAGGCAGGTTTCTGGGCAGGGGGTACAGTGCTCTACAACAGTTCAGTAAGTGTCCCCAGGCTTTGAGTGTGGGGCCATGCTGAGCCCCAGGCTAAGGGCTCTGCACACATTATCCTCCTTGAATCTACACCCAGTGGGCTCCACTTAATGTTGGTCGTCTATCCTCTTTCAAGGGTCTGGGCCTCTTCTCCGTGCAGGCCAGGCCGAGGACTTTGGGAATGTGGTTTGGGAGGGGAGGAACTCTAGAATGTCCAGACTTAGTCATTATCTTAGTCACCTCTCTCCTTCCATGGAAACTGGGGCTGCAGAGGGAAAGGTCAGACAGTCAGAGTCAGGATGAAGCAAGTGGGAAACACTTGGAGGGTCAGTGACACTCCCTGCCTCAGTGCTCCCAGCTCCTGGCTCTTCCCCAAAGTTCCTGGCTGCTTAGGACTCAGCATTTAGGGGAAGGGACCCAGAGTGGGCTCCTGGATTGGCTGGCATGTAATCATAGCCTGTCCCCAGCGCCCCTGCTATGTGCTCCATCTCGGTGCCTGCTGACGGGATTCAGAGTGGCAGGAGTGGCAGGATTCCCAAGTGACAGAGGAGGAAACCAAGCACCGAAAGCTTAAATCCCATGTCCCCACCCAGCTTGTGAGTGGCCAAGTGAGACTTATTCCCCTGGGGAAGTGCCACCGCCCTTGCCCTCCCCCCTTCCCAGGATTGTCACCAGGGCTGACACTGGGGACACGGTGAGGTCTTTGCCCGGTGCCCGGCCTCAGGAAGCACTCCACGAGCACCGGCTGCCCACCGTTTTCACCGCTGTCCTTGCTCTGCCACAGCGGCTCCAGCAGGCCAGCCGACCGGCCATGGACTGGGGCCCATCGCTGGAGGAGAACCGGACTGGCATGTACGTGGCCACGCTAGCAGGGAGCCAGTCACCAAAGCCACTGATGGTGCACATGCGCAAATACGGGGGCATCACCAGTTTTGAGAACACGGCCATCGAGGTGGACCGCGAGATCGCCGAAGAGGAGGAGTCTATGATGTGAGACAGGAGGCTGGTGGCCTGGAGGTCCCGCCCAGCTGCGGAGGGGTAGCCCTGCCCTGTGGGGTCCCAAGAGGCCCAAGGCCCTGGGCGGTCGCCACAGTGATGCCGGTCCCCAGGGCAAGTCCTTTCTCGTGGCCTCTGCCTCTCCTCTGTCTCCTTTCTCCCTACATGCACACAGACCCGCTCAAAGCTCAGTCCTTATTGTGCAGGTGGATAAACTGAGGCCAGGGAGGAGGGACCCGACCAAGGTCACATGGCGGAGGGCACTGGACCCCAGACCTCCTGGCCAACCAGTTCCCTTTCTTATGTGGCAGCTGGCATCATTCTCTCCTCTGTTCAGGGCCCAGACTCCTCTCTTTTCTAGGGGAGCCTGCCCCCCATATACTTCAAACAGCCAGAATCTTGAGCTGGGCAGGGACGCTCAGAGTGTGGCAAGGCCCACAAGGCCCCAGGCCTCGAGGGTTAGCAAGTGAAGGGGGACAAAACCCCCGTGTACGCCTGTGCCTAGGCCAGGTTTCCTGGAAGAGGCGGGGTCTGAGGGCCCTGGAGGATGGGCAAGTTGGGAGGGAGAGAGGAAGAGGAGGGCAGGGTGTGGAGGCCCCCATGTATCCCCTGTGTCCCCCCTAGAGCCCGAGCCCATGGTGTTACCAGGCTACAGCAGGGGCCAGGCGGGAAGGACAAAGAAGCGCCAGGGGAGCATGGGACAAGGGGCGGGCCGGGGTTTGCATGATCTGGTTGTGCTTTAGATAGACTAGCTTTCAGGATCGGTGTGCAGCGTGGATTAGAGGGGACGGGGTGGAGGTGGGAGGCCTGTGGATGGCAGGCAAGGGGGGCTGGTGGCCTGAGTGAGGTGGTGGGGGTGGGGAAAGGAGGAGGTCCCCACATTTTCCACCCCTCAGAGAAACTAATGTATTTTATTTTGACCCCACACTTCTGAGAAGGGCCCACAGCTTCCCTCACTGGACTTTGTGCCCTCCCATGTCGGGAGCCGTGGGCATGATTAGGACAGAGCAAACAGGTGGAGAGGTGGGAGTGAGGGCCCCTAGTGGGACCTGAGGTCCCTCTGTTCCCTTCTCCCTGTTCTGGTGGCCCTCACTGTCTCCTCCAGCTCCAGGCACTGCTGGGAAACTGACCTTGGCTGTGGGCCACCAAGGCAACCAAGAGGCTTGGAGGTGGTCCGCACACGTGGCTGTGTGTCCTGATGCAGCCCCCTCTGGGCCCAGGCATGAGGGTGGAGGCAGGGAGCAAAGGGCAGCCAACAGCTCAGGCCTGTGGCCAGAGGCCTCGGCATCTTCGGTCCCAAGCACAAGAGGGGCTGCCCTGGGATCCCTCCTTCCCTGAGAGACGAGGGTGGAGTGTGAAAGTGTGCCCCAGTGTGACAGGCCACCCTCATGCAGCTGGGCTGGGCTGTGTGCCCTCTTTCTCTCCTGCTGTCCCCCCAACCCACCCGTGTCCTATTGGTTTATTGTTAATAAACACCAATGAGGTCATCCTTCTTACCCCTTCTCCTTACTGCTGAGAACCAGGGGGGTGGGCAACGCAGGTTTCCAGCTTCCGTTGGACGGACGAGGAAACTGAGGCTCAACTGTTCGCTTTCCTGGCTGTCCCAGCTTCTGACACTTGCTGTCCCATTTCTCTGTGGCAGTGGTGGGGGCAGTGGGGTTGAGGAAGGGCGGCGAAGACAAGGAAGCCACTTCGCCCCCATTATATGTATGGGCAAACTGAGGCCCTCCATAGGGAAGACTTGCTCAAGGTTACCCAGCAGAGGCAGGCAGAGTGGGAGACACACCTGGGCAGCTGGCCTTCCCCTTCCTGGCTCCAGCTGCTCTCCGGCCTTACCAGCAGGTGTAGCTGGGGCTGGAAGACCCGTGTTGGGAGAAGCCCTGAGTTTCCCAGGCTGGAAGAATTTCCTGGTGCTACCCACCCCCTCCTGGCAGTTCCTGGCCACATAAAAGAGCCTCAGGGCCTTTCAAATGCGAAGCCCAGGTGTTTGTGAAGGCTTTGATGGGGGGTTGGAGAGGAAGGGCTGCTGCATCTTTTAGATATTAATAAATTTCCCCTAACAAAAGGCCAGGCCCCCTCCTGCCCCTCTTTGTTTGGGGCTCTAGATGGAGGAAGAGCAAGGGATTGCTAATTTGCTGTAGGCTCAGGAATGGCCTTCACAATTCAAGGTGCCTCTTCCCACACCCTGGGGGCAGGCTCCAGCCTTGCTCACAGAGCCCCTGGCGCCAGCTCCGTGGTGGTCCCAAAGGGGGGTTGGGGGGAGGGGAAACCCTCTCCAGGCCCTCCCCGCTCCTTCTAGGACAGGTCCCAGGCCCCAGCCATGGTCCTGTGCAGACTCCTTGCCCAACCTCTTGGCTGCAGCCTGGGGTCCTGGGCATCCAGAATGCGTGATCCTAGAAGTCTGGCCTTCTCTTCAACCAGACTCCCAGTTGGCCATTGCGGGCCTCTAGGAGCCTAGGGAGCTCACCAGCTTCACCTCCCCACCCCACCCCCCACTTCCCCTGCCTTGCTGCCTCTGGCTACCCCTGCACTTGCTCACTGCCCTGGCCCCCGGGGCCTGAGATTCCTGGTCTGTCCTCCCTGGGCCCCCGTCTTCCCATCTGTCCTGCTTTTCCCATTCCTGCTGCTCCCAGACAGGCTGTCCTGCCACCTCACCCTTCTCCCGCCTCTGCCACCTCCCAACAGCCCCCGCCCCTCCCTTTATTGACCTCAGGGGGCCCTGGCTCAGAGCAGACCCCAGCCAGGCCTGACGGCAGTGGGAGCAGATCAGAGGAACCCATGGCCGCATAGTGGACAGCCCACGGAAGACCTCAGCCCTGTTTGGAGTAGAACCCTAGCCTGGAATGCTAGAATGCCCTAGCAGTTGACAAGCCCACTGCCTGCAGAACCAGGCTGAGTGGCCAGATGAACGAAGCCGTAGGTGTGAGCGGGAGAGCAGGTGGTGACTGGTCCCCAGAGAGGGTGGCCGTGATGAGTCAGTGGTGGGGACCTGGTGCACTAGAGAAGAAAGCCTGCCTCTCTTCCGGGGAGGCTGCCCCTACAAGCATGGACCCAGGGTGCCAGATAGCCCAGCTTTTTAAGAGAAGTTGGAAATTGGGATTTCTGTGAGAAATGTCTCATTTTTCTGGCTTTGCAGAGACTGGGAATTAGCAGGGCCATGGCCCGTGGTGACAACGTATGGAAGCTGGGGCCAGGCCCGGGGTCCCCACCCCTAATCAGTGTTTTGCTCTCCTTCTCAGCTGATCTCTGTGCCCATGGCCCCCTGACCTGGGGAGACTCAGGGCGGGTGGAGGGGCAGCGAAGGGCTGGGAGGCAGCATCTGTGCCTGGCTCAGGTGTGGAGAGAGTGTCCTGGGGCCCTTCACTCCTCTTCTAGGAATGTTCTAGGACTCATGAGAGATGGTGTGCCCTTAGGGATCACTGGGAAGCACTGAGATGGGGTACTGACCATCCGCAGTCCCTTCTAGCCTATGATCTGTGAGAGCAAATATCTGGGAGGCCGAAGGTGGAAGGGGAGCAGGAGAGGGCAGGGGAGAGGGTCCCACACCATTAGGGTCAGCCATATTCCCAAGGTCAAGTCAGGGTGAACAGCACCAGGGTCACACAGTCACCTGTGTTTGGTTCTCAGTAGGTCCTGCCCCCTGTGTTTCCTTCTACCACCCCAGCCAAGTTCACCTTTTGTGGTGCCCTGAGCAGGCCCAGGCTTCCTGTTCCAGTGTCTTCCCCATTCATCCATGGGACCCCGAGCCATCCTTTTAGGTCTGTCCTTCACATGCCCTCCATTCCCCATCAGGCATGGGCTCCTGGAGTGTTCAGGGAGCCTGGCTCAGCCCTACACCTGGGGAGCCGTGACAGCCCAGAGACAACCCCCTTCATTTCTGTGCAGTTAAGACACCTGTAGCGCTCTCCCCAGACCCCCAGCCCCTGGGACCATGGCAGGGCATCAAGGAGGGGGCTCAGACCACTCAGCCACGCAGGCCTGGCTTCATTCCCAGCTCTGCCCCTCCCTGGCTGTGTGGCCCTGGGGACCCACAGTGCCTGCTCACAACTTTGCCCAACACAGCAGCAACTGAAAGCAGTGTGCTGGTGGCTCTAGCGACAGCCAGCAAAGAGTTAAGACAGCCCTGGCCCCTCTGAATTTCACGTGACCTTGGGTTGCTGAGCCTACGGTTTTGCGGTGGACACTCTTCTCCAGACTCATTTTTTGCCGGTGGCTCATGGAAAGTTTGGCTCCTTGAGCTCCAGGCCACTCCCTCTGGGGCCTGAGGCCTTGTTGACGCTGGTCCTACCCTGGAAGGGCGTCCAGGGCTGCCTGCCCGCCCGTGGATCCTTGGCCAGCGCTCCACCCGCCGTCCCCCTCCCCGCCCCCCTTCCGTCTCTGCCTGACTTCCTGCAGCCTGACCTTCTCCCCCAGGACAGGGTAGCAGTCCGCCCCCCTTGGCCATGCTGAGGCCTCCTCCCAGTGCCCCATCCAGGATTGCTTTCTATTTGAGGGAAAGAAAGCCTCTGCCCCTGATGTCCATGGCATCTGTGACAGCCTCCCTTTGAGAACAAGAGCCAACAGGAGCCAAGGCAAGCTTGGGCTCTGCTTGTCAGAGCAGAGCTGGATCTGCTGCTTCACCTCTGACCTGCCCGCCCCCCCCCCCCCCGCCCCGGCATCCTCAGATGGAAGATGTGGACAATGGCTTTCCCCCCTTCAGGGGATAAAGTGGGATAATACAGGTGCTCAGTTCATAGTTTAAAAAAAAAAACAAACAGCACGTAGTGCAAACCGTGGCAGGTAGAAGCCCTGTAATGGGATGGTTCTCACGAGCCTCCTGTCCCTTGTGCAGATCAAGAAACTGAGGCCCAGCTCCTGCCTCCAACCAGTAAAGGGAGAAGGAGGGCGGGGACGGGTGTGCTCAGAGCCAGCGTCAGGCAATGACGGCAGGCAGAGGGTGAGCTGGCACCTTCCCGTTCCATGGCAGAGTGCCTTGGAGGCGGGGCCTTGGTGTCCCCATCTGTAAAATGGATGGGTTGGAGAGCCACAGAGGGGAACAGTGTCCATTCCTCAAAGCTGGGTTCTGGGATTGGCCCCTCTTGCTGGATGGAGTTAATGATTAAAGGCTCTAATGGCTTCTGTGACTGACGGGGAGCTCCTGCCAAGCCCGCAGGAGGTGTTGATGAAATGTAGGAGTAGGGCAGCCCTAAAATCCTCCAGGCCCCAAGGCTGGCTTTGACCCTGACTCCACTGACCCAAGGTCAGGGTCTCACAGAGTTAGGAATTGGGGTGGCAGGAGGCAGGGGCAGGGGAGGGCCAATGGTCAATATTGATCTAGCTGCGTCAGGGGAGTGGGTGGGGAAGCGGGAAGCCTGGGGTGGGGCTCGCTGATAACTGGTCTTCCAGCTCCCAGTGTGACTGTGGGAACTGGGAATGGGGTGCTTGGAGCAGAATTCCCGAACTGACGGCTTACTGAAACTACAGCTGCCTGGAGGCCTGCCCAGTCTTCCTGCATCCTATCCCCTGAGGGTAGGGTCTAAACATCTGTATTTTTAGCCTATTCCGTGGGGATTCTGCAGCAGCCAGCACAGTTCCCGTATTTGGGGGACCACAGGTTCAACCCCCTTATTGTAACGTGAGAAATCTGAGGTCCCGAGAGGGAAAGGAACTCACTCAAGGTCACACCGGGAGAGAATGATGGTAATTCTCCCTTTTTCCTTGAGTGAAAGTAGTCAACTTCTAGATAGTTCCATCCATCCCCTGGCTGTGGCCCAAAGCCCAGGAAAGGATGGTGAGGCCAGGATGCGCAGAGGGAGGTGGCTTCTGAGACCTTGGTAGGTCCAGATGGAGGAGGGAGGGTGGGGCTTGTCCCAGGAGGAAGGACAAGGAGCAGGGGCCATTCCCACAGGTCTGGACCTGCCCTACCCTGCCCTGTGCAAACACTCCCAGCACCTGCTGGGGGATGTTTCCTAAAGGATTTAGGGTCTGGGGAAGGCCACTGCCATTGCTAGGGACCTACCTGTGCCCTAGAAAAGCACATCCACAACAAAGGAGATTTGGGACACACTCTGACACTCTGGCCTCCCACAGCCTCCTCCCTAGCCTCATCTCTCCCCACCCCTACCTGATCCACTGTTCTGAGCTCTCAGACTTTGCCTTGCCTCTACCCCACCCCCCCTTTCACCCTGGTGAGCATGGGCACAAGGCCTCCCCAGCACCTGCCATGCTTCTGCTCCTTCCTCTGGCTCCGAGAGGCCTCGCATCTCCAGGCCCAGCCCCCACACCAGCCCACCGTGCACTCTGGGTCGCCGCGTGGCTCTCACTCTCTTGGGTGGCCTCTCTGGGGACAAGAGACAGGTCCCTCTCATCACTGGGTCCTACTTAGAGCCCAGCTGGCTGCAGCAGACCCCAGCAGGTGTTTGGAGGGGCTAAAATTCCAAAACCCACCCCCCTCCCTCACACCCTGGGCCATCCCAGTCAGGTTCCCTCCCTCTGCCCTACAACGTGGAATGAACAGAAGAGAAATGCAGTGGCCGGTAGATGGGCGAACTGAGGACTGTGCGAGCACACACAAAGGTATAGGCGTGCGTGGTCCTTGGCGTGAAGGAAGAGTTAGCTTGAGGGAGTCAGTGGGTTTCGTAGTAAATGGGCAGTGCGGAGGTAGGTAGGGACTGTGGTGGTCGCTGGAAGGAACAGAGGGTCAAAGAGAGGAGATTCCTAAGAACCCCAGTCACAGTTTGCTGGCTGTTCAGAGACAGGAAAACAAGCACCGGGACACTGGAGGGCCCTGGAGGGACCCCTGGTTCTGCCTGGCAGGAAGCCTCTTTGCCTCTGAGTCTCATTGTCTTCCTTTTCAGGGTAGGACTGTTCTGACACAAGAGGTATTGTGAAAGCACTCCACGAGCTCTAAGGGGTCATGCTCCTGTCAGGTAACAGTAGTGTTTTGGGTGGAGTTGGTACTTTCTGAGAGTCAAAGGGTACCTCTTGACGTTCACTGGGAGCTCGAGCCTCAGGGCCTGGGGCCTGCCTGTAACCTGTTCCTGCACTGCCACCTGCTGGCGAGTATCTGCAATAGCAGCGTGAACCCTTGGCCCGCCTTCAGGCCCTTCCTCCCGTCCAAGTAGAGATCTCTAATCTGCGGGAAGGCGGAGCTGGGAGAAGTCCGGGCGCTAAGGCTCAGCATCCCGACTCCAGGCCAAGAGTGCAAATGCAAGGCCCCACATCCCTTTGCAACCCACCCTCTGGCCCTTTGCAGCCTTGGCCTCTGTTCTTGCTGTGAAGATTGTCCTCGCGGCCCTGTGCACACCAGCAGTGGGGATGGACTCTGGAAGTGGCTGGTGCAGGAATCTGGAGTCCCAGACACCCCGAGCATGGTCTAGAGGGGACTGTGGGCTCCAGAAGGCACATCCCCTTGGCGCTGTGGAATCCAGGTAACTTAGGGGGCCGCATGGCTGAGTGACCAGCTCACCTGCTTTGCCTGGGACTGTCCTGTGTCAGCAAACCAGGATGGGTGGTCACCTTGCCGTGGCCTAAGGGCCAAAGCCTCTGCATCCACACGTTGGCTCCACCTTGACAGCCTGGATGCAGAGAACCACACTGGCCTCTGCTGTGACAGGGGCCGCCCCTTGGCCAGTGGAGCCTCTCATCCCGTCCCTCTCTCCAGCCCCAGGGCTCCTGTCCCAGGCACTCAGTCCACAGTGTGTGGGTTTTGAGGGGCCTCTCCCCTTACTCCTTTCTCCAAACTAGTCTCCAGAAGTTCTGAGGCCTAGCGGCTTGTCTGTGAGGTTGGGTGTGGAGGGACTTCTTCTGGAACAAGTTCTCATTTTACAAGGAATCCAAGGCCTAGAGGAGAAGAGCTTTGCCCCCAGGCCCCTGTGAGAGACTTTGCTGCTGGCCGGCTCTTAGCGGCAACCCGTGTCAACCTCCCCCTTCCTCTGGATACAGGGCCCCTGGTGTGGCTGAGAGAAAGCCAGCCTCATCCCTGGTTTTAAGGCCAGACCACAGGGTTCAGGCATAATCCCACTGTAATTGGCTCGGTCTTGAGCATGAGACCAAGTTGGCCCAATCAGAAAGGAGACCTTGGCTTTTATTTTGCAAATAGCGAGATCTGGAACAGGAAACAAACACCACCCCCCCCACCCCCACCCCCGCCCCAACCCAGTGTGGTTGGTCGGCAGAGACTGGGAGACAGCAAGTGCGCAGAAGTTGGTAGCTATTTATTGCACTGAAAACACCAGTAAAACAGACACCCCTTCTTCCCCCCTCCCACCCAATAGCAGAAGTTTTGAGCAGTGGTCATTCAAGTTCACAGCCACATATTTTTAAAAAAAGAGAAAAAAAAAAGAAGAAGAAAGAAAGGAAAGAAAGAACTGAAACAAATCCCCAAACAAATAGTAACAAAGAAACCAGCACGGGGAGTCTGGCAAACACATCCCCCAAAGGGTCTCCCCTTGGGAGACAGGAGGCCAGGATTAGCGCCTCGGGGCGCACAGTCCTGGGAGAATACTTTCCTATAGAGGTGTTGGCATGCTGGAGCCTAGGTCTGGTCTTAGGTCTGGATTTTTTTTTTTTTTTTTTGCATCTACAGGATGTTTTAGAGGAGCAGAGTTTCACTGTCTGGTGGGGGTGGGCTCTGGGCCACTGTGTCTGCCAGCCTCCCCTGCCTGGGCCTCCGGATGGCACCAATGCCCTGTGGTCCACGCTGGCTGACTTCCTACCCACCGGAGTGGCCTTCCTCCGGGGGAGCCATCTCCTCCTGGGGTAGGGACCTGCCTCCATTTCTCTGGCACTTGGAATGGGACACAGTGGATAGGAGGCATGAGGCGTGCCAGCAAATAAGAATCAGGACACTGGGGTCCTCCAGCTCAGTTGCCCCTGGTGGAAAAACTCAGGGCCAGAGCAGGAAAAGGACTTGCCCAAGGTCACACAGCAAGTCTGGTCAGACCTGGGAATGGAATCCTAATCCTACTAACCCCCAAAGCATGGCTCTTTCCCCGCAGTCCACTGCTAATGAGCAGTTGACAGGCACCAAAGAGGGGAATGAGGGGCAGGTGCGGGAGTGGTGGGGGGCTGGCCAGGCTCAGAACGAAGCAGGAGTCTAGCCAGTGACTAACCCTGTCAGTTCTCACAGGTACATTGGGCTTCACTTCACTGTCCTGTTGGATTCCCCCATCAACCCTGCAGCATAGGCTGGGCAGGAATATTTAACCCTTTAACTGATGGGGAAACTGAGGCTGAGAAGGGGACCAGACTTGGTCTTGGTAATTGCAGCATCCCCTGTGAAGGCCACACCTTCACGCTGGGCTTGGGGCTTGCTGTGGGAGCTGGCAGCTCACAAGGGAGGCAGGCGGTTTTACCGCTGGGACGCTGGGATCACTGGGCCTTAGTGGGAAGCCCTCTGGACCCGGGGCAGGTCAAGTCCCTACGCCCTGGGCCTCGGCAGCAGGGTGTCTGCCTAGGATAGAGGCCAGTGATCAACCAGTTTGGAGAGCAGGAAGCCCAGGCAGCCTCTTTCCTGGCCTGCAGCCCCAGTCCAACCTGCCTCACCTGTCCCCAGGGCAGCAGCTGTGGAGAAAAGGGCCCAGCAGACATCTCATGATCAGGGAGGACTCAGAAAGTCCCAGATCAAACATCTCCACCAGTCCTCCAGCCAACACCCAGGACTCCCCAGAGGTTCGGGGGAAACAGAGCCTCCTCCAGATCCCCGGGGATGTGGCTCTTCCTCCCCTAAAATCCTCCAGAGGGGACAGTATCTCATGCTGGCAGAACACGGCCACACAGAGGCCAAAAAGCACAGAGAGGCGGCAACATAATTCCGAGTCGGACACTGAGAATACAACCTCTTTTTTTTTTTTTTTTGTCCAAAACATGTAGATTGGTTTTGCTGAATGTTTTTCTTCTTTTCTTTTTTTTTTTTTTTGAACATACTTACTGCATATAAAGTCATGCAAAGAAAACAGTGCAGACAGTAGATCCTAGTGGACGTGCCAAGGCATTCCACATCAGAGTCAATCCCGGGGAAGAGGGAAAGAGAAAAGAAAAGAAAGAGATTCGAACCCACGGCTGCAGGACGAGGCGTGAAGAGGAGAAATTCCAGTGCTCTGCTTGGACCAGCAGATGAGGAAGGGAGAGGCAATGAAGACACATGCTCGTGAACCCCCAAAGACTGGGGAGTGCTTGGGGGGGCACACACGGATGCGGTGGGATGAAATCCTGGGAATCTGGGAAGCGTCCTAGTAGGAACTTCAGTTTGGGAGGCAAGCAAAAAAAAAAAAAAGATATTTCTGTCCTGACAACCTCCCCCACTCTCTCTGCCCTGATTTGCTGTTTCTTAGCACTAACATCTGGTGTTTCTAGAATCCTGAAAGGAACCTTGGGACCAAAATGTCAGCGAGGCCCTCCACCCCACCCAGGGCTGAGTCCACCTCGGACCCAGATAACCACAGATGACAGAGTGAATCTCAGAGATGACATGAAAACAAAAACAAAACAAACCAAAAAAAAAAAAAAAACCAAAACCCCAAAAAACAAAAAACGAAACAAAACCACAAAAAAAAAAAAAAAAGAAGAAGAAGAAGAAGGAAAAAAAACCTAGAACAAAAAAAATCTACCCCTCACCCCTCTTCCCACATCCCTTCCCAACCCGGCCCGACCCTCCTCACAATAATTTGAGAGGTTTAGTTATTACATAAATATCCATGAACGCAAAATCCATTTACAAAACACACAGGAGTTTGGCTATAAAAAGGCATGCGGTCCAAGTAGGAGTGGTACCTAAACGTGCCTTCTTTGCCCCCAAAAAAGCAATCAGATTCTCTCCCTCTGATGGGACGAAGCTGGAATTCTCCGGGACTGATGGAAGGGTGGAATGGGCGTTACTGTTGGAGGTAAACATCAGCCGAAGGCAGAAGGAAAGAGTGGGGGCACCCTGAGAGGATCGCACTCCACGCACGGAGGGAGAAGGGTCCGCATGGACAGGAGGACGAGCAGGACTGGAGAAGGAGGAGCTAGGGAGGCAGTGTGAGGTGGGGGCTCCTGGCGTCTGCTCCTCTCTCACCCTCTCCCACAGGGGAGGCTGGCTCACGGGGCTGGGGGGACCCTGGAAGGGAGAGACAGGGAGATGGGGGGCGGATGCCACACTCCTCCTGATTCCGCCCCTCCTTCTCCTCAGTGGCTGGGGGACACACAGCTGGGCATTCTGGCCTACAGCCAAGGCAAGACCAGGCCGACGACAGCCAGGAGGGGGAGCCCTCGGAGCCAGCACCCAGAGGGGAGGGCCCCCCCCCTGGGGGCACCCAGTCCTGAGGCGGCCCCGCCCTGGCGGGTGACACAGAGCGAGAGGGACAGGGGGTGGCAGGGAGATGTGCCATTTGCTCGGAAGTCGTGATAGCTTTTGTGAGCAGGCAGGATTTTTTGACGTAGCTCTGACGGTGATGGTGATGATGGTGGTAGTGAGGTGACGTGATTGGGGGAATTCCAGCAAAATCCAAGTGGGAGAACCAGCAGCCACATTCCATGAACGAAGAGTAAATCTCTGCGGTCCAGGGCCCCCGGCCTGGTCCTTCAGCTGTAAGAAATTATATGTGTGGGGGGTAATGCAAGTGTTTCTGAGGGCAGCCCCCTCCCCATCCTTAGATGGGGTCGAAGCTGCTTCCGGCAGGTCCCGCTCAGTGCCGCCCCCCTACCCCGGGAACCTGCAGATCTGGTCTCCTCCCCGTGGTCCTCCAGCCCCCACCCCATGGCCTTCCAGCACCCAAGCTCCCCAACATGTCCCCGTCCAGACTGACACCGCCCCCCATTCTTTTAGACTGTCCCAGATGACAGATGGCAGAAAGGAGGAGCTCTTACTGGGGCAGGACGGAGGGCGCCCCAGATCTGTGGAAGTGGACGATCTGCCATTTGCCGTCCCGGCGGTGCCAGACGCGGGTCTCCTCCGACTGGGCCGTGCGGGGGATGCCGCCTGCATCCAGGTACTGCGTGATGCGGATGTAGGCAATGCAGGCCGACTCGTCGCCCATCAGGTGGATATGGGGGTTCAGGATGGTGGTGTGCACAGGCTTGCTGTTCCGAGACCACACTGGAGGTGGGGATGGGAGGGGGCAGAGGAGATGCAACGGGGGGCCTCCTGTGTCCCTTCCTTCACTTCCCTGTCTCCCAGCGACCCTCTCAGCAGAGGCACCCCCCGCCTGCCTCATTTCCACAGGAGGGGTTCAGCTAGGAGTCCAGGCAGAACTTCCAGATGGCTAGAGCAGATCCCAGATTAGAGACAATGAATTTCAGACATGCCAATTCTTTAAACACAGGGGAATGGGATTTTAGATTCACAGGATCTCAGACGCGTGAAAGTATAGGGCTATGACTGTAGACTCAGATGAACTTAGACCAGAGTCTCAAAACCAGGTTCCCTACAGAGGCCAGACAAGTACATAAACGAGGGGGGCGAGAAGGGTATAAGATGCTAAATAGTAACAGACCCTTTGCCTCTGGGTCAGGGAGCGAGCCATAGGGAGCGGTGGAGACTGTGGTGAATAGCACACCTTGTCCCACCTGCAGAGGGCGCCCTGTCCACAGCTTCCCTGGGGGCTCTCTGTGAGAACCTGACCCTTGAACAATGAGGGGGAGGGAAGTTAGCCGCACCCTACCCCCAACCCCCTGCACACTTGAAAATCCACATATAACTTCTGACTTCCCCAAAACTTAACTGCTAACAACCTTCTGTTGACTGGAAGTCTCACCGATAACATCAACAGTCGATTAACCCACATTTTGTATGTTATTTGTATTATGTGCTACGTTCTTACAATACAGTAAGCTAGAGGAAAGAAACTGTTATTAAGAAAATCACAAGGAAAAGGAAATGCATTTACAGGGCCGGTCTGTACTTATTGGGGAAGATGTGTGTAGAAGTGGACCCACACAGGTCCAACCCGTGTTGTTCAAGTGTCAGCTTTAATGGAACCCACATTGCCACACATGATTTTTGAGGAGAATCTAGAAATCTGAATTTTTATGTGAAAATGCCTCATCTTTATTATTGGCCACTAATTCAAATTTAAAACCTCATGCAAGCCACGAGAAGCATATATGTCATTTAGATATGGCCTATGGACCCTTGATCTGCAACCCCTACTCCCGACATATGGAATTATGGAAACCCGATTCATATTAAAATTGAGGAATCCTAGGATCTTGGAATTGTGAGGATGGAATTGGTGGTCATGGGGTAAGGTCATGGAGATTTCCAGAGTCAAGCAGAAAGGCTTGTAATCATGACAGAACTGAGAAAGGTACCTGAAGCCAGCTTTCTCTATGAAACACGTGAGCCACTATTATTATTACTATTATTATTCATTATTATTATTAATTATTTTAGTTCTAGGAACTCTCCATGTTTTCAGCAAGATAGAAAACAAAAGTACAGAAAGACAATGACCCAGGGAAGGGCTGGACTGGGGTCATGAGGGTCCCGGGCTTCAGAGGAACCCTTATGCCTTCTCTTTGTGTAGCCCAAAGGCAGGTCCAAATCCCACAGAGGACCAGTTTAAAAAATACACTGCCCATCTCCTCTGTTGAAGATGACAGTTCAAAAATCTATGTTATTCGAAAGCCTCCTTCCTCTTCCCCACCCTCTGATTCTGATGCCCAGCCAGGTTTGTGAGCCATGGGTTTCCTGAGAAATGTAAAATATCTTTTTTTTTTCTGAACTACCAAAAGCATCCCTAATATTATAATCACACTATGCCCAGGCTTTGGCTGTGGAACACCAAATCACTGAGACTTACATATGTAGACTAACAGACTGTGACCATTTTGGGCTCTCAGTGAAGGTAGAGCTTTTGCATTATAGGCTTGGGAGTGACCTCAGAGGTCAGAGGTCACTCAGTGGCCCTCCTACAAAATGCAAGGAGGCCTCCATAAGCATCCTCGACAGCAGCCAGGGCTGGAGGCACCCAAGACCATCTAGGTCAATGCCTCCATTAAACACATCTGGAAACTGAGGTCCAGAAAAGCAATCTGACTTGTCCCAAGCTGGGCCACTTCCCGAAAGAAATGCAATAGAACCTAAAAGAAGTCAGTCTCCAGATGGGACCGAATTAGGACAATCTAGAACAATCTCAGAAGAGACAAACGAGCTCAGCATTGTTGAGGGTGCCTCGCTGTTGTTGGCAGGGGCTGGAGTTCTGGGGGACGTTTGTAAAAAAGGATCTCCTAATGTGGTGTCTCTGAAGGGACCGGGCCTTCTAATGCCCACCCTTATAGGCAGCATGGGAGAAAGGGCCAGGTCCTCCAGCAGGGAAAAACAGGCAGGATGCTGGGACTTGGCCTGGGTGAAGAAGTCACTCTGGGTCTTGCACTCACGGGCCGGCTGGCATTCAAACCTAGAGTCCAGGGGGCCGGTGTTGTGATGAGGCCCTCAGTGTGGACCCGGGCCAAGAGCTAGTTCAGCTTTCTCTTTGTGTTCCTCATCTCGGAGCCTTTAGAGACAGCTCAGCCTGGTTTCTGCTCTGCTCAGTGGGAATTGGGGAGTTGACACTGGGAAACCAGCACCTCCAGAAGACAGACCTATATAGAGAGGAGCCAGGGAACTCCAGGGTGATGGAGAAAATTTAGGGTCCAGCCACCTGTCTTCACATGAAAATTTAACCTCCCCTGCTATCCTTGGAGCATCAGAGTTTGATTAATCAAGGGAAAAGGTAACTTCCTTCTCAGCTTATGGAGGGGGCTCTTGGCCCCTCTGGTCTGTAAGGTACAGTCTGATTTAGCGCCCAGCTGAGCCTTGCCCCCTGATGAAGCTGCACGTATTGAAAGAGAATTGAGCAAGGTACCAGCTTTCTCACTGTGCGAACCAGTGCTGTTTCAAGCGGTGCCCACGTACTCCAGAAATCATCTTGCGTAGCCTCAGGGGTATATGCCTTCCCCTTGGGGTACCTTGATATGCCACTCAGGGCCTTCCTGGAGGTCCTGAGCTAGAGGAGTCTACCCTGCACGTGCTTTGGTTCGTCCCTGTCTGACCCCTGGCCAAGGTGAGACATGGACACAGGCAGAAAGCGCCCTAGGTCAGGCCCAGCCTCAGCCTCCTGACAGCCCCTAGTTGCAAAGCTGCCAGGGTCTCTCCTCCAGAGGAGAGGCCCAGGAAGGACAGACATGCGGACAGAGACCTAGACACACAGGCAGGGGCACAGCAGTGTGAGCTCGGGTCCCCTCCTCTTCCCCAGACTGCCCACCCACAGGCATAACAGCCCACCAGCCAGCTTGTGACCAGTTGGGAGAGCTGGGGTGACCCCAGACATCTAGATGGCTGTGACATGGGTATATGCCCAGGCAGGAAAGCTCCCTCGTCTGGAAACTGAGAATAAAGGCCATCCCCACACCCTCCCAGGGGCAGGAGCTGGGGCAGGGGCCGGGGCAGGGGCAGGAGAGGGCTGGGAGGGCTTGTCACCCTTGTCCCAGGTCCCCATCCTCAGCCATAGGAGGGACAGCTGGCAGTCAGACGGGCCCGGGTTATGAGAGGGAACCAAGATGGTACCAACCCCTGTCCACACGGGATCTTCCTCTTCGCGGGCTCCTGAGCTGCCCCGGGGGCCCTGCCCGTCACCCTGCTGTGCCATCCGGCAGGACATGGAACGAGAGCAGACAACAGGCACCCCAGAGAGAAGGGATTGCTCACGGTTTTCAAAATAGAATCGATGGAAGTCCAGGCCCTCCACCAGGTTCCCCAGGGCCTCCGGTTCGAAGGCCGTCATCCCAGGGTCACACATCTTCCTAGGGGGAGGAAGTCAGAGAAAAGAGGGCTTGGGGTGGCCTCCTGGGGCCACCTTCTCATTCCAGATGCCTGGACTGGAGGAGGGTGGGCCTGTGACATTGAAGTGATCGTGGCCGGCTCACAGGATCGGTACGGTCAGTGGGTGGGAACAGGCTTGCCAACTGCACCGTGAGGCACCCACTGCCCACTAGGGGTGCCACTTAGAACTGGGAAGCCTGGGTGCAGGTCCAGCTCCTGCCACTCACTGGTTATAAGACCCCCAGCACCAAGCGAGAGCGCTGCGAGGGGCCGTGAAGCGTCATGGGCAGCCCTCAGGCGCTGGCCGGGGGTCACTGGGCCTGCAGGCTTGTCTCTACATCACATCTCCCTGCCCAGGGCAGCAGGGCCAATCTGCCTTCCTGGGGGGCGGGGGAGGACTTTTTCCTTCACGTGAAAGTGATCTCTGCTCACAGAGCAGGTATGTCCCTGGAGGAGGTGACTTTTGCTTCCTTAAAGGTGCCCCTTTTGCCCTCAGCGTGAGCCTCAGTTTTCTCTTTTGTAACGTGAGGAAAGTAGCCTTCCATGAAGTCATGCCTGGGAGGAAGGCATGTATTTTCGGCTCAGAGCTCCCTTCCAGGTCTCAGCCTTCTGGGGAACTCTGACAGTCAGGTTGAGGAAGGAAAAACTGTCTCCCCCACCCCCAGGCCTCTGGGACCTGTGGCACAACACAGACCCCCGTTACAGTGACAATGCAGCTGGGGACAGGAAGTACCTCTGGACGAGCAAAGATCCCAAGCTGGGGAGGAACAGGAGACAGCGGGAGGACAGGTATGGGGCCTGGCATTGTCTGATCTGGGCACTGTGGGGAGTGTAGGCCATTCTGTCCCTGCTCTTCCCTGACTGTCCCTGTCCGTGTGACCCCAAACAACTCGCTTCTCAGCTCAGCACCCCAAATTCTCCAAATGGATTAGTGGAGGGCTGGGGGCCCTGCTCAGACCATATGAGATGCTCAGGACCCTTCAGTTCCAGAAGCCGTCAAGTCTGGGGGTCCGAGCCCCAAGTATCGGGGAGACTGAGCCCCTCACTGGAGGGGTCCCTGACTCTGAAGTGACTCAGAGACCCTCTGTTCCAACTCCATTACACATCTAGGGACACTGAGGCTCAGTGAGCGCGGGTTACTCAGGGCCAGACTCAGGACACCAGAGGCTCCAGAGGTGATGGCACGGGGTCAGAACCTAGGATAGGCTGCACATGCCGGGAGAATGACATCACAGAGGTAGGGGGTCCCCAGAAATGGCACTGCAGGGAGGGGTTTGGGGTCCATAGAAACCACCTCTCTTTCTCTCCCTCCTTGGCTGTATCCTTTCAGAGATAGTCCTGGGCTCTTCCCGGGTCTGATTTAGCTCTCTTGAGGAGGGCTGCCAGCAAGACCCGTTTAGCGCCGTGTTTCTGTGCTTTTAGGCTTTACCTGGGTGCACGTGTGCACACATGCCTAGCCACACCACTTATGCACACAGTCACAAACGTTCACATGTGGACAGGTGCGTGCACACACGCATCCATGCAGCCTCTGTCCCACACCTGTACCTTCCAGAGTCCTTGTTCCTCCAACAGAAGCAGTGGGTTGCTGGCGCTTTGCCACCTGCTGCTGTTGAAACCTTCCCACAATTAAAATGCACCTGGCCTGCCAAGCCTTTGGGAGACAAACTTAAGGTCCTGGGCACCGAGGAAACCAGGAACCAGCTGCCCAAGACCTAGATCCCAGTTAAATTATTCCCACCTCACCCGAACCCAAGGCAGGGTCATTCTACCTTAGATGGCAGCTTTTATCCACCAAAAATCATATGTGGGGTCTTGTCAGCCCTAGCTGAGAGGTTGAGGGCTCAGCCCAGAATTCACGCTCTCCCTGGGGTGGGCCGGCTTCTGGGCCAGACCATGCAGGCTCTGGGTGGACACTAGGGGGCGCTCCAGCCCAGCCTTCGCACACAGCCGCTCCTTGAAAGGCTGGTCCAGATGGGTAGGGGACATCTCACACCATCTGTTTCATTTTATGTTATTTTTGGACACTTGGCCTTATTCCCCAGAGAATTTAAGGTTCTGTTTCGAGGTTTGTTTCCTCACCCCTGCTCACTGGAGGACGCACCCTGTGGATTCCTGCCTGCTTCTGCCCACCTGAGGTCAGAGGCCTGAGGAGGTCCAGGCTGAGGAACAGGCCCATGCAGCAGGTCTGAGGAGAGGCCCGCCTCCCTCCCCTCCTTCCCCGCTCATCTCCTGAGGAGGCCCATGCTGTGGTGGGGGAAGCAAAGGAGTTTTGTTGGAGTTCCTTCTGGGGAACAAGAGATGAGGAGGAGGATATGAGGAGGAGGAGAAGAGGGAGGACCGAGATACAGAATATTGTGAACAGAAAGCGTCATTAAAGCAGAAAGTCTAAATGCAAAACAGACATACGAGTTCAGTCTGGTTCATGGCACATGCAGAGGGAGTGAATGAGGACTGGAGACGAGAACCCCCAAAGTTAGCCATCAGCACCCCTGAGCGACGATCCAGGCAGGACATGCAGAGTGGACCCAGCCGACTCACGTGTAGGACTCAAAATCTCCATTGCTTATGGCTTCAATCAGCTGCTCTGTCACTTTAATAATCTCCTGTTTCCGCACTGCAAGGCAGGAGGAGACACAGAGAAATGATAGTAATATAACGAAGCACCAGCTACCGTTTTCTGAGTCCCTGTCATATGCCAGACCCTGTGTGGGGACCTGAGGGCCTTGTACAGACAGTCTCGGTTAGCCTCACATTATCCCTGGGAATGGTACTTCCATTTCACAGAAGCAGAAACTGAGGCCCAGAAAAGTGGAGAAGAGTGGGAAATTTCCCTCAGCTGCAAAGGGCAGAGTCAGTGTCCCAGTTGGCAGCCTTGGCCTCAGTGAATCATGCATGGTGGACATTCTGACATTAGGCCTCATGGGAAGCCAGGCTGACTCCAAAATACACTACTCTGTCCCCTTGCTTTGCCTCCTGAGTCAAAACCAGGTCAACAGTGGTGGTTGTTGCTAGCAGCCATGAGCCAGGGCTCCCCCTGGGCCCAAACTGGGGGCCTTAAGGAAGGTCTTAGGGCTTACTGCTCCCTTAGGTCTGGGTGAGCTTTTTGCTCCATGTGGGGCCTGTAGGAATCAGGCACTGAGGGATTCAGAACTTTCTAGGCATCATGAATCCCTGAGACCCGGCCTCCACTGTCCACCCCCAGAACGCAACGAACGGCTCTTTCTGGTAGAGGCTTAGGCCATCAGCTTTCTCATGACAAGGGCTCTGTTCTGAGCCCCAGTTTTCCCAGCTGTGAAATGGAAACAGCACCACCTCTCATCCCTTCAGTGCCGAACCCAGACTGGAGAACCAGACAGACTTCACCCACTTCTCCCAGACACCCCAGGAGGTCAGCAAGGCCAGCACCCCCGATCTGACACACGTGGAGACTGAGCCTCGCTGACGGAGGAATTTGGAGCCCAGTGTCCTGGCTCCCAGCAGGACTGTCCCACCAGAAGCCTGGCCTGGTTCCCTGGGGCAGGCTGTCCTCACACGGGCCCACGCTTCACTTCCAACCCAGTCACAGCTGGCTGGCCTACGGAGCAGCCTCTGGTGAGACACGTGGCCATGTCTCAGTCTGGGGCGGAGGGAGGGGAACACGCCTGGCTGAGGCCCTGTCCCTGCCCCTTTCCTCATCACCACCTGTGACACCCCACCCCTGATGCCGGGGAGCTCACCTCGGGCCCAGAGGACACAGAATCCTACAACATCTGAGCTGAAAGAAACCTAGGGGACCAGAGCCTCAGCCTCCAGATGATGATGGAAATGGATGGCCATTTTTTTTTTTCAGATGATGGGGGAAATAGAGGCCCAGGAAGGGGTTGACTTGCCCAAGGACATAGAACACCTTGGTGTAGGGCCTGGTTCCCAGCCCAGGGCCTTTTACCCAGGACCTCCACGCCCCCCACCCCATGCTCCCTGACGGGTTAGGCCCGTAAGCTTGTCTATCTCCCAACTTAGATACGTGCTCCGTGGAAGCTGGACTGTGGCTGCCTTTGTCACACTGGACGCCCGAGCCTGGAACAGACCTGGCCCCACAGGCGTTCCCCACCGCACGAACAAGCACACCAGCCTTTGTGCCGTGTGCTCAGCTTGAAGCATCTGGAAGCCTCACGGCATGACTTCATGGGGCCATCACTGCCACATCAGAGATGAGCAAACCACGAGTGAGAGAGGGTGACTGTCTGCTGTAGCGGGCTGACCGCTCCCACCAGAGTCTGCAGCTCCAAAGCCCATCACACTCTCCTCAAGGCAGGGGCTCTGTGCCCAGCATGCCTGTTGGCACATGGTGTGTGTCCTGTAGACGTAACAGTCACCATCTTCAATGTCAGTAGCACAGTGAGGGGCTAATTCTTGATCTCCTGGCTCTGCTCAGATTTACCAGTGCTGGGAATGAGCCTGTGTTGGACCGTGAGCTCTACCGGCTCACACCGGGGGGGCCTCGCCTGGGGTGGGGGCAGAGGAGGCAGGGGCGAGCCAATCAGTGGGTGAACTGAACCAGGCCCAGGGCTGCTGTCTTTGCCCTGTGTGCTGGAACCTACCAAATGGCCAGGTGGTCTCTATCCCTTGGAGCCCAAGAGCCTGGCCTGCTGCCCAACTCTGCCTTCCTTCATGGAGACCGAGGGCAGGAAGACACCCATCCCTGCCAGGTGACACAGCGTTCCACTCCCATGCAGAAGCAGGGTGGTGATCCAGAGCGGTCCACACACTCCTGGCAGGCCGTGGGACCTGGGCCACCTCCTGGCTTTCTCTGCACAGACTTTAAGACTCCTTCCAGCCTGACATCCCACGAGCCTATGCTTCATTCATTCCCAACTCCTGTGAGCTCCTTCTCACTGCCATCCCGGAGACGCTGGGAGAGTGGTCAGGGGCCTGGATTCTGGAGCCGGACTCTCTGGGTTTGGAGCCCGACTCTGCTGCTTATACTTCCCCGTGCCTCAGTTTTCCCGTATGTGTAATGGAGCTTCTAATAGTACTTACCTCACAAGGTGGTTCTGAGAACCGAGTCAAGGATGCATCAGTAGAAATAACAAACACATGTATGCTTCTCATTAAGAACCAGCTACTGTTCCAAGCCCTTTCTATCAACTCATTTATGTCAATAATGATGCACAATATAAAGCATTTAGAGCCGTGCCTGGCAGTCTGTGAATAAGAGCGATGATTATTATCATCTGGAAATCTCCGAATTGGAAGTTCTCCCTGAGGACAGCCTCTGGTCTCTAGCCAGGGCAAGGATGCTTCCCAGCAGCCTGAGACATGATGGTTCCGTTTTTGGTTGGGACTTTGGGGGTTGTAGCCTGCCAGGGAACCTGACACACTGTTGGGCTTCTCTCCCTCTGCACTCACCTTCTTCTTTTAAGTTAGACTCTCCCCTCCGAAAGCCCCTTGTTAGGGTTCTCTTCCCCTTTCTGCCTTCTGGGGCCCCAGAGTATGCATCCGCTTCCCCAGACCCTATGCCCTCTCCCTTCTACTAGTCTTCTCTTTCTAAGGCTGAAAGCCTCCAGGATAGGGTTTGCGGGATCTGATTTAAGCTGGCTATCCACTCTTTGAGGGTCCTTGAGCTGTTTAAATGCCTCTCTGAGTGTCAGCACACAATCCTCAATGTGGCTTAAATATTGCAGAATATCAGGTCTGGGGTAGCACTCTATCCACTCCTCAAATCTGGACACTATACCTCTATTAACGCATTCAGAGACAATGCCTAACTTGGCTGTGCTTCTAGCCACTCAGAACATCAAGTTTAACAACAGTGGAAGTCTAGTGGGCAGAAATCTCCCTAGTAGCTTCATCTCTGGGACAGAAGATCTGGGAGTCTGGTGCTCCCGAGAGCTGGAGAAATTCACTCCGGTTTTGGTTCCCTTCCCTGTCCTCAGCAGTCCTGTTTCTATGTGAGAGATTCATTCAACCTCTGGCATTTCTCATCTGCTAGGTGTTCACCCATGCAATCTAGGAGTGCTCCTATACAGATGGGAAAGCTGAGGCCCCAGAGAGGCTAAGACACTCTCTGAAGGTCTCACAGCACACTGAGGCTAAAATGGAATCAGCATTCCTGGCCCGTATTCCCCAGAAGGTCTCTGTCTAGATTCTGAGGCAGCTCTTTGGGTTGGGGAAGAAATTAATTTTTCATGGCACTGGCCAGGATGAGTTAGGGAAGTGGGAAGGAAGCCTGGCAGAGCCCCGTCCGCACAGCTCAGAGGGCCAGAGGCCTGTGCATTAAGCCTGAGGTGCTCTGAAATATTAATGTCTCTTTCTTTGCTCAGGGGAAATTGTTCCCTGGAGGATGACATTTCTAATTAACTTTAATGTTAGGTCAGAATCTACCCCACCAGCTGCTTAGGGAGCTACTTAGGGAGAAGACTTAACAAATTAACACCAGAAAATGTTTTTTTCTGAAACTTTCTCTGAGGCCTGAAGAAGCTGGGGGAGGCACGGGGCTCCTCTTTCCTGCCAAACACAGGGAGAAGCTCTTGGCTGAGCCAGTGTCGCTGCTATCTGACATGGCCTTTTACATGGGGGAAACTGAGGAAGGGAACAGGGCCCCAGTTCTGCCATCGATAACCTGGACTTGCCCTATCTCTCTGGGCCTGAGATGCTCCTCTGTAACAGGGGTACAGACTAAGACTCTAAGACTCCACAAATTTTCCCATCCTGATCTCTCTAGAGCGGAGTCTAATGACAGCAAGTGTGAGGCCTCAGGATGCCACCCAGAGCCATTACCCCAGGGGGAGAATGTCTTTGATGGGTCACGTTCACATTTATAACACATACAAATTTCACATTCCTTTCCAAATATTTCTAACATATAAATATCTGTCTTAAAATAATCTTTGAGTAAAACTGATGCTCCAAGAAAATTCCATGTGGCTTCCTGTCATTCAGCCATAAGTTCCAGTTTGAAAAAAAGAAATTGAAATTTATTAAACTATGACCAGTGCCAAACACTGTGAAACCACTATATACGCAGCCTCTCATTTCATCCGCACAGCAGTCCTCTGAGATTGTTACCATTATCATCCCCTCTTTACCGAAGGAAAACTGAGGCTCAGAGAGGTTGAGTAAGTTGTCCAAAGTCACCCAGCAAATGGACTGCCACGAAGAAGCATAGAGCCAGTTCACCTCTACGACCCCTGTTTGCTCTGAGACCAGCATCACGAGGCCTTAACAGGTCTTTTCAAAATCCTAGTGCCTTTTATCATTAGAACGGTGAGCCTTAAATGTGGGGACAGTCTTGGAAATGCCATGTCTTGGCTCACCACAGAGTCCACAGGGGCAGGGCCAGGGACATGGTTGGAAAACCACAGCTGAGGGACTTAGCATGCACACTTGGCCCCAGTGGGGAGTTTTCCTATAAGATTGTTGGTTTTTAAAAGGTCGTCCCTAGTTCCATCGTGGAAGACTGATGTGTTCTAGTGCTGGGCTGTGGTGATGGAGTGACTGGCCCCACGGCCCGGCGGGGAATGACTGCACAGGGACACACACAGTGTGGAGCCGACTTTCCGAGGCCCCCGGGCAGTGTGTGGAGGGAGTCATGGTGTTCAGCGTGCCAAACTGTCTTAAGAGGTGGACTGTACAATTGTGCAGAAATATTTGTTACGTAACAAAATGCCCCTTCATTGTGCTCTTCTAGGGGCCGATAATCCAAATGGAAAAATATCTACACTGGTATGGCTGCAATCTCTCCAGGTCAGTGGTGTTCTTCTAAGTTGCAAAGATTCCCCAGGGGTGTCCAACATGTGCTGAGTGTGAGAACCCCCACCCCGGCTAGTCTCCCTGTCCCATGGGACGAGGATGGCTGGTGTGGACAGGACAGCAGGACATCGCTAACTCGTCCAACAATTTGGGGTCCCCTAGCAGAAGGCGACCCTCAGCCTTCCTCCTCCAACTCCAAGCATGTTTGCCACGCACCCAACCTGTGAGCCATG